>NW_012112253.1:782996-835754 GCF_000951035.1 Colobus angolensis palliatus
AGAGAGAGGCACTTGAAAAATGGGTCATAACAAATGTATTGTTTTGAGGCTCTATCTTGCATTTAAGAATATGCCTTTGGTCTTTTTTTGCTTCTGTACATTTAGAACCACCTAATTCTTATAAATGATTGCATGATATTTCATAGGAATCATACACCATCATTTATTTGGCCAGTCCCATTCTAAGAGACATTTAAGTTTCTCCAACTTTAGCTATTATTAGCAATATTGTGAGGAATGTTCCTGAATGTGTAGCCTTGTGCATGGTGTGAGGATTTGGGTCAGGTACATTCCTAACTGTGAGATTACTGGATCAGAGGGCTGCCTGTTTGGTCACTGGGCATTGCTCAATGCCCTTCAAAACAGAGTGCCTATTCCATACTCTGAGAGCTTGTGATGCAGCCTTGTGATGGATTCCTTTCTTTCATAACCTAACCCACATGTTATCTTATCAATCTTTAAAAATGTTTGCCAATCTGGTACATTCTTAAATGTCATCTCATTGTTTGAACTTGCATTTTTAAGTGTAACATTTGTACTTCTGTGAATTGTGTTTTGGTGTCTTTTGCCTGGTTATTCTGCCCAGGTTGCTCTTTTTATTTTATTAATTCTTAAAATTTTTTATAGTTTGTGAATTGGGATTATTTATCATACACATTACAAATAATTTCTCCCTGAGTCTCTCTCACTGTTAAACTTAGAAAATGATGTTATTAATATATAAAACTTCTAAAATTTGTAGGTAGTTGAATATATCATTTTATTTTATGGCTAATGGATTTGATATCTTGCTTAGCAAAACTTTCTGCATATTAAGCATGAAGATATGTTCCTATATATTTTTCTAACACTTATAAATTTATTTTTTGTAATTGATTCTTTGATTCGTTTGAATTTTATTTTTGTATATAGTGTTGTGTTAGGGATCTGAGTAGCTCAATTTTTTTTTTTTTTTAAGACAGGGTCTTACCTCTACCATGTATTATGAGTTCATTTCAAGATTTGCTGGGTTTTTTTTTTCCATCAATTTATCTATCCTATTGCCAATACCACAATGCTTTAATAACTAAAACTTTATAGAATAGTTTGATACCCAATATCTCAAGAACCTTTCAATTATCTTATTTTTCAGACACTTCTGGCTCTTCTTTCAGATGTATTTAAAATAGAACCTGTTTTGCAAATTCCATAGAATCCTTTAAGATATTGGTTGGCAATTTATTCAATTTGTACACTATTTGGGGGAGACATGAGTCTTTTATAAAAATGAGCATTTCCATTGAGGAACGTAGAGTTATTCATGTCTTTTAAAAAATGTCCTTCAGTAAATTTTTGTTGAGTTTTCCATATAGAATTTATAATCTTCTGTTTCTATAGGGAGTTTAAAAATTGTTGAAACTTGTTTTTGTTTTTGGCCAGGCATGCCTGTAATCCCAGTACTTTGGGAAGTCAAGGTGGGTAGATCACTTCAGGTCAGGAGTTCAAGACCAGCCTGGCCAACATGGTGAAACCCCATCTTTACTAAAAATATAAAAATTAACTGGGTGTGGTGGCACACATCTGTAGTCCCCGCTGCTCGAGATGCTGAGGCAGGAGAATTGCTTGAACCCTTGAACCCGGGAGGCAGAGGTTGCATTGAGCTGTGATCACGCCGCTGCACTCTAGCCTGAGTGGCAGGGTAAGACTCCATCTCAAAAAGAAAAGGAGAAAAATTATTGTTTTTTTCCATTACAGTTCTAAATGGTGATTGCAGCTGTATTGGAAGTCTATGCCTTTTTTGCACAGTATGGTAGGGAGGTTAAAGTGCTAGGGGAAGAATAGCATGACACTAAAAGTTATTTCCTCACTTGTGTTTTTATGAAAGCACTGGACCTCATCTTCATCACCTTTTTTTTGTGTGTGTGCAAAATATGGTGAATCATGGATAATGCCTCAAGCTATAATTCTTCAAGATCTTCTATCATTTTACTATTCATTTATTAATTCATTGATTTGTAACTGAAGATGGAGTGGATACGTCTTCCTGGGAGGGATATCAATACATCTCAGGGGTTTTAAAATGTATTAGGAAATATTTCATACATACAAAGAATGTGTAGATTGTCTACATAAGGAATAAAGAATAATATAATGGGCTGGGTGCAGTGTCTCACGCCTGTAACCCTAGCATTTTGAGAGGCTGAGATGGGCAGGTAACCTGAGGTCAGGAGTTTGAGATCAGACTGGCCAACATGGTAAAACTCTGTCTCTACTGCAAATACAAAAAATTAGCTGGGTGTGGTGGCCTGTGCCTGTAGTCCCAGCTACTCTGGAGGTTGAAGCACGAGAATTGCTTGAACCCAGGAGGCAGAGGTTGCAGCGAGCCAAAATTGCGCCACTGCTCTCCAGCCTGGACAACAGAGTGAAACTCCATCTCAAAAAAAAAAAAAAAAAAAAAAAAGAAACCCTCATCTACCTACCACTCAACATAATAAATAGAACATCATTAAGTCTTTGAAGAACCTTTGAAGTCTTTCTGATTTCATTATTTTTCTTCTTTTGCAGAAGTAAGCAATATCTTGAACTGTTTATCATTTTTTGCATTTTAGAAATATGTATATGTGTGGAGGCAGTTTTTCAAAGTCACACACACATTTCAACACACCTTCCTTTCCATCTCAGGCCATTCTAGTGAGAATCTTTGCCATAATAAGCCACTGTTACCCTGGGAATGTGTGGAGTACCCCAGAGTCTGAGGGTTTGAAAATTGTTAAGCTTCGGTTTCAAATCCTTTTGGAATAAGTACTGGAGTCTGTTGGCAGACTTTTTACTCTATCTTGTTGTTACGTTTATTTCTCCATTAGAGCCCACCTTGATGGCTGTGGTTTAAGGTTAGCTTTGTTATAATATCTAGTAGTGTACTGTGCCCTCTCCAATACACAATGTTTAAATTACTATCACCTCTTCATTTTCCGAAGAAAACTTCGTATTCATACTATCAAACCTCTCAAAAAGTCATCTGAGGGTTTTGATTCAAAGTATGTCACATTTATATGTTAATTTGGAAGAGTTTTTGTATTTACGATACTGAATCTTCCTAATCAAGAACTCAGTATTTGTTAAAATTTTATTTCCCTCAATCAAGTTCATAGCTTTCTCAGTAGGTCCTGCTTTGTTTCTAGTAAGTTTGTCTTTATGTCCATATTAACTTTTAATAGTATGATTTAAAAAGTCTTCTTTTACACTTTGTTTTCTACAAAGGAAATCTATTGATTTCTCTATAATTGTTTTTGAATCCATTCAGAAGGTGTCCATTTGAAAATATTCAGATAGACCTACCTAGTTCATAGAATAGGTGAGTATCAAATGAGAATAAGCAAAAGCTCTTTTAAACTGCAAAGTAATATATGAATGTGACTTACCCTTGTATTGTTGTTTTAAATTGGTGCCCAAGTCCTTACCCAATTGTATTTGCTACAGCTATGCCTCTGGCAATAAATTAACCTTGTAAGAAACAAAAGTTTATTTCTTGCTCCTATAAGGCCCAGCAAGAGTGGGCAATAGTTCTTCTACACTTGGTGACTCAAGGATCCAAGATGAGTCCATTTTGCCCAAGGTCACTGTAACACAGAAACAGAGGGATGGAGGACACACACTGCCTCCTACTGCTTGTCCTGGAAGTAAAACCCATCTTTGGTGCTCACAATCCATTGGTCAGAATTAGTCACGTGACCTGGCCTCATAACTAGGGAGGCTGGGAAATCTGGAGTGCTCACAGAAAGGGTAGGTGAGTACTGCTTCCACCACACCAGCACAGTCATAAAGGCTGATGTGTGTGGTCTGGTGCTTTCACCGGGAAGTTTCAGCCACAGAGGATGGGCCTTGCAGCTGCTGACAATGTATGAGAAAGTGTGCTGAACCCAAACGAGCTCTTGGGTTCATGGCCGATTTCCTGGATTTCTCGTTCACACCTTTTGTTCTTTATGACTCTGGGCTTCTGTATGTAAACAGCCTCACTCACTCAATTCTTTGGCTTAGTCATCACTTCTAATTCCTCATGGGACCCTGGGTGGCTTCTGAGGGAGCATCTTACCAGGCTTTCCTTGGGCCCAATGGGGAGTCTGCTGGAAGAGAGCACCTCCAGCTCCTGGGGAGAGCAAAGGAACCCAGTGTCAGGACTCAGCTCTTTTGGCTGCAAGCAACAGAAACCCATTCAAACTTGACTTCTGTCTTCTTTCACACCCCATATTCTATTGCCAGGAAACCCTGTTGATCTTTCTGGAACTGCCTGCTTCTCATCAGGTTTGCCACCCTCACTTTGTCTAAGCACCATCAATTCACATCTGAATGATGCGAGCTCTCAAGCAGCCTCCCTATTTCTCCCCATATTCCAGTCTTGAGAAAACGGCCAGAGTGATGGTTTCATAGTGAAAGTCAGATGGTGACATTCTTCTGCCCACACCCTCCAGTGGCTGCCCCAGGCTGAGCACCCCCATACCTCCTCCACCTTTTTCCCCATGGCTCTGGCCTTCATTCAGTCTCTGTTCCAGCCCCAGTCTCATTGCTGTTCCTCAAACCTTCTGGGAGGGGCTGTGGAGAAAAGGTGATTTTTGCTGGCCAGTGTGTACAGTGTGTACAGGCCCAGGAACACCACAGCTCCCCATGGTCCCCACCCCAGGGCCTGTCCCCACCACAGGGGACATGCCGCAGGCCGGAAACACTCTCCTCCCTTTGTCTTCTTCTTGGGAAATATCAGTGCCTTTATCCCTATGCATCAACACCCACCCTCCTAGAACTTGGCAGGACACCTGGGGGAACTCAGAACAGATTGTAAACTCCACTGATACCTAAGAAGGGAGGGGACGAAGAGATTTTTTTCTTCCTATGACTGTTTGCAAGTAGATATCCCATTGCATGACTAGAGTAAGGCCTCAGCACATTTTGAAAACTATAAGAAGCATATGTTGCTATAGATTCAACCGTATTCACTGATCATGTAGTTGGCCCAAATGTTGTGCCTAAGGTTCTTATGTTCCTGAATGCTCCACATAGCTCTGTGAGCCGGGCCTGGTGGAAGTCTTCCTTGAACCTCAGAGGAGTTATGGAGCCTGCCATAGCCACTTGGCTGGCAGAAGGGGGAAGCCATGCTGTGAGCCGAGGTCTTTCACTTATTATTCCATGTGATGGACGCTGAGCTGGAGCTGGGGACGCCTACCCCTGAAGAAGACAAGATTCCTCAAGCCTAGAACCGACGAGAGCAGCAGGTCTAGTGTGGGGCCCCAGGATCACCTGCATGAAGATCACCCGGTATGTTTGTGAAAATGTTCGTTCGTGGGCCCCAAATTGGAATCTCGGGCGTGGAGCCAGGTGACCTGCTGTTTATCATGCTGCCAGGTGATTTTGTGCACACTGACATTTGAGAACTTTTGGGACTCTTGTGGGAGAGACTGGCTGGTTGACAAAGGATCACAATAGGAAGTGACAAATCCAGCATGGATGCGGTTCCAACCTGCTCTGGGAGGAGACATGAAGGAGTGGGGTGACTCAGGCTGATGTCACAGAAGTCGATGTTGGAACTGGGCCTCAGAGGATGAATAAGGGTTCACGGGCTAGAGGACTAGAGTAAGAGTGTTCCAAAAAGGAGGGACATAGTGGTGAGAGGCACAATGGTAGGAAACGGCATGACCTCGTGTGGGATAGAAAGTGGCTTGGTGTGGTTGAGGCAGGAGATGAAGGGCATGGATGTTTAGGGGATAGTGCAAGCTGGCCAGGGGAAGTGAAGCCAAAGAGGCAGAGGCCAGACTATGCATGTCCAAACAGTGTACCATCGGCTGGTACAGGCTCTCAAGCTGTCCTGGGGCTCTTGAGACAGAGAGGAGGTTGGATGGGACAGAAAGAACCCACCAGAGTGGAGCCAAGAGCAAAGGCCATCATCATGCTAAGGACAAGGCCATGTTCAGGCCTGACGGGAGGTTCTCTGCATGGAAAGATACAGCAGGGCTCAAGGGAAATAGGGAGACAGAAGTTAGGGGCCTCAGAGGGGACAGGCTCTGAGGAGTCAACATCTCTGGCTGAGGCAACTGAAAGCTGTGATACTGTTACCCTGGCCAGAGACAGCACAGGGGAACTTGGGAGAGAGGTCAGCTAAAGATAATCAGAAAATCATACTTTGCGAGGGAGTCCTAGGAGGAAGCTGGGCATGTCAATGGGGAACAAAGAAGCAGCCAGGAGGCCTTTATTGAGCACCTGTTTGTGCCCAGGCTGTGGTTTGCCAGCTATGGGCACTCTTGAAATCTTGGGAGCCCAGCTGTGTGGGAGGGAAGAGGGGGACTCGTGGTTGTGATGAGCCAACCTCAAAGGATGGCCTCTGCAGGAATCCCTCTGCCATCTTTAATGGAGATAAAATGGCAATGTGAAGGGCCCTCCGTGCCTTCCAGGTGCCAAGGCTCACACAGACCATGGGTTCCCAGCGACCTGGAGCAGCTGTCATGGATGCACCCTTTGTACACCTCCGTGTTGGGAGAAGTTCTGTTCGCACTGCTACTCTTCTGGAGTGGAGTCTGTGGACCTTGAAGTGGACAAGGCAGCCACAGAAAGGGAGTCAGGCCACAGAAATGTCTGCTCACTCCCATTTATCTTGCAAGTGCTGGGAAGGCTCTGGCCAGCCTCAGTTCTTGGTGACAGAGTGAATGAGGAGGGGGAAGGCTGGTACCTTCCAGGCAGTGGATAAGTAAGGTGCCAGAGCCATGGCCCTGCCAGGGTGAGCGGCCACCCAGCTTCATCCCCAGAGCTTTTTGGTGACTGGGGCAGTCAGAGCTGAGCTGCCAAGAGGTCTAGGGAGCCCTGTGGAGGCCCCCACTCAATCTCCTTACCAGAGATGTAGTGGAGATCCCCGCCTTCTCTGGAGGTGGGTGAAGGTCCCTTCATTCAAAAGTAACCTTCCTAGGCCAGGCAGGGCCTGAAGGTCCCATAACACTGGCCACTCCACCATATGCCTTCCACACTGGGTGCTCACCCTATCCATATGCTACCAACCACAGAGAGACCCCCACTCATTCCTGGCCAGCTGACCCAGGGCTCTGTGCCCTCCTCTCTGGACCTGTGGACAGGCTCTGCCCTTAAAAGTGAAGTTGAAGTCATAATGCTCAGTACTTTAGAACTTGCCCTAATTGTTTGGAAATAGAGTCATTGAAGATGTAATTAGTTAGATTAGGAAAAGGCCATACTAGAATAGAGTAGGCCTCTAATCCAATATGACTAGTGAACTTATAAAGATGAGAAACTTGGATACAAATGCGCGCACAGGAAGAATGCCATGTGAAGATGAAGGCAGGGGTCTACCAGATGAGGAACACCAAAGATAGCCAGCAACCCACCAGGAGACAGACAGGCCTGGGACGGATTCTCCCTCATGGCCCCCAGAAGGAATCAGCCCTGCTGACACCCTGATCTCAGACTTCCAGCTTCCAGAACCGTAAGATGATAAATATCCATTGTTTAAGCCACCCGGTCTACGGTATTTGTTCTGGCAACTCCAGGAAACTAAAGCAAGTTCCATTATGCACGACACAAGCCCTGAACCTCCAGGAGGCAAGAAGGAAGGTTCTTGCTGATCTGCCAAGAAGGGTGAGGCTGCTGCCTTTTGTGGTAGGAACATGCCAGGAGACCTGTTTGGAGGCTGCCACAAGAATGCAAGCAATAGAGAGGTTGGTGTTTGGATTGGCTGGTGGCAATGAGGATCAAGAGAAACAGGTGGACTGGGAAGAATGCTCAGTATTGCTAATCACCAGGAAACACAACCAAAACCACAAAGCGATAGCATCTCACACCTGTCAAGATGGCTATTACCAAAGCCTGAAAGATACGTGTTGACAAAGGTGTGGAGAATTTAGAACCCTCACACACTGGGTAGGAGTGCAAAATGGTGCAGCTGCTCTGGAAAACAGTATGGAGATTCCTCAAAAAAGTAAAAATGGAGCTATTATGATCCAACAATCCCACTACTGGGTATTTGTTCTAAGGAACTGAAATCAGGATCTTGAAGAGACATCTGCACTCCTATGCCAGTGCAGCATGAGTCACACTAGCAAAGATGTGGAAACAACCTAAGTGTCTTCAAAGAATGAATGGATAAAGAAAATGTGGTATAGACACATGAGGGAGTATTACTTAGCCTTGAAAAAGCTGAAAATACTGCTGTCCTCAATAACATAAATGAACCTGGAAGACATTATGCTAAGTGAAATGAACAAGTCACAGGAGGACAAATATTTCATGATTTTACATCTGAGATATTGAAAATAGTGAAACTCATAGAAGCAGAGAGTAGAATGGTGATTTCCAGGGGCTGGAGCAGGGGGAAATGGGGATTTGCTAATCAATAACAAAGAGTTTCAGTAAACCGAGATGATTACTTTTTTTTTTTAAGACAGGGTATTGCTCTGTCGCCCAGGCAGGAGTACAGTAGCATGATCCTGGCTCACTGCAAACTCCGCCTCCTGGGCTCAAGTGATTCTCCTGCCTCAGCCTCCCGAGTAGCTGGGACTACAGGTGCACGTCATCATGCCTGACTAATTTTTGTATTTTTGGCAGAGATGGGGTTTCACCATGTTACCCAGGCTGGTCTCAAGCTCAAGCAATCTGGCCACCTCAGCCTCCCAAACTGTTTGGATTACAGGCGTGAGCCACCTCACCTGGCCTATACATGGTATTTTAAAAGTGCAGATCACACATTTATTATTCTTATTGCAATAAAATACATTTATAAGAGGAATTTATAAAATACATTTATATAGAAGAACTAACTTTGGCCAAGCCATGGAGCTAAGCCAGATGGACGAGCCATCTAGGGAGATGCAAAAATACCAGAGGCAGATTAGGTTGGAGGGGGAAGATCAAGAGTTAAGACTTGGGCTACACTGAGTTTGAGGTGCCAGTGAGATATTAAAGGACATTAGTCCATTGGGCAGTTAGTGAGATCAGACTGGAAGGTCCAAGGAGAAGTCTGGGGCAGACACATCATGAGAGGTCGTCAGAGGATGGGGATAGTCACAGCCATGGAGAAGCTGGGAAGGGTCAGGAAACTGCTGATGGACCGAGCCCAGAGCAGGGGATGAGGAGAACTAGGGCCAAGCCTGGAGGGACACCGGCACTGGCCAGAAGGGTAGAGAGGCCCAGGCCAGTAAAGGAGACCAGGACAGAGTAGTAGCCAGAAGGGTGGGAGGAAAACCAGGCAGGGGCTGGACTGGAGAGTGTCTCAGAGAGACCAGTGGGTGGACTGTGTAGAATTCTGCTGAGAGGCTGAGTTAGCTGAAAGAAGAAATGTGCCAGGGGGAGTTAGTGGTTCCAGTCAGTCACTAGTGAAATGAGTATGAGCAACATTGATAGAGGGGAGGAGGCAGGGTCTGGGGCAGTGAGCTGAGGTGTTGGAGGGAGAAGAGGGCCTGAGATGCAGAGGGTGGGCACGTCACTCCAGTAGACCACTGGTTTTGCTTCAACTTTTCTTGCCCAGATCGGTAAACATTCAACAGTTACTCCACAAATACGAAAGGGACACACACCATTTCTTGATTGCTGTGTTGACCCAGGATCACTACTGTTACCTGCGTTAGGGTGCTTCCAGACCAGAGGGGAAGGCAGAAATGGAGACAGATGATTATAGTATTGGAGAAGGAATGAGGAAGGAGTAGAGAGGGGCTGACCACATTCACCTTGGAAGGTGTGTAAGGAACCCTTATTCTTATCAGCAGAATAAGGGTTTTTAAGGCAGAGAAGGGGAAGCAAGAGCCAAAGAGGTGGCTCAGTATCCACTTTTCCCTGAGGAGTCCCAGCAAGTTATGGGAAACTCTATTCTTCCTCTAGATGTGGCTCAATACCCATTTATATTAAAGGCTGTGACAAAGCTTGCAATAAACACAAGCATTTAAGTTTTTAACTCAGCATTTCCCAAATTTGATCAAGACTCTTTCTTTTAGGGCACATTTGGGGAAGTCTGGGGGCATGTGGTAAGAAGTCATTACAGGCTTTAAGCCCTCTAGAAAGGTCACTGTAACAGCTGTGTCTAGGCCAGATGAGAGGAGAGGGAGATGAAGAGTGCAGAGCTGGATATGGCAAGATTGACACAGGGGCAGACTCCAGAGAATTTAGGAGAAAGAATCACTAGAACTAGGTGACCTGACCCAGTAGGAGTGTGTGCATGTGTGTATGTATGCATACATACGTTTGTGCATGTGTGTGTGGTGGTGGAGATGGAGGTGGAGATGTTGGTGAAGACTGTGGAGGTGATGGAGGTGGAGGTGGTGGAGGAGGTAGAGGTGGTATTGGTGGTGGTGGTGGTAGCGATGGAAGCTAGAGGTGACAGTGATGGTGATGGTGGTAAAAGTGAAGCTGGAGGTGAAGATGAGGCAGTGGAGTTGATGATAGTGTTTATGTTGGTAGTGGTACAGGTGGAGGTAAAAGTAGTGTAGGTGGAGATGGTGGTGGTAGAAATGGAGGTGAAGGTGGAGGTGGGTTGGCACTCCTTCCTGCAAGAGCATGACCCAACTACACCATGGATCTTATACTTAGGAATTTTCTGGTGACAGTGGTGGAAGTTGTGATGGGGGTGGTGGAGGTGGAAGTAGAAGTGGAGGTCATGGTGGTGGTGGAAGTGGAGGTGGACGTGATGATGATGGTGTTTATATTGGTGGTGGTGGTGGCAGAGGTAAAGGAGGTAAAAGTGGTGATAGTGGAGGTGAAGGTGGTGGGTGTGGATGTGCGGGTGGAAGTGGAGGTGAAGGTGGAGGTTGAGGTCATGGAGGTGGTGGAAGAGGTGATGGTAGAGTGGTGGTAGGGGAGGTGGTGATGATGAATGTGGGACATAGTAGAAATTTCTGATTCGTGTCTGCATGGATTCATCATGAGAGAGAATGTAGAATGATGGTAGGTTTGAGACCAGGATGGATGTTAAAAAAATAGCTCATTTGGACATGCTGAGTTTGATCACAGAACAGACACAGGATGTCCTGAAGAACTACCATGTAGGAGCTGAGGCTCAGGGAACAGCTCTAGGCTGAAGACACAGACTTGGGAGTCAACAGCCACAGAAATGGATGGAACCCCAGGAAAAGTGAGCAGAAGGAAGACAGGTTGATGTTGGGCCCAGATTATGGTGTGTTCTTTAAGCTCTAGTAAGAAGGGGCAGTTGTGCCTCTGAAGTGTTAAATCTATCAGAAAATTCCTAAGTATAAGATCCAGTGGTGCAGTTGGTCATGCTCTTGCAGGAAGGAGTGCCAACCGAGCTCCATCTGAACCAGGATGGGCCTGTCCACTGCTATTCCTTGCCATCGTCATCACCACCTCCTCCACAACCACCATCACCACAAGCTCTACCATCTCCACCATTGCCGCCACCTCCACCTCCACCCTCACCTGCCCTGTTGTCATGGACCTAAGGGAGTAGGTGCATGCTTTCTGCCCAGTTGCTCATAAGCAGCCACTTGGCGGAGAAAGATGTGTGTGCCATTTGGGAGTGGCAGAACCTGCATCTTGGAGCCCTTGACTGATCTTGGGTTGACAGTTAAGAGGGCTGGGCTTGTCTCTGCAGATGGCTGTGTTGCTTCCATGCTAACTGGGCCTGGGTTCAGATTACACAGTTTCCCTTCCTCAAAGCCCTTCAGTTTGCACTGCCCTCAGCACAGTGTTAGTGACTCTGGCACCTTGGGTTGTTAGAGAAATGTTCCAGCAACTCGAATGGAGCCAAAGACCACAAGCTGCAGCAGGATGCCTGGCACCTATATGGCCTCTTCGAACTTTGATAAATTAAGTGCCCATGGCTCACCATCAGGAGGGAAGGTTGGGGGCATTGGGGGCGGGGTTCTGTGCATCTGGGTTTGCATGTGGCTTGTGAGTGACTTGTGATATACTTGGAGAGATCACAGGAAACAAGCCGGCAAGCACACAGACATTACAGCCATTGTGTTGAGGCTTACTTATGGAAGGCAGAGTCTGTTTTAAGCTAAAGCAGTTGTGCTTGGCTCTAACTTGTGTGTATAATGTCCAGGCTTCAGAAGAGCCAAACATCTTGAAAATCCCTAGTAGGAAGGTAGAGCTGAGGCATGGGTTGGGACTTACGTCATCTTATGGTAACCGGGAAAAGGCAAGAGCTTTGAGTGGTGCCTATGGGGTGGGGGAAGCTGCTGTGTCCAGGTTACTGGCAGCTTCTTCTTGATCTCCACTAGAGAAAAGACCTTCCCCAGACACCCCATTCAGGACCCCCTGTTCCAGATGAGTAGATACCCAGGCTGACTTGGACCCCTTCCCTTCCTCCCTGAAATGCATCCTCCACCGTCAGCTTTCACAACGGAGCTGCTGATTTGTCAAAGGAAAGGAGAGATGGTTGTTTGGTATTTATGTAGAAAACAAAAAACAGGCCAACCAAACCCTCTAGTTTGCATGAGTGGTGTCCTCCTGGCCTTGCTGGTGCCGATGGGTTTGGCCTACTGAGATTCTGTGCCTGCAGTGCTCAAAGGAGCAGGCGAAACTTTGCCAGACTGCATCCTCGCCACATCCCATAGGCCACAGCCAGATCAGAGGATGCCCTCTCCAGGCTCTGACGTCACTCGCCCCCGATGTCCAGCTCCCAGGCAGCTCGAGAATGTGCACAAGCCTGCATGTCGGGCCTGAAGCCCAGGAAAGTAGGTGGGGTCCCAACCAGGCCACATTCTGGTCTCCCCTGAGGCCACTGGTGCCCACCCGGCCAGGCCCAGCCCTACTGCATCTGGGGGCTGTGTGGGAGGAGCTGGAGTGGGCATGGTGTGTGGGCCAGGGAATTTCTGGAATGGTCTCCAGAACTCCTGCATGGACAGAGACCTGACCTTCACTGGCAAATGGAAGCAAAATGACCTTGTAGCAGAGAACAGGCCTCTGCTGCAGAGGTATTGGTAGCCTCTTCCAGCTGTGCCATTTATTTATTTATTTATTTACTTACTTATTGAGACAGAGTCTCGCTCTCTCGCCAGGCTGGAGTGTATGGCGCAACCTCAGGTCACTGCAACCTCTGCTTTCCGAGTTCAAGTGATTCTCCTGCCTCAGCCTCCCAAGTAGCTGAGACTACAGATGCATGCCACCATGCCCAGCTAATTTTTGTATTTTTGGTAGAGACGGGGTTTCACCATGTTGTCCAGGATGATCTTGATTTTCTGACCTCGTGATCCACCCACCTCAGGCTCCCAAAGTGTTGGGATTATAGGCATAAGCCACCGTGCCCAGTCTATTTAATTTTTTTTTTTTTTTTTTTTTTTGAGGCGGAGTCTCGCTGTGTCGCCCGGGCTGGAGTGCAGTGGCCGGATCTCAGCCCACTGCAAGCTCCGCCTCCCGGGTTTACGCCATTCTCGTGCCTCAGCCTCCCGAGTAGCTGGGACTACAGGCGCCTGCCACCTCGCCCGGCTGGTTTTTTGTATTTTTTTTTAGTAGAGACGGGGTTTCACCGTGTTAGCCAGGATGGTCTCGATCTCCTGACCTCATGATCCGCCCATCTCGGCCTCCCAAAGTGCTGGGATTACAGGCTTGAGCCACCGCGCCCGGCCTATTTAATTTTTTAAAAGGGAAATGAAGATGAACAGACCTGCTTCTATTTAAATGGATTACCAACTACCTCCCTCCCTGGGCAGCATTTTCCGCAGCCAGCCTCATACATGAATCTCAGTGGAGTATTTGGTTGACGGCATTATACTAGGAATCTCTGGATGCTAGAGTTTACGGCGTGATCATTTTGGGGTACCTGGGTCCTGCCTGTCCCCCATGGCTGGCCAGCAAGCCTCATGGCCTGGTTGAAGGAGCAGAAACCTCACTGTCAGACAGACCCGGGTTCCTGTACTGACTCAGCTGTGGAGCCTGGGCAGGGAGCCTCACCTGCTCTGTTTATCCATCTCTAAGTCGGGGATGAGTGTGCTTATCTGGGAGGTTGGTGTGCTCATAAATTAAATGCCATTGTATAGGTACAGCTCCAGGAGGCCCCAGGCACCTCATGCACTTTAGAACGCTGGCCTTGGCACAGAAGGGACTCAGAGCTGCCTGATGCCTGAAATTCCCTCAGAAGGGTTATTCCTGGTTTCATAACTGCCTATCAGGAAGCTGCTCCTACAATGGTGTTTTATCATTCTTCCTCCCATCCCGCCAGCCAGGCCTGTTCATAACCCCAGAGGATTCCTCTGCAGTGACTCACCCACCACGCTCCTCTCCCTAGGAGACCTCATCCTCACGCTACCTGTCTCACCTGCTGATATCTTGGCCTGGGCTCACCTGGTGGCCTGGCTCTCACCTTGGCCGGTGCCGGCAGCCCAGGCACGATAGGACTCTGCCAGCTGGAGAGGCAGACAGAAGCCAAAGAGAGCTAGGAAAAACCGAGTCCCAACATAAGGCCCAGGTCAGCAACTGTCCATCTAGATGGACACATCAGCCCAAACCACAGTGGGCAGTTCGGGAAAGGGCTGGAATGGACTTGAAATAAAATGACATCTAAGGCACTTTCCTGGCCGGCAGATCCACTGGGATGTTCCTTCAGCCAACAGGGCACCAGGCAGTGGTCAGGGAATGGGATTTGAGGCCAGGTCTACCCAGGCCACCTGGGAGCACGCGCAGGTGACTCTGAGGTCCCAATGGCCCTACCCCTCCAACAATCTGTGAGGTCCCTAGTAGGCTGTACAGAGAAAAGCCCCCATTGAGGCCTCCCCTGTCTTCAGAGCGCAGGGCTGGGTGCTGAGACAGCTACAGAGAGAAAGGCTCTGTGGAGGTCTTGCAGGCAACCCATTCCCCTAGCTAAGCACCACTTGGCCAGGCTGTGTGGCACTCATTTCAGGTGGGAGATTGTGTCTGGTGTCCCCCGCCTCCCTTTGAACCATCCCTTCCAGCCTTGAGGCTTCAGCCCAGAGACCCTCAATGGTTTTCCTCTTTCCTCCCACAAAATGCTCTGAAATAGGCAGCAAGAAAAGCTCCTACCTGGTAGGAAGGAGGTGGTAGGCATGCAGAGAAATCAGCATTTTAAGCCTTGTCTTTTCGGTACAAAACTTAGCTTCCCTCCCTGCACAAGACACAGGACCTGTCCCAGGGAGAGGGTTCCCTGGCATCTGCCCCCAGGGTCAGAGGCTGGGGAGTGTCCTCTGGGCCCACCTTGGTGCTCCTCAGTGTCGGCGGCTGACCAGCCATGCTCCCGCGGACATGGCCATTCAGCTTCTTCCTCCTCTCTGTCTTCCTGCTTCTTTAAAAAATCATGTTTAAAAATTCAGTTGAATTTAAATTGATATTATCTCAAGAACTCAGATGCCCCTTGAGAGGACTTGAGGGGTGTTGCAAAAATGAAATCTAGGAGCTGCCACGCTGGGAACCACAGGAGCAGCCCCTGGAGACAGACCCCTCCCGGCAGGCCCTCACCATGGGGATGCTGGGGGCGGCAGGGTCTGCCTTCCTTGCGTTCTTTATCTTATTAGAAAAACGTGGAAGAAAGGATGCTAATATTTGCCAGGCACCTACTCAACATGTTTAAGTGATTGGCCCATTTACATCTTTCAGTGTCCCTCCCAGCAGGTATAATAACCACGGCCAACAACAAGTGACAAGAATGAAGTGCTTGCTGTGAGCAAAGCCCTGTTTTAAGCCCTGCATGAAATCAGGTGCTCGCTCCTCTGAACAACCCCATGGCAGGTTCTTCAGTGCTCTTCACTTTACAGGGCATTAGGTGACACACTGTGACACAGGGGAGGTGGCAGTGCTGGAATTCGGCCCCAGGCCATCTGGCTCCATCTAGCCTCTCAACCCCTTCATAGCTTCCTCGCCAAGTGGCTGAGTCAGGATTTGAGCCTAGATCTTTCTGAGGTTTTCAGTTCTGTCACGCTGCCTCTCAGGAACAAGGAACATTGTCTTTCTATTGTCCTCCCAGCCTCTGCTGGAGAAGTGACAGGTCCCAGCTCAGAACATCAGGTTCTGGGGGTGAGAATGAATGGCAGGTGGAAAGGGGCCGGAGGAGGGGCAGGACTTAGTGGGGAAGGGGCTCCTATTCTTGTGCCGCCCCTTGGCCTAGGGCAAGACCCCTAGCTTTTACTGTGCTTGTTAACTCAGAGGCTCCTGGAAGGATCAGTTGCCCTGATGCTGAGAAATGGGCTGGGCAAGGCAGGGGCAGGTCCCCAAACAGCTTCGCATACCACAGGCATGGGCGAGAGGCCACTGGGCTTCTCTATGAAGCTGCAGCCAAGCAGGTAGCTCTGTGTCCCTTCTTCTTCCCTATCACCCCTCCCTTGACGGTCAGTGTGAGCGCTTGTTGAAGCGCCTGTCTCCCAACCAGCCCAGGAGACAAAAGGCCTGGTTCAATCTCACATGCTGGCACAGAGCCCAGCAATCAGTAAATGTTTGTTGAAAGAATTAATGAAACTTGAGTGTTTACCAGACAGAAGCCATTGACCCCTGGTTGGAGGCCCATCAATCTGACCTTCTGTCTTCGAGTGGAGACCTGGTTAATCCTTCTCAGGAGACCCAGTGGCCCTTGGCACTGAATCCCTGGCTTCTTGACTGTCAATGACAGGGCTGGCCTGGCCTGTGGCCACTGGCCCTGGGAGCAGGAGGCCGAGCAGCCGGGGCTGCTTTCCCATCGCTGTCTCAGCTCCTGCTGGCTTTCTGGTCAGGCTGGTGTCTCCTTGGTTGGCTCCCTGCTTCCCAGCTCATGCCTCCAGCCTTCTGGACTCTAGGATCAGATGTGGCTGTCCACCTCGGATAGGGTTGACTGGAGATAAAGAGGTGCCATGCACTCCAGGAGAAGAGCTGGCTGGATCTGATACTCAAAGAATGGGCCACGGGACCCTGCCCTGTTTGTTACTGGGCTGGGAAGCTGCAAGAACCAATGCTGAGAGTAAGAGTCTAGAAACATTTGAGCACGTTGACACTGACACAAATGCCCAACAGGGATCCATAACCTTGACTTCCTGAGCCCCTCGGGCAGAGATCAGCTCAGTAAGGACCTTCACCTCTCAGATGGCAGGGTAGGCACTGGATTAGAAGAGAAGGCCTCAGAAATGAATTTTCCCTGAAGGTCTCTTCTGCCCCTTCCTCGCTGAAATTCCATGAAATCTGAGCACATATTGAGGCTGTTCCAGGTTCTTATTCCAGCTCCATCACCTGCCACTCATGTGACTTTGAGTGAGTTCCTAAGTGCTTTGGTTTCCCAGCTGCTGGCTATTGTGAGTTAATTGAATTAACATAGAACCAGGCCTGGACAATAGTAAGCTCTGTACCAGTGTCTGTTCTTGTCATTCAGAAGCATGTCCAGCTCTGTCCCAGGTACTCAGAGGCACAAACTGCACTTGAGATGCAGGCCCTCATATTGCCCTTTGGGAAGCAGGACATGTACACATTGGGACAGTGCTATGGGGCAGGACCCAGCAGAGGAGGTGCTGCAGAAGGATGCTTGTTTCGTGAGCCAGCATCATTCTCCGTGACTCCTAAGAGGGGCTGAGGAGAGGGAATGGGTGTTGGAGATGGATCAAGTTGGGAGTGTGCAGCACAGTACTGAAACTGGAGTGAATATGTTTTTAGAAGGGGACTAGAGGGAACTGAAAAAGCATCAGATAGGGCCCAACTATGGAATTACAAATGCCAGGACTTGAGATCCCCTAAGCAGTGGGGTCAGGTGGAGGGCATATATGGTTTCAGTGATGTGAGCACAATGGTGATTAGGCAAATCACTAGCAGGTGGATTAGTGCCTAGCCCATAGTATGTGAATGAGCGAGTGAATGATTGAATGAATGAACTGATGCATTCATCAGAGCTCTTTGGGTTATGAGTAAAATAATCCCTACTCAAACTGGTTTAAGCAAAAATAAAGGTGGGGGGATTTATTGGCCCCCATAACTGAAAGGTGCAGAAATAAGTGGATTTAGTGGCTCAAATAAAGTTATCAAGACCCCCTCCCTCCCAACTGGAGAGCATTACATTTCCAGTAACTCCTAAGTCCTAAAATTTGGTCTTTTTGGCCTGGGTCATGTTCCCAAGGAAATGGAATAGATTGTTTGGTTATACTTGAGTCACCTTCCTTCTGTCAAGTAGCTGGGGATAGGGTCACCTTGGGCTAAGATAGGTAGAGAGTGGAGGAAGGTGAGTTGTCCATGGGAAAAGCAGGAGCTATTGACAGGGGAGGAGGTGTTCTGGGCAAGCATGGATGCCAGCTCTGCATTGCAGTGGGTGCGCAGCTGGAGGCCACAAGGCCAAAGAGGTGCTGAAGGCTTGGATGAGCGTGGAGCTGGGGATGACACCTTGCTGAACTACAAGGACTTTCCCATCAAGTTCTCTTGTAAAAGGCCAAAAGGCTTGAGATCAGACTGACCCACGTTTTAGGGGTGGACCCTCAGGGATATCTTCTTGGTGGCAGGCCTGAGAGAGAGACTTGAGAAGGCTCAAGAATAAATGTGTGTACTTGTTTCATTGAGCTTTCCCCAGAGGGAGGAGGGAATGGACTAACAGCTCCATTTTGGTCCTGTTCCATGAGAGACGCATCCTAGACCGCCAAGTGAGAGTGCCAAGGGGTGGCTAGAATGAGAGTACGGGGGTCAGGGCAAGGTCTGGAGACATCCTGTTGGCATTCTCAGAGTACAGAAGGTATGTAAAAACCATGAGGCTGAATGCGATCCTCTGAAAAGAGAGATGAGGAGGAGAAGAGACCCAGGGCCAAGGCTGAACACTGCAGTGTTGAATGTTGGTCAGACGGGGCGAGGCATGGGTGGAAAGTACAGTTGGAGGAAGCTGAGTGGGTGAGAGGCCTACAAAGTTGGCAGGGAGGGGAAAGTATTAAAAAAGGAGGAGTGGATGTCTGTGACCAACGCCGATAGGGAGAAAAAAGTGTCTACTGGATTTGTGAACAAGGAAACATTGGTGGCCCTAATAAGGGAGCTTCCATGGAGCTAGGGGACAAGTCAGGCTGGAGAGAGTTGAAGAGGTATGGATTGTGGAGGTGGGGAAATGGACACAGCAAGTGTTGACAGCCATTTGGACACCCTCCATTGTGAAGGAAGGCAGAGAGTGAGACAGAAGAAATGGGGCAGGGGGTGTGGTTTCTTCAGGTAGAAGGTGCTGGAATCTGCATGTCCAAGGATGATTCAGTGTACAGGCTGAAGGCTATGGTGAGAGAGGGGAAGGGCGAGAGGAGCAGGTGCAGGATGCCACGAGGTGAGGGTTGGAGTGGGAGAGCAGGTCACAGTTCCCAGGACTCGGACGTACTTCCACGGGATGCAGGAAGTGAAGGGAGGTCCCTTCATTTCTAGTGTTTCACAAAGGAACCAGGAGGTGAGGGCAGCTCTGGGGGTGGACCAGGGGAGGAGACAGCATGAGATGGCCTCAGAGAGCAGAAAAATCAACTCCAAGGAAGGGATTCGGGACCCTGAGCAATGCTGAGAGCACTTGAGTCATGTTCTAATGGATGGAGGCATAACCAGTCGTCCTGGTTGGGAGATTTTCTCTGGCAACAACAGCTATGTGGAGAAGGCAAATGGCTGGGTCCGTTCAAGACTGGGGTTCAGTCATGGGGGTATAGTACTCACAGTGCCAGGGTGGGCAGGGAGGTAAGGGTTATGATGATGGAGGAGGGTGTGAAGAAAGGGGAGGGAGAAGGTGCTGAGGCTGGGGATGGGAGGACTGGGGAGAGAGTGGAGTGCAGTCGTGGGGACGTTGAGTGGGTGAGTTGGGAGGACCCCGTGTGGCAGCCACAGAAGGGATGCTGGAGATGGAGACCTTGGACGCGGGGCAGCTACTGGCAACAGCAGGGTGAGACAGTGTTGGAGGTGGGGAGGAGGAGGACAACTCAGGCACTGAGGAGGTCAGGACCTGGCTGGCCATTGAGAGAGAGAGTCTGCCATGTAGTGACAAGAGACAAAGCCAGTGAGCGGCTCAAGTCTGCCCCGAAATGAGGGTTGATGGGCCACAGCAGTAGGGAGAGGAAGCCAGTGGGCAGGAGGAAGAGAGAGGTGTAGAAGCAGCCATGGGACACTCCCACCTTCCAACCCACCCCCAACTTTCTTACACCAGCAACGCTTCCCCTCCCTGAGAGGCTGCAGGGGAAGTGGGGTCCTCAGGGGAGGGGACAGCCAGGTTCCCACACAATAAAGATTTAGAGAAGAGGTTGAGGAGGTAGGAAAGTTCCAGAGAGCCTGGTGACGGGTTTGGGGTGGGGGGGAATGAATGGGGAGCCAGGTCACATTAAGGAATGAATGAATGAGCCGCCAGTGAATGAACCGTAGCAGTGCCACACTGGTTAACTGGGAAGAGGAAATGTCAGTGCTGTCATGCTGTACACATTCCACACCATTGTTCATTGTTGCTATGCTGGTGCCAGCAGGGAGGTGGGCAGATGGGTCCTGTGTGTGTGTGTGTGCGCGTGTGTGCGTGTGGCATGATGTACCTCACCGGTGTACTTTTCAGTTCTTGGTAATCCTGTTTTGAGTCTCACAGAATCTATTTCCTCAAGCCGTTTGTATCCTTATTTATGTAAGTGACTAATTCTTTCATGGGCAGAGCCAAGCTTTCTGTCTCAGTTACATAGAGATACTGAGACAAATTACTCATGAACGTTCCAGAAGAGATGAGTATCTACAAATTATTGAGACAGTTTCAATATGTAAATAGTATTGTTGAATATGATTTCTCACAGTTATCCAAGTTACATTGGATACAGTAAGTGGGTAATTCCAAGCCAGTTATCCCCTTTATACATGGCATAGTGCCCCATCGTTGGGTCTTCCCAGGCTGCCATGTCCACGTGGCCAGGATGCTCCCAGGAGCTGCTGGGGAAAGGAGGGCAGGCTGCAGGCTGTGTCCTGAAGGCTGAGAATTTAACGCCGCTGCCCTGGATGTGTCGAAGCACATCCAGGGCAGTGTTCATAGAGCGGTGTCCATTTGAAGGGAGGTAGCTCCTGAATTTACTTTATTTTTGCAATACCCTTCTGAGGAGCTAATCGGCCCTAATAAACCTTGCAGAATATAGGCCCTGCCCAAATGGGGAGAACCACTTGCTGTCAAGGGTCAGCGAGCTACAGCATCAGCCTATGAAGAGGATGAGCTAGCAGTGCTAATGTCAGGGAACTTTCCACTCCTCAAACCAACAGGAACAGGACCATGAGCACAAAACGTGAACACAGAGCAGAACGAGTTGGTGTGCAGGACTAGGTTGCCTTGATGGCTCTGAATTCTGACAGGGAAATAAAATGAGTTTTATGTGGACAGAGGTCCATGGTCTATTGCAAAATCAATGTGCTGTTTGAATGAATCATCACTTCCAACTATTGGTCATTGGTGTCTGAATCTTGATTGCAGATGAAGCACTGAGTCATGACTGTAAAATGCCAAAGTATTTATGAAAACCCAGAAGGTTTTTTATTTATCCTGACTAGCTAAATCAAGGTAGGTCATGCTAATAATACTTGTCCACACAAGTGGCAACCCCTGGCCAAAGAAATGCAAACAGAAGCCTGGGATGTTTCCAGCTCTCCTTGACTTCCTTCCCCCGAATTCCCTGATACCAGCCAATGGGTCCTTTAAGAAGTGTGAGAAGGCCAGTAGATTGTAGGCACCCCCTTCAAACTCACCATCTTGTCCCTTGATCCAGTGACTATACCCGGAATTTGGCCTCTAAGGGAGTGTTTCTTTTTACACTTGGACTTCTTGAGAGATTACTCATTACTCAGGAGATAACACCAAAGCATTCTCAAAACCAATCTTTGGAATTGGCTTCCAGGATTATACATGCAGGATTAGTCATACAGAAAATCCTTAAAGATAGCAAATTTGGGTCTTTTGAAAGTGTATTTGGTTTGTGAAAACAAAGTCATTGGTAACCAAGCCAAAAGCAAGCATGTGATTCTAACCTACAAATTCAGAATTTTTCAGGCAGCTGACCCTAAAGGCACTTTCAAACAGGTAATTCCCTTTCATTAATTAATTAATCAGTTATTGGGAGAGTGAAAAAAAAAAAAGAAACCAAAAGAAACGATCAGGATGGCTGGGCGCGGTGGCTCAAGCCTGTAATCCCAGCACTTTGGGAGGCCAAGACGGGCGGATCACGAGGTCAGGAGATCGAGACCATCCTGGCTGACACGGTGAAACCCCGTCTCTACTAAAAAATACAAGAAACGATCAGGACCAGAAATACTTGGGTTCAAATTCTAGCTCTAAAACTTCTTAGCTATGTGACTTTGGGCAAGTCACTCAACCTGTCTGGGCCAT
The DNA here is from genome assembly GCF_000951035.1 of Colobus angolensis palliatus. Taxonomy (NCBI): domain Eukaryota; kingdom Metazoa; phylum Chordata; class Mammalia; order Primates; family Cercopithecidae; genus Colobus; species Colobus angolensis. The sequence goes on from NW_012112253.1 coordinate 805,210, forward strand.
ATCTGAAAATTTTCCCTAAGGGAAAAAAAAAATCTAAGGTTATTGCACTTCCTTTTTGCTGCTTCTCTTCCTCTGAGTTGAGGCTCCTTTCCTGATGGAACATTGCATTCATTCCCCTCTTCTCCCTCTACCCAGGGGTGTATTGGTAAATTGGAACTCTAGGGAAAAAAGTCGCAAACCCTGATCTGTGACTTTTGCCAATTTCTGTGGTGTGAATACTTCCACCATGACTGACTTTAAGTTACCAACAGCTAAACAACAGATTCATGAAGTTCTTAAATATTTGACAGCTGGGCCTTGCGGACCGTGGGTGCTGGCTGCAGCACATCACACTGCGTCTCCCCTCTCTCCTTTCTCCTTTTTACTTTCCTGAGAGCATGGTGGATGTCGTCTGATATAATTTCGATCCATGTCTCTGCTTTTTATATTTAACCAGCTTCCAAAAATAGTTTCCTTACTTCCAATAGTTCTTAACCAGAGAGTATGCTGGAATTCAGGTGGTCTGGTCACTGCCTCTCATCTTCCTGAATTCTTGGCCATATCACCAGCAAGAATTTTCAAAGGGGACAGAGGGCTCTTTGTTTTTTGCAGGGCTGTGCCAATTTGCATTTGGGTTTCCTCATTCTATCAGAGTAGAGTGCTGATCTATTACCTGTATAATTCTCCTTGGCAGAAGTGCTCAGGGCTTTTTTTTTTTTTTTTTTTTTCCCCCTCATCTAATCGCATTCCACTTCTAACAGAGTCTGGATGAGTTGTGCAAACACAAGAGATAAAGAAAAGAACAGGCAGTTCTATTACTGTCACAAGGCCACTTAACGACATGGGCATCAGAAGGAGACAGTACCATCCACAGACATTCTCAAAGCAATGTGCCTGATGCATCAGATCTTCCTTGTGGCGCCAGCCTTCAGCATCAAAAACATCCATGTATTGTGATCTCACTCTTGTGAGAAGGACCTCTCGGCACCCAAAGGTCAATGCTAATATTTATTGGGCACCTACTATGTCACAGACTATTTCGTTTCGGCTCCCCCATAGCCCTAGGCAGGTGGAATCATTATTCTTGTTTTCCAGTGAGGGTATATCACACGCCCAGGATTAGCAAAAGAGTGGGGCAACTATCCTGCTCATAAGTCTTGGTGGGAGTGTATAAGCTAACATAATCCTCTAAAAGGCAATTTTGCCCTACATCTCAAAGTCTTAAAAATCTTCATCATGGCTGGGCATGGTGGCTCATGCCTGTGATCCCAGCACTTTGGGAGGCCAAGGCAGGTGGATCACTTAAGGTCAAGACTAGCCTGGTGAATATGATGAAACCTTATCTCTGCGAAAAATACAAAAATTAGCTGGGTGTGGTGGCAGGTCCCTGTAATCCCAGCTACTCAGGAGACTGAGGCAGGAGAATCCCTTGAATTTGGGAGGCAGAGGTTGCAGTGAGCCGAGATAGTACCACTGCACTCCAGCCTGGGCAATAGAGTGAGACCCCGTCTCAAAAAAGAAAAAAAATCTTTATCATGTCACTTAATTGTTTTAGCCAGGATAAGCTAACTTCTGTAAGAAATAACCCTCAAATCCTAGTGACAGAAGAAAGCAGGGGTTGGCAAATTCTCTGTATGGACTGGGCGGGAAATACTTTTAGGCTTTGCAGGCCATTTGGTATTGCAGCTCTTACCTCTGCTGCTATCCTGTGAAAGCACCCACAGAAGGGATGTAAATGAACTGGTGTGACTGTGCTCCAATTAAACTTTATGTAAGGGCACTGAAATTTGAATTTCATATAATTTTCATGTGTCACAAAATCCTATTCTTTAAGTCATTTTTTAAAACAAAACCTATTTTGAGCTCACATACAAAACGCCATACAAAAACAGGCAGGCGACTGGATTTGGCCTGCAGTCTGCAGTTGGCTAACCCTTGGCTTAAAGCACTGGAATTTTCTTTTCAGTGATGCAATGGTCCCACATGGGGGTTCCTGGCTGGGCTGGAAGGCTCTCCCAGGTGACTCTTATTCAGTGGCAACCCAGGGAAGGGACCTGGGGTCCTTCTGTCCTGTGCCCTGCCCTCTCTAGTCCTCAGGGGCTTCCCTATTCAACAGGCAGATGGAGAGAGGTCATGGACACTTGTGTGGGAGGTTTTCATAGATGGTTTGGAGGTGGCTCTCGTCATTTTCCCCACATTCCATTGTCAGAAGTCAGGAATGTAGCTGCTCTGAACTGAACGAGAGATAGGAAACAGAGTGTAGCAGTGTGCACAGGGAGACTCCAGAGCAGTGTGTTCACTGACCAAAAAACATGCAACGTTCCCGTGTATTTCCATGCTGTCTGTAGCATGACTACAAAGGTACAGGCTGGAAGCTAAGCTGGCCTGGAAGGACTTTGCAACAATGGCTGAGCCTGAGAGTGAATCACATGGACCTGAGCCTTGGGTGCCCCCAAGCCTGTTCTTGGGCCTGGATCCTTAAGGTCATCACTGCAGTGCGTGATATGATGCAGTGAACTCTGTAGAACTTTTCAGCCTCTTCTGTTGCACCTTGGGTACATAGCCACAGAGGCCAAGGCCACAAGTGGGCTGGAGACACTCCAGTGGCACAGGGCTGACCCCTTTAGACTAAGTAAACCCAGAGCTCCTGAAGCTTTGGGTTAAGGGGAATGGGATTGGAGGTGTGAGGAGCTGCTAACAGGGGCAAGTGGAGCCCCTGCTGAAGCAGCCATGCCTGGAGGCTGCCCCACAAGAACAGACAAACTGCTTTCCACCAGCTTCTGTCAGGGGATGCTTGGAGAAGGAGGAGAAGCTAGGAGGGGCCACAGGCAGCCTGGGACTTATGGTTGTTGCTAAAAGGGACATGAAACTTGACCTTCTAAATGAGGCCAGCCCAGAATGGATCAGAGGTCACAGATTTCTTTAAAAAAAAATCAGAGGGAAGTAGTCTATACCTGGTTCCATTTGGGCACTGTGGCCTCCCAGGCCTCCTGGGGACTCTAAGCTTGGGAAGTAGGCAGGGTGGTCTATGTGGTCACTTCTCATGGCGTGGACCACCAGCCAGACCCACTGCATCACCAGGACCTGCATCTAACACTCCGGGGCTTCCTGCTACAGATGGGGCCCAGCTCGTGGTACACTTGGGACAGATTCATGGTTTACCAGGCCCCATGAGTGTTTTCAGGGGCTGGGTTGGAGGTTGGGGGGCAGGGGGTTAGAGAATGCTCTCTCTCTAGGCGATGCCAGAACTTCCTTACATGCAATACAGGAGCCTAAGGGATACCAGGGCTCCAGTTTCCCAGCCATCACTGACTCACCATGGGGCTCAGATAATTTGCTGAAACTCCTCAAGTCTCAGTTTGCTTGTTTGTGAAATGTGGGCAGAAATGCCTCACTTGTGCACTGTGCACATGCCCTGCCCACATATGCCCACCCTGAGTCCAACACACACTAGGCCTGCCCCAGTGTGCATAGGCCTGCCGGGTGGCTGCCGAGGGTCAGGACCCTGCAGGACACCCCAGACCCCAGGCTTGGGGCTGTAGTCTGGAACGCTGAGGAGGGCTGGGGTTCCCCCAGTTTCCTGGGGACTCTGAGCCTGGGCGAGAGGGCTGGAGTAGGAGGGTCTCTATGCTCCCTCCTCACCACATGGAGCAGCAGAGGCTTTGCTGGGCTTCCTTCTACCATCCTCATTATCCTGATTTCATCCTTATCCCATTCCCTTCCTCCTGGGAAGGCCTGGAATGATGATATGTCCCAGTGCCATAGAGTAGGATGGATACCAGCACACACACAGAGTACTCAGCACAAACCCGGCTCTGTTCCACTGACGCTCACTTGTAGCACCCTTCCAGCATCCGATAAGGAATGTTCTGTGACTGCTGCTGTTTTAATGACAAGGAAAGTGAAGCACCTGAGAATGCCTCTTTTGACATCTAAAGAAACCAAGTACAGAGAGATGAATGGACTCTCCCAAGGTCACACTGTGATAGCAAGAACAAGAATATTCTACCATTGAATGTAGTGCCTATTGTGTTATGGATTATGGAAAATTATATCTAATTTTCAAAACAACCCTGTCTGTGACAGGGGCATTGTTCTCATTTTCTCCATGGGGACACTGAGTCCCCACAGGTACTCATGGTCAAGGACACACAACTGTAGATGGTGAGACCAGAATAACTCAGTCATCACTCTGCAACCACCATCCCTAGCTGCTTCCAGGTGCTAAATATGTCAAGCATGATTCTCTGTCTTCCAAGGGTGTCAGGGGACCAGGGCCAGGGCTGCCCTGCAAACTATACCCACCCCGGTGCCTGAGAGGGGCTCCTTTGTCTCCCTGCAGCCCTGCCTATTGCAGAGTTCAAAGCGCTTGTGTGGCTTCTGTGGACCTGCCCTGACAGCTCTCCCCTTCGAAGGAGAGCCTGATTATCCCGGTGTTTCACAATGGAGATACCAAGTGTTTGACTTGCCCGCCCTCCCACGCTTCTGGTCCTCCAGGGCAGGCAGGAGAGTCTCAGCTCCCCGCTGCTCCCAGTGTGGGGAAGACCAGCGTCCTTCCAGAGTTTCCCAACTTCCCAGGATATCAGAGAGGGGCGGATGCAGGTGGCTTTGGAGGATTTTATTTACAAATTGCATTTAAATTCATATGCCAGTGGGCATGGCCTGCTGGAATCTGAAGGCGTTTGGATGGGTTACGTTCCTCCCTGGACCTCAGTCTCCTCTTTCATTCGTAAAGGGAGAATGACATCTGACATGTAGGAGTGACAGAGTATTCCTGGCAGGGGAGGTCAGGGGGACGGGAACACACTTAAATATTGACATGTGTAGAGGACGGGGAAATGACTTCCTTCCACCCTCCTAAGTTTTTTGGTTGGGATACAAATTAGGTTGACATAACACAGATTAACAAGAGAAAACCATTTTAATTACACATATATGCATAAGAATTCTACAAAATATGAGACTTCAGTAAGGGTCAGAGAATTGAACCTTATATACTGAGCTACAGAAAGGAACAGAGGCTTGGGACTTCCAGGGTCAAGGGACGGTAGTGGCGACACAGGTTATGGTAGGGTGAGGGAAGGAAACGTCTGGTGAATAAAGGTTGTCTTGTCATGCAGAGAAAAAGTCCCTCAGGTAATAAAAGTTTTCTGGGAGCAACCCTCTTCCTGATAGAGATACTTCACTAAGCTGATGTAGATTTCCTTTATAGATGAAAATTTATTTTACAAAAGGACAGCTTTTTCAGAGCTACTCCTGTGTCTGCGCTTTCTTGAATGACTAGGTCAAAATATGCCAACAAGTATATTTGGAAGTGGCACATTTTGGTCTCCTATGGTCATATTTTGGGGTGTTGTGTCCTGAGCTCCAACAAATGCATCATGTGACCATGACATTTTCAGGCCCCCTGCCCCAGTCCAGACTCTTCCCACCAGCCTTGCTGGAATGGATCTCTGAGGCTGGGCTATCAGTGACATGGCTGTAACCAGATCAGAGACCAAGAGCTGGAGGCAAGCCCTCTGACCCAGCCTACTTTTTGGGGGCTTCACACAGAGACTGCCAGGCCTTTCCATGAGGAGAGGAGTCCTTCCTCTGTGGAGGTTGCCACCACTGTGCCTTGCTGGTGCTTGCTTTGTGACAGGCAGGTTTGGAATCCCCAGCACACGCCCTATGTGGGCCAGGAAAATCTCCCCAGTGGGGCTTAGAACTGAGAAGGGAAGTGTACTTCAAGAAGTCTGTCATCACCAGCCAAGCCTCTCAGGTGAGTCCCGAGGGAGCCTGCCCTTCCTCAGCTTCAGCCAGGCTGACCGCATCCTCCAGCAGGGCACCAGATGGGTCTCAAGGGAATCACCTGGATGGCTTCCCTTCCGGTTGGGCTCCCAATCCCCACCAAATGATGTTCTCATTCACCAAGTCTTGGGGTCTGCAGCAAACACATGCAACATGAGCAGAGGAGCTCAGGGATGCAGTGAGGGAAAGCCTAGCCTCCACCTGGCGGGGAGGACGGAGGTGGACAACCCAGTGGGGCACATTCCCGAGGTCTGAGGAGCAGTGTCCAAAGGATCTTGGTCGTTCTCCCCAGCATGTCTATAACATGAGATTTTCTTATGTATCTATTGGCATGTTGGCTTTTTTCTGCCCCCTCTGCCCACCAGAAAGTAAGATCTAGGAGGAGAACGACCTTATCTGTTTTGTTCTTTGCCACCTGTAAGTTATGTTCCTCCTGAATCATGGCAGAATACGGGCCCCCAAAGATACCAGGTCTTCACCTCTGGAACCTATAAAGGTTACTTTATGAGGAAAAATGATCTTTGCAGATGTGAAGGATTTTGAGATGGGGAGATTACCCTGGATTATCCAGCTGGCTCCTAAACCAGACAGGTGTCCTTATAAGAGAGATACAGAAAGAGATGTGACACATACCGGAGGGAAGGAGGCCATGTGGCCACCGAGGCAGAGACCAGAGTGATGCAGCCAGAAGTCAAGGAACACCGGCAGCCACCAGAGGCTGGAAGACACGAGGAAGGGCTTCTCCCCTCGTGCCTCTGCAGGAGGGTGGCCCTAACAACACCTTGGTTTTGGCCAAGTGGTACTGGTTTCTAACTTCTGGCCTCCAGAACTGTGAGAGGATATATTTTGTTATTGAAAGCCACCCAGTCTGTCCTGATTTGTTACAGCAGCCCCAGGAAATTAACAAGCCGCCATGTATCTCAGTGCCTCATATGCTGCAGCTAGTGAATATTTGCTGAAAGAATAGGCTGGGCGCAGTGGCTCACGCCTGTAATCCCAGCACTTTGGGAGGCCAAGGCGGGCAGATCACCTGAGGTCAGGAGTTCGAGACCAGCATGGCCAACATGGTGAAACCCCATCTCTACTAATAATACAGAAATTAGCCTGCCTTGTACCTGTAATCCCAGCTACTCAGGAGGCTGAGGCAAGAGAATCGCTTGAACCCAGTAGGCAGAGGTTGCAGTGAGCCAAGACTATACCATTGCACTACAGCCTGGGCTACAACAGTGAAACTCTGGATCAAAAAAAAAAGAATAAACGCATACCCCTATCCCCACCTGCTCTCCAGGCCAGCTCAGGCCTAGCCATGGCTCAGCCTCCGGTGCCTGCCACCCCAGCCTCTGTGTCCTGGGTGGTTCTGCCCCGCTGGCCTGCAGCCACAGGCTGAGACTGTCTACCAGAAGGCTCATGTCTGAGCAAAGCCAATGCACCCTCCTCGCAGAGGCATTGCCTTTTAGACAACATTGACAGCAGATGCCTCAAAAGACAGCCTGGGGGCTACATCCAGTCAGTGGATAATTTTGTTTGGCCAGCATAGGGTGCTGTTTAAAAATTTTATTACAAGTTGGGAAATTTCACATAAAATCAGAATTTCCCATTTCTTGAAAATACAGATGATCTTTTCAATTCCAGGCTGCATCTCCATGTGGCCCAATGAGTGGGAGCTGAGTGGTGGCTGCCTTCTCTGCCAGGGCCTGGGCTCAGTGCTGACCAACAACAGGGTACATATCAGAGGACTCCTCTGGCCCCCCGTCTACACACCTGCCCCCATGTTTGAGATGGATGATTCAAGTTTTCTCAGCCTTGTGGAAAGTCAAGACAACCTCAACCAATGCACTCCCTGGCCGACTTGACTGTTGCCCAGCACAGCCTTTATAAAGATTCTAAAGTGACACTGCTCAGGGCACTCTTACCCCTCTGCAACCACCAGCCAGGAAAGTGGCCTTTGGGACCCAGGGCCCACTGAAGGTGCTGGGAGTTACCCAGTTATTTCCTGGGGACAGTCTTGGCTCTCTCAGTCAGTGGGCAGCAAATTTCCAGAACCACCCAGGCTGACCTCCCACATGGCTGGGAAGACAGTGTGACGGCAGCATCCTCATCTGACTTCCCAAGTGCTCTCAGGCCCACTCAGACAGTGGCTCCAAGGAACCAAAAGCACTAAGGAAAGGAAAGAAAAGGACGGGAAAGGAATGTAAGTGAAACCCTTAGGGAAAGCCCACGAGGAGGACTTTCAGTTCACTTGGAGAACACACAGGCCTCAAGTCTCCAAAATGGTGATTTAGGTCTGAAGTTCAAGTGCACATAAAGCTCTGTGCAACCACTTTTTTTTTTTTTTTTTTTGAGATGGAGTCTCGCTCTGCTACCCAGGCTGGAGTGCAGTGGCGTGATCTCAGCTCATTGCAACCTCTATCTCCTGGGTTCAAGCGATTCTCCTGCCTCAGCCTCCTGAGTAGCTGGGATTACAGGCACACACCACCATGCCCGGCTAATTGTGCAATCACTTTTTAAACAAGCAGATCGTAGGATGGACATTGATAGGATCTGATTCCATCCATCTTAGAGGGGGACGCAGAGAGCTGCATTTATGGCAGGTGGCCCTGGTGGTTCTCACCCAGGGCAGGGGCGGCAGCAGGCAGGGCCGTCTCCTCTTCTCCAGGCAACAGCCGCAGCAGCAGAGGGGCTCAATCTGACAAGGAGAGTGAGTCATTAAATGAAGCCCCTCGGACGTGATCTGTATCCACAGCTGCTGTCTACTGAGCTGCTTTTGCAAGCCTTCCCCAGAGCTTGAGGAAATGAAATTTAAAACATGTGTCAGGGCCTTAATGAGACTAGTAAACTCCTCAGAGTCCTGCTCTGGCTAAGGTTTGTTAATTCTGTAAGCCCTTCTGACCAGGGATCTCTAGCACTGGGGGGTGAGTTAAGGAATACACTGAATTAGCATAAGCTGTGTGACTTTAGGCAAGTTGCTTAACCTCTCTGAGCCTCAATGTTTTTACCTGTAAACTGGGAACAATAATTGCCTCAAAGGGATAGTGCAAGGATGAACAAGGATGAGGAACATGGATGTCTTGACTGTCATTAAGCACTCATGGGAGTTGCCACATCTGTGCCCTATGTTTTAAGCATAAAGTTGGGAGATGATGTCTGAAACTGGGGCTTCCACATCCTTGCACTGCTTTACGACTGCTGGAGGTTCAAGTCAGGGTAAGTTGTCACCTCCCAGTAACGGCGATCCTCTCAAACAGGCAAAAAATAGAAAGGTGTGCAAATGGGGTGCATTCATTTTAAGGACACAGGGAGCCTAAAGGAATGGCCGGCTCAAGACGACCTGGATCCAGGAATGGGAAATCCAGAGAGAATCCAGGAAGGAGTCTTTCCCCTCTTTCTTTCTGGGCCTCCTTCTGTCATTATCATTTCCCCATCCACGTGGCTCTCTAGGCAGACCAAAGGTCAGACCTTAAAGAGACTCTGTTCAACCTTGAACTTCCTTGCTGACATGTTTTCAATTCAAATGTGTGTGACAAATCCTGTCAGGCATTTCCAAGTCCCAACCCCAAATCCCCAGGCCCAGCTTGGGGGTCTTCACCCCCAGTCCACCAGCTGCGAGGAGGGGGTCTCGGCTCAGCCCCAGCCTGCTGTGTTGGCGGCTCCCTCCCAATAGGGGTATCCTCAGATGAGAAGCAAGCCTAGTATCTGTAGTGCTTTTCCGAAAGCAGGTGAGCCTTGTTGAAGGCCTTGGGAAAAAATCAAGCCAGTGAGAACTGCGTGCGTGGGAATAGCAACAAGGTAATATAGGAGAAAAGGGTCACAGTGGCTTGGGGATGAATTCCAGGACACAGCACTGCAGGAGGCACCATGGCCCTTGAGGCTTCTTATATGCGGTTCCTCAGTTCTTGGCTAAGTTAGGATCTCTGGGCTGACCAACAGTGATGTTTGTACCTGGAGCCAAGTCATATTTTAGGCCAATTTTTTCATTCCATGAGAACTTGTCATCAGATTTCCCAGGAAGAACATAAACCTGCCATTATATTTTTGTCTGTTTGGAAGCTTCTTTTGCCCTCCACAAGCCCACTGCTACCCGTGAAGAGTCTGTGCTGGGTTCAGACCCTGTTCAGTACCCCATTCTCAGCTCCATGGGGGGAAGCTTGCCGCTCTCTGTTGATTAGAGTCTCGGCTCTCCGCTCTTTCTTGGGTATCTTTTTGTCACAAGGATGGCTGGTGCTGGCACACACTCTAAAAGAGGAGGGGATGGGCCTAAGTTTCCATCATGCTGCAAAGCAGAACCATCTGTTGGTGGCTTCTTTGTTAGCCCATGGCTGTGAAGACAGCATTTAACAATGAAGAGCTGGGGCCAGAGACATGAGTCCTTGGCTCCAGTTCCTGTTTGTCCCCAGGCTGCCACATTCCACAGAAGGCAGAAAACTGACATTCTGAGAATGTTTGCCTCTGCCAGCCAGGGCTTGGCTAATCCTGGAGACTTGCAGCACATTCCCCGTCAGGAAGACATCCAGTATGGACATCCATTCAAGGTATGGAATCCTTGGAGCCACAGGTTTTGCTCACAACGACTTGGTGCAGTCATCTCCTTGAACCTTCACAATACCCTGAGAGGAGGTTAGGTGGTCATAGAACTAACAAGAGCTGCCACATTGCACAACTTGAGAGAGCATTCACACTGCAGTTTAAGTGAAAAGCATCTCCTGGAGTTGTGGTGCAGTAGACAACCTGGGCAGCTGCATGTGGTGGCCCTGTAGCTAATAATTAATAGAACCAAGTGAGGTTTAGACTTAGGTTCTTGGACTCTAATTTTCTTTCCTTTGCCATCTCTTATATAAGGTTGACTCTTCTAATGTACCTCACTGGATTTGAAAAGATGCCTGACACCCAAACTCCCTAATACTGAACTTCTTCATTTCTAAAATAAGGTCAAATTATCTAATCCTTTTGAATATTGTGATTGTGATGAGAAAATGACCAAATGCAGAAAATATGCCTGACCCATTGGCCTACATCTTAGTGAGAACTCTGGTGAAATGGTTTGGCTTTGTGTCCCCACCCAAATCTCATGCTGAATTATAACCCACAATGTTGGGGGAGGGACCTGGTGGGAAGTGATTGGATCATGGGGGAGGATTTCTCCCTTGCTGTTCTTGTGATAGTGAATGAGTTCTCACAAGATCTGATTGTTTGAAAGTATGTAGCACTTCCCACTTTGCTCTCTCTCTCTCTCTCCTGCGGCCATGTGAAGACGTGCTTGCTTTCCCTTACCCTTCTACCACTCTCCACCAGTTTCCTGAGGCCTCCCAGCCATGCCTCCTGTGCAATCTGTGGAACTGGGAGTCAATTAAACCTCTTTTCTTTATAAATTACCCAGTCTCAGGTAGTTCTTTATAGCAGTGTGAGAATGGACTAATACATCAGGAAATAAAGGCAGCTATTACTATTACTCCTGCTACTGCTACCATAATAATATTCCTTGTAATTATTATCTTTCCAATGTAAATGAACATGTTGCCCACTGTTCTCAGGGCAATGAGAGTCTAAGGCTCCTAGCGCCACATGGGCACAGATTAGGTCCTCCTGTCTTCTTCCTTCTTTCCTAAAGCAAGGGAGGCCCAGATCATACCTAGGGGGTTGGTGTGATGCTGAAGGAACCTAGATCAGCTGAGGAAGGAGCAGTCACTTAAATGAAATGACATGAGAGCTCCTGGCATCTGGTACCCCTTCTTGTACCTGCATGTCATGCAAGTGTTAATGGAAGTTCTTTGCTTTCTCCATTCAACTGAGTGTGTCACTGAAGCCCTGGCTCCCGATTGTGTTTGGAGCAGGGCCTGGTACAAAAGTGCCACATGCAGTGAGTGAACAAATGAAGGAATGAGTAAGTGAGCAAATATCAGGGCCCCCTCACCCCAACTTCAGTGCTGCACTGCTTTATTTCTTTTTTCCAGTGAACACTTAGGCTGTGTCTGCTTTGTGCCAAGCACCATGGCCAGGCTGGAGCACTACAGCAAATCCTACCTGCCCTTGACCTTGGCAGCTCAGGCCTGCCCTGCTCTCCTTTTCAAGCCAGTGGGCTGTCATTATTTTGCCCGTTTTATCAGTGGCAGCCATGATCACCGTTTTATCAGTGGCAACCCAAGGTTTGACACCACAGCTGTCCATACAGCTCTCCTGGCTTTTGCCTACATTCTCCTCTGTGCCCTCTTGCTGAGAGCCTGCCAAATCAGCTCCACTCCATCTTTGTGGTGGCCATGAGTGTTTGCCCAGCAGACCCCTGGGCTTAGAGGAGGTTAGGGCCCAATCCTTGCCCTGGGTTGTAGAGAGGGAAGAGAGACAGAGGAGCAAGCAGAAAATGCACAACTCAGGACAAATATTAGAAACACATAAACATGCACATAGCCACTTACAGCTGCACCAAGCCACATGTCTATGGGTGAGAAGGTGCCTCAGGGTGGGGGATGAAAGTGACTAGATCCAGGTGGCATTGATCCAGGGTCTTCTCCTGCCGCCTCTCCTCTTTTCAGCTTCTCTTGGGTCTTTAGGCATTGAGTCTTCAGTGCTTGCTGCTTGACTTTTGACTTTGTAGCCTGGCCTGGAGGCACATCAGAGCCTTCTCTCATCACCCCTTGTATGCAGAGAACAAGGCGCATTGCTGCCAACTATTCCAGCTGAGTGGGGTGACAGTCTGCTAGGGAACCCCCAAAATACAAAATGCAAAAGCAGTGAAGCTAGGGGTCACAAACACAGAGACTGGTAGCATCAACACTTGATGTAGACGCAGGCTGGGAGTAGGCATCAGGGCACAGTGGGGACTTTGGAAACAGTACCCAGGCTCGGTCTCAGCCATCCTCACATTCAAGCATCAGACTCCCTGCAGGGCTTGTCAGAATACAGAGGGCTGGGCCCCACACCAGAGTGTCTGAGGCAGTGGGTCTGGGGTTGAAAACGTGCATTTCTCTTTCTTCTTTATTTGGATTTTGTGTTTGTTTGTTTTTGTTTTTGAGACAGAGTCTCACTCTGACACCCAGGTTGGAGTGCAGTGGTGCAATCTCGGCTCACTGCAACCTCCGCCTCCTGGGCTTAGGTGATCCTCCCAGTTCAGGCTCCCAAGCAGCTGGGAGTAAAGGTGCATGCCACCATGCATGGCTAATTTGAATTTTAGTGTTAATTGACAAATAACAATTGTGTATACTTATGGGGTAAAATATGATGTTTTTATGCTTGTATACATTGTGGAATGATTATATCAAGCTAAAGATTAACACATCCATCACTTCACATATTTATCATTTCTTTGTAGTGAGAACATTTGAAATCTATTCTTCTAGTAATTTTTAATTATATTACGTTATTGTTGACCATGGTCACCATATCGTACAATAGATCTCAAAAACCCAGTCCTCCTGTCTAGTTGAAACTGTGAACCCTTTGGTCAACATCTCCCCATTCCCATTCCCCATCCCCAGCCTCGGGTAGTTACCATTCTACTCTCAACTTCTGCAAGTTTGATTTTTTTCAGACTCCACATTTCTTATATTTTTTTCCTTTTTTTTCTTTTTTTTTTAGACAGAGTCTTGCTCTTTTGCCAGGCTGGAATGCAGTGGCCCAATCTCAGCTCACTGCAACCTCCACCTCCGGGGTTCAAGCGATTCTCCTGCCTCAGCCTCCCGAGTAGCTGGGACTACAGGCGCGCACGACCACGCCCAGCTAATTTTTATATTTTTAGTACAGACAGGGTTTCACCATGTTGGCCAGGATGGTCTCAATCTCTTGACCTTGTGATCCGCCTGCCTCGGCCTCCCAAAGTGCTGGGATTACAGGCATGAGCCAGGGCGCCCGGCCTTTCAGACTCCACATTTCTAACAACTGTCCAGGTGATGTGGCTGCTACTGATCAGGACGACTCTCCCAGATCCACTGCCCTGTCTGAAGGGGGCGATGATTCCTCAGCTCTAGCCCGCAGTTGCCTTAGGGAACACAGCCTGGAGCTGCTAAATCTCCCAATTTTTCAAGAGAGGCCAGAAATACAGATCTTAACGTAAAATGTTTTAACTCTTAAAATTTCCAAGCAAATTAAGAAAAAAAAATCAAAATTTGTTAGGGACTAAGTATCTGTAGGCTGGATTGAACTCCCAGCCTTCCACTTTGTGAGCTGTGTGTTGCGTGCCCATGGGCGGGGACCCCTTACCTCTTGACGATATTTGTGCCCCTTGCCATGCATTTCCCGGGAGCTGAGAACCTGGGTAGAACCTTTGTGTTACCCTTGCCCCTCGCTGCTTACAGAACAAAGGAAGACTGGTTGGCCTGTTTTAGGAGCCTCTGCCCTGAGAGGAGAACAAAAAGGCCACCCATTTTAAAAGGATTATCGCAGACTTCTCAAACCACATATAATTAAATGGTGGAGTGAACCAAGGTGAAGGGAACCTTGGGCTGGGCTTAGCAAGAAGCCCGGCGAGTCCTCCCAAGTTGGCGTTTCAGAGGCCTCTGTGGTCACAATAGTCCCGATAAAATGACAGGCAGCTCAGCTTTCAGAGGACATGAGGTGTTCTGAAGGCAAATCAGGGAAACAGCATCTCTCTCCCCACGCATAGGAGTGCGGAACAGTTTACACCTTTTCACAGCGCGTCTGGCGTCGGAGGCGGGGCCTGGAGGCTGTAACTCTCTCTTCCAGACCTTTCCTTACCAACTTTTCTGGTTCTACTGCAGAACAACAACAAAAACAATGAATAGCTCTGAGGATATCCAGGACTTTTTGGGTCTTTGAGCTTTACTTTCTCCTGAGTGACGATTGCCTCCAGGGAAGCAAACACACCAGATATGACGATAGTAGGCCACCTCCTTGTCCCCACTACACACACACCAATATGGTACTGAGACATCTTATTGCTAGAACTGAATAAACCTCAAGACCTGTCTGATCAGCTGTGCAGAAATCAATCATTAGACTCATTTTACAAAACAGCTTAATTGAAGACTCCTCAATTCTACATTATTTTTAGCCTCAGTTCATTTGATTTTCAGGATGTCCTGCTCCCAGCCTTTTGGAGGGTCACAGTGGTCAAATGTAAAATGTTCCTAGGCCTGAAGATTAAGGTTTAATATTGGTTTTTGTTCAGGTGAAGAAGCAGAGGGAAGCTTCCATCCTTAATGAGTAAACTGCAGCTGGGGTATGGGGTGCCTTGCCCCACTGTTACCCTGCCCAGTTAGCTTTTCCCAGTGTGAGCACCATCAAAAGGGATGCATGGAATTGAGAACGGATTTATTCTAGAATTTTCTCCTTCTGACACTATAATGGATTGTCTGTGGGGAGCAGGAAAACATGTTCCTAAACATGGAAAAGCCATGTGACCCTTTGAAATTTGGGCCAGCACTCCTGTGCCTGTGCTTTCAGGTGGCCCTGCCTACTGGAGGGTTTGAGGCTTGGAGAAAACATGTACATGCCATACAGACCTGAGAAGAGGACAGTCACTGCAGCACATTCAAAGGACACATTCCAGCAAGTTTTATCAGAGGACATTGCATTAGTCAGGGTTCTCCAGAGACACAGGACAAATGAGATGGAGGGCTCTCCTCTCCATTCTGGCTGGTGCCTAGTCCTTTCCCCACGAAGGGCTGTCTCCTGACTGAGAAGCAAGAGCCCAGCTTTTGCAGCCATTTCTCTAGAAAGTTCCTCTCATCCTGAGTCAGAGTCCTACACGAGAAAGAGTCATGAAACCCACTAGCCAGAGCTTTGACAAGGCCTTGTCTGTTTCCACAGCCAATCAGAGGAGAGGGTGAAAGTGCCGCCGCTATAGGCAGCAAGGGCTGGTGGGGAAGCGGGAGGCTTGGAGGCAAAAGCCCTGGGTCCTTCTCTCTCAGCTGTGACCTTGGGCAGGCTCTGGAATTGGGCTGGGTCTCAAGTGAAATGGGAAATGGGAGCTCTATGGAAGACACTGTCCAGGGCGCCAGGGGAGGCACAGTTACACAAGGAAGATCCCCAGCCCTGGGATCCTTTGCTCTACTCATTGAATCCTGGGTACTCAAGGGAACACTTGGAGTGTTCTGGTGAAGTGGGGTTTTCTAGTCTTTTAGCTGTTCTCTTTGTTCAGCTCAACAAAGGTGTTTATGTAGCACCTATCATGTTTTAGGCATGTTACTAGATGCTGTCAATATCAAGGGGAGAAGATGGGGCACTTGCCTGAGAGCAGCAATTTTCAAACTTGCAAACTTCATTACTCTCTACCTCTATTTCCCAAAACAGAAAAAAATTGAGCAGAGTGATATTGTTTTATGTAATTTTGCAAACGTAGAAAATATTTCACAAGTCTTGTTAATGCCCAGTTTAATAAAAGACAGATAGATTCACATACCTATTTCAACAGTGGTCTCCAGATAATGCTTTGAGAACCCCTGGGGGAGAGCAATGGGTATTAATGCAGGGAAAACGTACTTCCCCTTGGGGGCATTTTTGGTTGTCACATTTGGGGTTTTATCCAGTGAGCCTAGAATTTAACTCCATGTTACATATAAACACAAAGTCATTTTTGCATAGTTTTAATATACTCAGTGTTTTCCAAGAATGCAAATACTATGTTATTTGAGAGAAAAGATTATTGTTTCGTTCAGAATTTTATTGAGAATTGTGAACCTTTTGTTAACCAACATTGCTAACAGTAATGTTGTTCATGGTATTTAAATTAACACAAACTTCAGCATTAGTCTGCATTGAAATCTATCATTGTCAGCCTGGCCTTTCCATAGTTGCTGGTGTCTTGTCTACTATTATATATGTGGCTTCTGCATTTATTTTTTTCTAATTACATTTTTTATTTTGAGAACATTGTAGACTTACGTGCAGTTGTAAGAAATAACACAAAGAAATCTCCTTACCTATTTTCTCCAATGGTAACATCTTTCAAAACCATAGCATAATATCACAACTAGGATATTGACACTGATACAGTCAAGATACAGAACACTTCCATTTCCTCACAGCTACACCTACTTCCCGCTAGCTCCCCGCCCCCTCCTTAACCCTTGATGAACATTAATATGTTCTCTATTTCTATAATTTTGTAATTTAAAGAGTGTTATAAAAGCTAGGACTGGTAACACGTGCCTATAGTCCTGGCTTGAGACCAGGAGGTTGAGGCTGTGGTGAGTTATCATCATGTCACTGCACTCCAGGCTGGGTGACAGAGTGAGACACTGTCTCTAAAAAAAAAAAAAAAAAAGAAAGAAAGGAAAAGAAAAAACAATAGTATATGATAAATGGACTCACAGATCCACTTAGGGTGTTGCATGGATCAATAGTCTGTTTCTTGTTGTTGCTCAGCATTATCCCATGGTATGGATGTACCACAGCTGGTTTCATTATTCACCCACTGAAGGACATCTGGGCGGTTTTCCATTTGGGGCATTTGCAAGCAAAGCTGCTGTAAACATTCATGTTCAAGTATTTGGGTGGACATAAGTCTTCATTTCTCTTGGATAAATGTCAAGTAGTGCAATGCTAGTTGCATGTTTAGATTTATATAAAACTTCCGGATGGTTTTAACTGTATCATTTCACATTCCCACCAGCCGTCTGTGAGCAATTGAATTTCCCCACATTACCAACTTTTGTGTTGTCGTCACCACTTTTTATTTTAGCTATTCTGATTAGATATGTAGTGATAATTTATTGTGCTTTTAATTTACATTTCCCTAATGGCTAATCTCATTAAATATTTTTCCATGTGCTTATTTGCCATTAGTACATCCTTTTTGGTAAAATCTCTGTTCATGTCTTTGGACCAATTTCTAAGGATTGTTTGCTTTTTTACTGTTTAATTACATGAGTTATATAAATATAGATAGGTATTTTGCAAGTATTTTCTCTCTGTAGCTTGTTTTCATCCTCTTAACAGGACCTTTTGCAGAACAAAAGTGTTTTTGATGATGTTCAATGTCTGGTTCCCCTTGTATGGATCATGATTTTGGTGTCAAGTTCAAGAATTTTTTCTGTCCTTAGCCCCGAATATTTTATGTTGTGTTCTTTTTTCTACAAGTTTTATAATTTTACAGTTCACATTTGAGCCCATGGTGTATTTTAAGTTAATTTTTGTATAAGGTAGGGCAAGATGCTTTTTTTTTTTTTTTTTGCCTCTGGACGTCCAGTTGCACTAGTACCATTTGTTGTAAAGGCTATCTTTACTCTGTTGAATTGCTTCTGCTGCTTTGTTAAAACTCAGTTGGGCATATTTGTGTGGGTCTGTTTCTGGGTTCTCTGCTCTGTTCTATTGATCTATGTATATCTGTCCCTCTGCCAATACCACACAGTCTTGATAACTGTGACTATAAATGGTAAGTCTTGAAATTGAGTAAACTAATTTATCCCACTTTATTCTTTTTGGAACTTGTGTTTTAGTTATTCCAGTGATTTTCCTTTTTCATATAACTAAAAAAAATTCCATATAAATTTGAGAATTTATATGGCAAATTCCTGGAATTTTGACAAAAATTGCATTAATCTTCTATATCAGCTTAGGAAGAATTGACATCTTTACTGCATTGAGACTCCAATCCATGAACATAATATGCCTTTCCATTTATTACATCATCTTTGATTTCCTTTATCAGCATTATATAGTTTTCAGCATACAATTCCTGTACATGATTTGTTAGATTTACATCTAAATGTTATATTTTCCTTTGAACAATTGTAAATGCTATTGTATTTTTAATTTCAATCTCCATGTGTTCTTTGGTACTATATAGAAAACTGTCATTTTTGTATGTTTATCTTATATCCTTCAAGTTTGCTGAACACACTTGCAAATTCTTAAGAGGTTTTTTAATATATTTCTTGGGATCTTCTATGTGGAAAATTACATTGTCCAGAAATTGGGAGACTTTTATTTCTTCCTTTCATTACCTTTCTTTTCTATTGTATTGACCAGAACTTCCAGTCTATGTTGAATAAGAGTGATGAGAGCAGACATCCTGCCTTTGTTCCTAATCTTAGGAGGAAAGCATTCAGTCTTTCACAATTAAGTATGTTTGCTGTAGCTTTTTGTAGGTGCTCTTTATCAAGTTGAGCAACTTCCCCTTTATTTCTTTTTTTTGAGAATTTTTAAAACATTAATGAGTATTGAATCTTGTCAAATGCTTTTTCTGCATTGATTGGTAGGAATACGTGGTTTTCCATCTTTAGGCTGTTAATATGTTGGCTCACAATGATTAGTTTCCTAATATTGGAGCAATCTTGCATACCTGGAATAAACCCCACAAGGCATTTATCTGAATGTGGCATGAGGATAATACTAGGCTCATAAAATGAATTGGAAAATGTTCTTGCCTATTCTATTTTCTGGAAGATGTTGTATGTAACTGGGGTTTGTTCTTTTGAAAGAGTTTGGTGGAATTCTCCAGTAAAGCCTCCTTGTCGTAGAGATTTCTTTTTTGGGAGTTTTAAAATTACAAATTAAATTTCCTTAAGAATTATGGGCTATTCAAATGACCTATTTTATATTGGGCAAAGGAAGTGATCAGTTTTATCTAAATTGTCAAATTTATGCATGTTGAATACTTTCTGGTATTCCCTTATTATTCATCTGTATAATCCTGCAGAGACTATGGTGATATTCCTTGTTTCAACCCTGATATTGGTAATTTGCATCTCTCTTTTTTTTTTTATAGTCTTTCTAAAGATTTGTCAGTTTTGTTGGTGTTTTTAAAGAACCAGTTCTTTGTTTTGTTGATTTTTCTCTATATTTTGTTTTCAATTTTATTATTTATTTATTTATTTATGTGAGACAGAGTCTTGCTCTGTTGCCCAGGCTGGAGTGCAGTGGCACAATCTCGGCTCACTGCAAGCTCCGCCTCCCAGGTTCAAGCCATTCTCCTGCCTCAGCCTCCTGAGTAGCTGGGACTACAGGCTACTGCCACCACGCCCAGCTAATTTTTTGTATTTTTAGTAGTTGGTCTCGATCTCCTGACTTCGTGATCTGCCTGCCTTGGACTCCCAGAGTGCTGGATTACAGGCGTGAGCCACCGCGCCCGGCCTCAATTTTATTAATTTCTGCTTTTATTTATATTATTTTGTTCTTTTTGATTGCTATTGATTTATTTTGCACTTCTTTCTCTAGATTAAGATAAGAACACAGATTAATGATTTAAGACTTTTCCTGTTTCCTAATGTGTGCATTTCATGTTATAAATTTCCCTGTCAGCACTATGTTAGCTGTGTCTCTAAAATTTGGATATGTTGTATTTTAATTTTTATTTATTTTAATATATTTAGAAACACTTTTTCCTACAGAATTTATTTTTTACTCATGGATTATTTAGATGTGTGTTGTTTCGTTTCTAAGTGTCTGGAAATTTCTTGTTATTTTTCTGCTTTTAATTTCTTGTTGAATTCCATTGTAGTTAGAGAATACACTTGGTATGAGTCCAATTCTTTTAAATTTGTGAATTTTTTTAATGGCTGATAATATGTTCTATCTTGGTATATGTTTTATGGACACTTGGAAAGAATATATATTCTGCTGTCGTTCAGTGATGTGCTCTATGAATGTCATTTAGATTTGTTAGCTGATGGTATCGTTGAATTCTTCTCTCTATACTTGCTGATTTTCTTTCTAGTTGTTTCATAAATTGTTCAGATAGGTGCACTGAAATCTCCAACTATAATTGTGGATTTGTCTATTTCTCCTTTCAGTTTTATCAGTTTTGTGTTCATATATCTTATAGCTCTGTTGTTAGGTGCATACATATTTAGAATTACTGTATCTTCTTGATGGATTGACCCTTTTATTATATGTCTCTTTCTGTCTCTGGTAATTTTCTTTGCTCTGATATCTACTCCATCTTATGTTTATATAGCCATTACTGCTTTGCTTTGATGTTTGCATGATTTTTAAAAAGTCCCTTTACTTCCAACCTGCCTTTATCATTATACTGGAAGAAATTTCTTTTGGATAACATATGGTTGAATAATTTTTGTCGTTGTTTAATTTGTAAGACTATTTTTAAGAGCAGTTTTAGGTTCATAGCAAAATTGAGAGGAAGGTGCAGAGATTTCCCTTATACTCTCTGCCCCTAAACATGCATAGCCTCCCTCTGTTTCCATCTTCTGAAAGTGGCTGTAGAGAATTGGTGTAGTTTCTTCCTTAAATGTTTGGTATAAATCACCAGTGAACCTATATGGATGGGCCTGATGCTTTTTGTTTTGGAGGCAGTTGATTCAATATCTTTAATAGATATAGACCTATTAAGATTGTCTATTTCTTCTTATGTAAGTTTTGGCAGCTTGTGTCTTTCAAGATATTGGTCCATTTTATCTAGGTTACCAAATTTGTGGGCATAGAGTTGTTCATAGTATTTATTTATCATCCTTTCAGTGTCTATGGGATCTATAGTGATGTCCCTTCTCTCGTGTCTGATGTTAGTAATTTGTGTCCCGTCTTTTTTTTTAGCCTGGCTAAAGGCTTATCAATTTTACTTATCTTTTCAAAGTACCACATTTTTATTTCATTTTTTCTATTAATTTCCTATTTTCAATTTAATTAATTTTTGTTATAATTATTATTTCTTTTCTTCTGCATACTTGGAATTTAATTTACTCTTATTTTTCTAGCCTCCTAATGTAGAAATTAGATTGTTTTTAGATCTTCTTTTCTTATATGTGTATTCAGTGCTATAAATTTCCCACGAAGTATTGCTTTTGTTGCATCCCACAAATTTTTATTAGTTATGTTTTAATTTTCATTTAGTCCAAAATATTTTCAAATTTCCCTTAAGTTTTCTTCTTTTACCCTTTATTATTTAGAAAGGTGTTGTTTAATCTTGGTGTAGTTGGAATTATCCCATTATCTTTCTGTCATTAATTTCTAGTTTAATTACTTGGGGGTCTGAAAGTAGATATTGAATGATTTCTGTTTTTTTTTAATTATGTATATTTTATGGCCCAGAATGTGGTCGATTTTGGTGTATGTCCCATGCGAACTTGAGAAGAATATGTATTCTGCTGTTGTTGGATGAAATAGTCTAGAGATATCAGTTATTTCCAGTTGATTTATGGTGTTGTTGAGTTCAACTATGTCCTTACTGATTTACTGCCTGCTGGATCTGCCCATTTTTGATCAAGAGTTTTTAAATCTCCAAATATGATAGTGGATTCATCTATTTTTCCTTGCAATTCTATCAGTTTTTGTGTCTTACAGTTTGACACTCTGATGTTAAGTGCATACACATTAAGGATTGTTATGTCTTCTTGGAGAATTGACCCATTTATCACTATGTAATGCCCTTCTTTATCCATGATAACTTTCCCTGCTTTGAGGTCTGCTCTTTCTAAAATTAATATGGTTACTTCTGCTTCCTTTTGATTAGCCTTAATTTGTAATATTCTGTCCATTTTCTTTTAACCTATTTTTATCTTCATATTTAAAGTGGGTTTTTTTTGTTTTTTGTTTTTTTTGGTAGAGAACATATAGTTCGGTCTTGTTTATTGATCCAATCTGACAATGACTGTCTTTTAGTTGGTGCATTTATATCACTGACATTCAAAATTATTATTGGTATAATTGGATTCATATTATACCATTGACATTCAAAATTATTATTGGTATAATTGGATTCATATCTACCGTATTTGTTACACTTTTCTATTTGTTGCCTTTCATCTTTCTTTCTTCTTTTGTCTTTTACTCTTTTTCTATCTTTTGTGGTCTTAATTAACATCTTACATTCCATTTTCTCTCCTTTCTTGGCATATCAGTTGTACTTCTTTTTTTTATTTTTTAGTGGTTTCCCTAGAGTTGTAACATACGTTGATAACTAATTTGAGTGTACTTTTAAATAACAATATCCCACTTCATAAGTTGTGTGAATACCTTATAATAACAAATAATCCCAATTCCTCTTTTGCATTTCTTGTATCTCTGCTGTCACTAACTTTATTTATATATAAGTGAATATATATATATATCTAATGTTGCTATTATTATTTTAAACAAATTTGTCTGTTAAATCAATTAAGAATAAGAAAAATAAACATTGTCATTTTACCTTCATGTATTTTTTCTTCAACCTTTATACTTTCTTTATGTAGGTCCAAGTTTCTGAACTACATTATTTTCCTTCTCCCTAAATAACTTCTTTTAAAATTTCTTGCAAGGCAGATTCACTGGCAACAAATTCCCTTAATATTTGTTTGTCTGAGAAAGTATTTTTCCTTCACTTTTGAAGGATAATTTTACGGGGTCTAGAATTGTAGGTTGGTGGATTGTGGGTTTTATTTCCCCACACTTTAAATATTTCACTCCACTCTCTTCTTGCTTGCATGATTTCTGAAGAGAAGTTGGATATAATTTCTTATCTTCGTTTCTCTATAGGTAACATGTTTCTCCCCTCTTTGATTTTCAGTAGTTTGAAGATGATATGCCTAGGTGCAGTGTTCTTGGCATTTATCCAGCTTGGTGTTTTCTGAACTTCCTGGGTCTGTGGTTTGGTGTGTGACATGAATTTGGTGGAAATATTGTTCCAGTATTTTTTTTTTCTGTTTTTTTCCTCTCTTTCTTCTCTTTCTTTTGGTGGGTTACTAATAAGCCCATCAAATGCATCCTTCATTTCTGTTACAGTGTTTTTGTTTTTCAGCATTTGTTTTTGGTTCTTTCTTGGATTTCCGCCTCCCTGCTTATATTGCCCATCTGTTCTTGCATGTTGTCTACTTTGTCCATTTAAGACAGACTCTTCCAATCTCTGTCTTATAAATGTGTATTTAGATCATTTACATTTAATATAATTATAAATATCTTAAAGCTTAAGTCTGCCATTTTAAAATTTTGTTTATTCCTTTTTTTCATTGTTTCTTTGTTTTTTTTTCCCTGTTCCTATGGGTTACTTGAACATTTTTTAGAATTCCAGTTTGATTTATCTGTAGTATTTTTGAGTGTATTTCTTGGAATTTTTTTTTTAGTGATTGATCTAAATATTAAATTACATATAATAATTTATCACTGTCTGCTAGCATTGTCATTTTACCAATTAATTCAGTATAGGCATCTTCCCTCTCTTTATATCCCTTTACCTTTTCCCAGTTATAACTGTGCTGAATTTTCCTCTGCATATCTTTAGAACTTATCAGACAGTGTTATAATTTTTGCTTTTCCCATTAAATTTAGAAAATTCAAGAGAAGAAGGAAAATCTTTCATTTAGTCATAATTTTGTTCTTTCCATGTTGTTTCTTCCTTTTAGATATCTTTTTTTTTTTTTTTTTTTTTTGAGACAGAGTCTTGCTATGTCACCAGGCTGGAGTACAATGGCATGATCTCAGCTCACTGCAACCTCCGCCTCCCAGGTTCAAGCAATCCTTGTGCCTCAGCCTCCTGAGTAGCTGGGATTACAGACCTGTACACCATGCCTGGCTAATTTTTGTATTTTTAGTAGAGATGGGGTTTTGCCATGTTGGTCAGGCTGGTCTTGAACTCTTGGCCTCACACGATCTGCCTGCCTTGGCATCCTGAAGTGCTGGGATTACAGGTGTGAACCATTGCCCCCAGCCCCTTTTAGATATTCTAAGATTCTTCCTTTTATTGTTTCATCTCTATTTTGAGAAATTCCTTTATTATTTTAGGGTGTATTTGCTGGTGACAATTTTCTTAGTTTTTCTTTCACTCAAAATTGTCTTGATTTTTCACTTCAATCATAAGGCTATTTTACTAGGTATAGATTTCAGGTTGACAGTTCCTCTCCTTCAGCACTTGAAAAATATTATGCCCCTTTTTTCTGGCCTCTTTGCTTCCTGAAGAGAAAGCTGCCGTCATTCAAATTGGTTTTCCTTAATATGTAAGATGTTATGGTTTTCTCTGGCCACTTTCAGAATTTTTTTTTGTCTTTAGTTTTCAAAAGTAGTATTTTGATGTGTCTCGGCATGTTTTTCTTGGGGTTTATTCCATTTGGCATTTGTTCTACTTCTTGAATCTATAAATTTATGTCTCTTACTAAATTTTGTAAGTTTTTCAGCCATTATTTCTTCAAGTGCTTTTTCAGCCTCGCCCTTTTTCTTCCAGGACTCATAATGACCCAAACATTAGACCTTTTGTCATAGTCCCCTAGGTCCCCAAGCCTCTATTCTTTTTTATTTTTTTTCCAGAATATTTTCTCTCTGTTGTTCAGATTGGCTTATTTCTATTTTTCTGTCTTCAGGTTTACTGATTCTTTCCTCTGTCCCCTCATTCTGCTGTTGAACCCATCTACTAAGCTGTTTATTTCAGCTATTATATTTTTCAGTTCTAAAATTTTCATTTGGTTCTTCTTTACATCTTCTTTGTGGAAAATTCCTGTTTCTTAAGGTTTTTTTAAGATGTATTTCACGATCATAATTGCTTGTTAAAGCATTTTTATCATGGCTTCTTTAAAATATCTTCAAGGGAATTTCAACATCTTCGTCATCCTGATGTTGGCATTTATTGATTGTCTTTTTCGTTATATTTGAGATCTTTCTAGTTCTTGACATGATGAGTGATTTTTAACTCTAATCTGGAGATTTTTGTATCATGTTAGGAAAATTTGGATCATATTTAAATCTTCTGTCTTAGCTGTCATTCTCTGACATTGTTTTTGCAGACGTGGAAAAGGAGTGCTGCCTCGTTACTGTCAGGTAAGGGTAGAAGTCCAGGTTCCTCACTCAACCTCTGTGGACACCTGAGCTGCGGGATTCTTTGTTGTTGCTGGGTGTGGGTGGGAGGTCTAGCTCCCTAACTTGTCTCCACTGATCCTAGTGGTTCATATCTCATTACTTACCAGTGGGGATGAAAATCTTAGGTGTCTACTTGGACTGCTCTGATGTCACACTTTGGTGTGTGTTAAGACACCTTGTTAAAGTCTGACAAAGGTAGAAGTCTAGGCTCTCCACTTGGTCTTTGCTGATGTAGGTAATATTTTCTGTGGTTTTCATTGGAATAGAGCAGTTATTCTGTAAAAGTTTTCTGTCTTGCTAGGCTGCCCCTTTCTTGGCCCTTTTGTTAGAGCAAGCTTTTGTTATTGTGGTTGTTGTTCATGTTCATTGGGATTTCCAGCTTGCCAGCTTTTTCAACTCCAAGTTTAGGATATATGAGGCAAAAATAAACCCTACAGAACTCACTACCACATCATTCCTTGAGTGTTAAGACACTTAGCCAACCTACCTTCTCCTCATCACCTTTCAGAGACTTATCATGTTTGTTTTATATATAATGTCCAGAGTTTTAGTTGTGCTTAGTGGTAAATTAGGAAAAGACATGTCTACTCCATCTTCCCAGAAGCAGAAGTCTTCCCAATTTATTTATTTATTTTAATTAAAAAATCATTTTAGGAGGCTTATTTGCCAAAGTTAAGGGCATGCACCTGGGAGATAGGTCTATGCCTTTCTTTGAATATGATTTTGAGGGCTTCAGCATTCAAAAGGGAACGGGTGGGATATTGAGAAATACACAATTTTAATGTGAGTGGGGTAGGGGCAAATAGTCATTCATGCCTTTGTCTGGCTCCGTAAGTCTGCATTTTTACACAAGATAACATAGACAACAGGGCAGAGGAAACAATCAGACATGCATTTGTCTCAGATGAACAGAGGGATGACTTTGAGTTCTGTGCTTTGTCTCTGTACCTGTGAAGATAAGCTATCAACTTACATTGCTATGGTGAACTTTAACAGAACCACTTTAGGGTAAAGATCTTGGGGCCCACAAGGAATTTCCATGTGGGCAAAATGTGAGGGAAGTATGTAGCTTTTCATCTTTGTAACCATCTTATTTAGGAATCAAAATGGGAGGCAGGTTTGCATGACCCGGTTCCCAGCTTGGCTTTTCCCTTTGGCTTAGTGAGTTTGGGGTCTCAAGATTTATTTTCCTTTCACAATTGTAATGTTAACTCCTAGTAACCTTTTTTTGACATTGGTTTTGGCAATTATATTTTCTTTTTTTTTAACTTTTATTTTAAGTTCATCATATTCTTATTTCCTCAACTATCTCATAACTCACTTTTACAGTTGATTTGTTTGAATCAGGATTCAAATAAAGTTCACACATTTCATACAGGTTGATGAGTCTCTTGAGCCTCTTTCCCATCCCCCTTAATTTTCCTGTTGAAGATCCAGGTCATTCATCCTGTGGAGTTTGTCAGATTCCAGACCTTGCTGATTGCATCCCTATGGTGTCATCTAATATGATCTTCCATCTGCAGTGTTTCCTATAAAATGGTAGATATGTAACTTTATAATAAACAGGTTGGATTTTTTTGGCAAAAATACTTCATGGGTGGTGTTGTGTACTTCTATCAGGAGACACATAATCTCTGGTTCTCTCCCCTTCTGTGCTATTAAGATGGATCAATGGTTTCAAATATTGTTAGCCTGATCCATCCATTATTAAAATCCGTTATTAAATCAGCTTTTTGCCTAATGGTTTTAGCAGACATTGATGACCATTAGAAGTTTCAAAATGGTGATCTTCTAACTTTATCATTCCTTCTCCACGTATTAGCTAAAATACTTCTACAAAGAGAAACTTCCTGTCACCAAAAACTTTGTTACACAAGGCACAGTTTCCACAGGGAAGGCAGGATAAATGTTTTTTTCCCCTTTGTTTGCAGATTTCAGAATAATAAACTGGCATTCTATTACCCTTCAAAAGTTAAAAATGAGTTTGGCATTTTGTCTCCTGTTTTTTTGTTTGCTTATCATTATGAACTCACAGATTAAACATATTTATGTGTTTTTTATGCTTCAATGCATTGTTAACTGCTGTTCTCGATGATCATATTGTACTGCCTTTGGCCAGTAGGAGCCTTCTTGGGTTGGTTCCTGAATCACTTTGACCCAATAGTAGCAATCCATGACTGTGTACATGTTCTCGGGTTTGACAAGATGATCCAGCTTTATCTTGTATATTTCCTGCTCCAGACCTGGATCCAGACATTTCTTCAAAGACCCTGCTTTCTTTTGGTGAAAAACAGAATTTAGAGACAAAAATCTAGGCATTTGGGGTGTTTACCACTCCTTGGCTGATCATTGTTTCTAGGCCTTTGTGAATAAATGGAATAAGGAAATACATTTTTCTTAAAGGATACTCACTATGAGCTTATTCTGATACTTTCAGATTCAAATTTAGAATTAGAAAGATTTTATATTGGACCTCTTTTATTTAAAATCTTGATTCCTAACATTAGTACAGTTATTTACTTCATGTTAGCATATATATAAGCTTTAGAACATCAATTCCCAAATGATTTTTAACAATATGATTAGCAACAATTAAACTTTCTTTGCAGTTACATTTTGTCATTAGGGTGTACCCCACTATAAATGTTCCATAGAATTACTGTGTTGTAAAATATATCCCTCTGGATGGCTAGGACATTAAGTCAATACAGAGACTTATTTGATTAAATCTGACTTTTTATTTTCACAAATTACTTTATAAATGTTCCTTATATTTCACTTTATGTTTATGGAAAACATTTATATGGCACAAAAACAAAAGTTTCTCTTTAAAAATGTATTCTTCAATTGTTTTTCTTCACAAAATGATATATTCTGGAGATTGTCTTTAGCAATGCATAGAGATATTCCTCATTTCTCTTAACATCTGAATAATTCTCCATTGAATAGAAGTACTATAGTTTGAACACTAACTTTATATAATTCTGTTTGTGGACATTTTAATTGTTTCCTGTCTTTTAATATAACCATGCATATTTTAAAAACATTTTGGGAATATGTACTTATAATAGATTTCTAAAGGGAGATTTCTGGATCAAGTGCTTGTGTAATTTTGCTAAATATTTCAAAATTTCTTTTCACAGTGTTGAAGAATTGTTTCTTACTCCCACCAGCACCAAGTTTGTCACCAAACTTTTGGATTTTTGTCCCTTAAATGTAAGACTAATACTCACTATAGTTTTCATTTACATTTCTCTTATTGTGAAGATGGTTAATCAATGCACATGTGAATGAGGAACATTTGCATTTTTCTCTGATAGATCTGCTCATAGCTCTGGATAATTTTTCTATGAGATTGTTAGTCTTTTTCTTCTCTCTTTTCAGAATCTCTTTCACAATCTATTTTTCCTTTTTCATTTATTTATGGTGTTTTTGTTTGCTTTGTTTTTTTCATGCAAAAGTTTTCTTCTGTTTATCTTTTTTTTTTTTTTTTTTTTTTACGGAGTCTCACTCTGTTGCCCAGGCTGGAGCGCAGTGGCCGGAGCTCAGCTCACTGCAAGCTCCGCCTTCCAGGTTTATGCCATTCTCCTGCCTCAGCCTCCCGAGTAGCTGGGACTACAGGCGCCTGCCACCTCGCCCGGCTAGTTTTTTGTATTTTTTTTAGTAGAGACGGGGTTTCACCATGTTAGCCAGGATGGTCTCAATCTCCTGACCTCATGATCTGCCTGTCTCGGCCTCCCAAAGTGCTGGGATTACAGGCTTGAGCCACCGCGCCTGGCCTTTTCTTCTGTTTATATGCTGTCAAGTTTGTCAGTCTTTTCCTTAATTGCTTCTGGATTTTGAGTCATAGTTCAGGAACATTTTTCCCCCTCCCTGAATTTTCAGTAATTTATTCATTTTTTTATTTCACATGATTTCTTATTATTCCATAATATTAAATATTTAATCTCTGAACTAATAAGAAGTTATCTTTGTATACAGGGTGAGAAACAAATTAGTTTTCTCTTTTTTTCTGTAGATATGCCGGTATTATTCCATTGCCACTTATTTTAAGTCTATTTTTTTCTCCATTGATTCTAGATGCTTCCTTTGGTGTATATTAAATTTCCATGAGCAGTTGAGCCTATTTCTGGATTTTCCTATTCTGTCCCATCAGTCTGTCTGTGCACCAATTCTATACTGTTTTTTTAAATGATAAAAACTTTGCAATATGTTTTAATATATGGTAACGCTAGTTTCTCCACATTGTTTTTTTCAAGATTTTCCCGTTTATTTCTGCTTGTTTGTGCTTCAATTAAACCTCTGAATCAACTTGCCTAGCTCCAGGAAGAAAAGCCATAATATTTATTGAGACCATGCCAAATTTATAAATTATTTTAAAATAAATTGATATCTTTTTGATGTTCAGTCTTCCTATCCACGAACATGGTATATCTCTCAATTTCCTTAATTACACTTTTACATCTCTCAGTTGCCTTAATTACACTTTTGCATCTTTTACAAAAGTTTTGTATTTTCCTTGAATAGCTTTGCACATTTCTCATTAAGTTTACACTAAGGTCTTTTTTTCTCCCTATCATAAATGAGATCTTCTCTTTTATTATTTCTCCTAGATGGCTTTTGTTTATAGATATGGAGGTTTTGGCTCTTGTTTATTCATTTCATAGCCTGCTATTTTACTGAATTATCTTATGGTTTGCATTAGCTTTTCCAGTGATTATTTGGGAACTCTCCTAATATATCATCATATCATCTACACAGCTTTTTTATTGTTATTGTTTCCTTTCAAATTGATCTGCTTGTAATTATTTCCCCTTTTTATTGCTTTGGCTAATACCACCAATACAACTTTATACAGTAATGATGATGGTACACATCTTTGTCTTGGTCCTGATTTCCTGATTCTATTTGCTTAGATTTTCTTTAACATTTTCCTATCAATATTAATGAGTGAGATTGGTCTGTAGTTTTACTTTTAGTTAAAGTTAAACTCTTTGTCAAGTTTTCAAACCAGTAATACTCTTGGCTTTGTGAATAACTGGAAATTTTCCTCTCTTCCTGAGGTGGGGAGTAATTTAAGAAACACTGAGAAGGCCAGGCGCAGTGGCTTA
>NW_012112253.1:836229-856810 GCF_000951035.1 Colobus angolensis palliatus
AAAAAAAAAAAAAAAAAAAGAAAAGAAAAGAAAAAACAAGAAAGAAAAATAAAGAAACGTTGAGAAATGATTTGCACTTGATGTCCTTTGGGGGGTCTAAGGGGAGCTCTAACTACTTTCTCTATCACTTCTATGATAATTGGTCTGTTCAGACTTTCTGAAGAAAAGACTTTAGAGGAACCACTTCTGAAGAGTTGTTACTTGTGGGAATTGAAGAAAGAAATGTGAATATTCTTTGTAGCTCAGGAACTATGGAAACTGGTTTTGTTGGAATATGACTTTGCTTTTATGCCTCAAACACTTAGAAAGAAGGAATAGTTTCTTCTCACAACTTGGTGTTAGTACTTCTTGGAATTAAAATGTCATGGAGAATATGTTATGAAACAGTGCTCTGTAAGTCCCATCTTTTCTTGGGAACAAATATTAATATGAATTCATATGTATGTATTACAGAAAATTTGGGGCTCCCAAGACCACCAAGTATATACCTTTTTTTTTTTTTTTTTTTTTTCAGGGTCTGTCTTTGCCGCCCAGACTGGGCTGCAGTGGCACCATCTCTGCTCACTGCAACCTTTCCCCCTACCCTGGGTTCAAGTGATTTTCCTGCCTCAGCCTCCAGAGTAGCTGGGACTACAGGCACCTGCCACCAAGCCTGGCTAATTTTATTTTCTATTTTTAGTAGAGATGGGGTTTCTCCATGTTGGCCAAGCTGGTCTCAAACTCTTGACCTCAGGTGATCTGCCCGCCAAGGCCTCCCAAATGCTAGGATTATGGCCGTGAGCCACCACACCTGGCCTATATCCTTCAATTTCATATCATTTCAGGAGTTAAGTAAACAGGTCAATGTTTAATTTTGTTTAAAATCTCTAGTAGAGTTAATAATTCATTAAAATTATGATGATTATTTTTGGACTATCTTGTTGGCATTTGCCAAATTAGGATGGTTTAATTTAATTTGGGGTTTGCAATTTTGTGCCAAAAGGAATATCATGGGGTTTAAGTGCCATTTCTGTTTTACTCTTAAGAGATCACAATCCTCCATTCTTACTCCTCACTTGCTTTTTCTCTAGATAATAATTTCCACTAGAACTTTGGGGAGCTCAGCAGATGCAACTGAATTTTTTTTGTCCAAACTAATGACTTGTTTCTGGAAAGAAAAATGTTACCATCAACGGGATTTTTTTTTTTTTTAAATATTATACAGTGTTTGGTTCAGGCCAGCAATGTGGGATGGGATTTAGTCTCCAGATTTGCCAAGATGTTTATGCAGCAGGAATGTTACTTATGTAAGCCTGGAAGTGCTCCTGATGTGCTATAGCCTCCTCTTCCATCGCAGCTTTTTTTCATTAAGAAGTTGATCTTCCTGTCATGATACCACATTAAGTGGCTGAAAGGAAAAGAAAAAAAATTGTTTACTGTACTAAATAACCTAACTCTCCACAAACCATCCATTTGGTTAAAGGAACTGCAAGGAGCTCTGGAAAACTGGGCTGAGAATTGTTTTGATGCTCTCAGCTTGGCCCCTCACTCACTTCCTATTGCTCTCTAGACGCAATCAAACTCAGATGTGGGAAAATAAAAAATGTTTTTAAAATAAAAGAAAAATGAATTCACAAACAAACAAAACACCCTCTTTTACATTTTTTCTGGGGACTGAAATTCCCATGTAATGGAAAAGTGTCAAATGAAAGAAATCATCAATGTTAAACATGAATGAAACACAAATAAAAGCTATATGTAATCATTGTGAGAAACTAAGGAAGAAAAGGATTAAACTCACCCTGCCACAGATGAATAAATATCTACATGTTTATATAACCAACCAACAAAGCTCATTGAGAGCAAACAGGACATTTTGAGGTGAAAACAGAGCTGTGAAAGTCATGAATCGGACACTCCCAGCCCTCCCGGCTTATCTCATCCTCTGCTTTTCTGTGGATGCTGCCCTATGAGTCAGACGAGATGAGAAACTTTAATCGTTCTAAGCAGATATGTCTCAGCACTCTCTGATAAAAGCATGCCAGCACACTGCACCAGTCTGTACCAGCACCCATCCTTCAACAAAGCAATGGTCCTCCAATCAAGGTGGTAACAGCTCAGGTTAGACTAGCCCAGCGCCCCCTCCCTGGGGCCATTCTGTGACATCAGCAGCTCAGAGAGGGAGATTCTTCGCAGAGGTTCCTAGGCTGAGCTTGAAGCATCAGTAGGTGTTTACCTTCTGCCCATAGCTATATGAACTTTCTGAATGTTGGAGTTGTGGTGCTACACTGACATGGTTTTCATGTGTGGACAGTGAGGCTGAGGCCACAGTCCTGAGAAGTGGCCTCTTGCTTGAAAAAAACTGTCATTTTCATTGGAGAAGAGGTACAGCCTCAGCCCAGAAACATCAAGGCGGTGGGGGTCCTTATTATCTTTTCCTCAAGTATCTCTCCAGTATTTATTGAGCAGCTAGATACTGGCAGGGCTGCCACATATGGCTGTGCAAGTTGCATACTGGACAAGGTGCTGTATCCAAGAGACATTATTCCCACGGTAGCTATCATAGATTTGCATGTTTATTGTGTTGATTTTCTGGAGGACACCAGGAAAGTACCTTGAATAAGGAAGTCCTGCTCCCAAGTTGCATAAAAGTGCTGTATGTGGTTGAGTGACTGTGTGCACAGGGATGGGTGGTGCGGATCCAAAGATGCATGGGGGTGCAGGAGCCTTCCAGGTTGTGGATTTTGTTGTATGTGCACCAAGGCCAAGGAGGCTACGTGGCAAGGACCCTACAGGATCTCCTGGGATCAAGGAAAGAGGAGGACCCTGGCCTCCCAGGACCAGGCCCCTAAAACAAGTCATATATATTGGACAGTCTATTTAGAGTGACACTACCCTATAGAAATAAACGTGAGCCGTAAACACCAGCCACACGTCATTTCAAATCTTCTGGTAGCCACATTTTTAAAGTGAAAAGAAACAGACTTTAATATATATATTATCTATTATATTACATATATTAGATATACATATATCTAATATATTATCTATATATCTCATGTATTATCTATCTAATATCTATATATTATATTATATATAAAAATACATATATAAATTTTGGTACAAAGTCTTTGAAATCTAGTGTGGATTTTACACTCTCAGGATATGCCAATCTGGACTAGCCACACTTAAAGGGCTTGGTTGCCTGCTGTATCTGGTGGCCCCTGGCTGATTGTACATCTCTGGAGTCTTGCTAGCTACCATTTGAATCCTCTCTCCGGCTGAGGGTGCAGCCTCCCTTCTTGGAGCAGTCTAAGCCTTGGGTCTCTAAAGGACCAAAAGTGTAGATGAGTGTCGGGGGTCCTTGGGCAGCCACACCCAATGGTGTTGTGAGGCTCAAGCAGGCGGGTGCTCCTCTGCCCACCCCTGTGCCACCCCCCGAATCACTTTCCTGGTCAGCCCTGGAGCCTGGGTGTACTTGATTAAGTCAGCAGTTTTGTGAGATGCAAGGCAAATAGAAACCCGGGACCCAGTGCTGTTCTCATCTGAGGAAGAAACCACCACAAACCATTCTTTAAGGAGCCACATGAGTGAGCAAGTTCAGAGACACAGGGAGCCGCAGAACTGGGTGGCCTCCCTCCAAAACGCTAATGACGATGGTGGTCACAGTGCCATGACCATGGTTCCAGGCGTGGTGCTCGGCACTATATCCAATTTCCACAATGCACACCAGCTCCTTGGGAGGTAGATCTTAGCACCCTGCCTTGTGAGGAGGAAGCAGAGACTCAGAAAGACAAGTGTCTTGCTCAGGGTCTCACGATCCAGGTGGGGAGGCCACGGCCTTTGTTGCCTCTTCCGGGTCACCAGCAACTGGACATGAATGGAAATGTCATATACAGGGTCCAAAACTTTGGCCAAATCCAATGGGCAGGGTTGCCTTGGTGACCCTGTTGTCCCATAGAGTCTGGCAACATTGCCAGAGCCTGCAAAAACAAAGTTAGATTGAGGTTTAGATGGCTTCGTGTGGAAGTCTCCCTGCTCATCCCTACAGGTGGCACAATATCCTGAAAGAGAAGAGCCATTGGAGTCTGTTTCAATTCTTCTCTGGGTTCATTTGGGACACTTGGGAGCAGTTAGGAGGCGGCTTGTCCCTGGCCAGGTATAAGTCAGATCTCAGCTGTCACCTGTGAGGGCAGCCAGGACATGGGACCTGCTTGGAGAGGAAGAGAAAGGAATGTGGGGTGATAAGACGAAGGGAGAAGAGAAGAGAGAGAGTGCGTATGTATGTACGTTTCATGCGTGTTTCAGAGACAGATTGACAGTGTCAGGAGCTGATAGAAGATGAGGACCAGTCAGGGCAGGGAGGCGAATTTTGAGAAATACCCAGCGGAGTGCTATGAGTTGAGGCTTAGAGAGGAGACAAAAGGTTTGCAAAGCAGAGAAACAGTCAGGGATTCGAACCGTGGTTGGGTGGCCCTGGGGTAGAGCCAGGGCCCCTGGGTGCAGAAACGCACTCCATGCAAGAACTTCCTGGCAGGCACAGTCAGAGGATAGGCTGCCTCAGTAGGATGTGTCCCCACCCCCAGAGGTGGTTAAGTGTGTGCATAGTCGCAACTTGGCATGGATTACGTGGACCTAGAGCTCAACGAGGTGTCCTTAGTGAGTTGGAGTACTGACTTCAGCAAGACAGCAAGAACAAAGACAAAGAGGATGGTACAGTGAACCTGGAAAGCTCTACGTGAATCTTTTCATGAGTTAAAAAAAATAAGTCTGTGTGATGAAAATTACAAGCCACCGATGAAAGAAATCAAGGAAGACCTAAATGAATGGAGACACATCTCTGTTCATGGATTCGAAGGCTCAGCACGACAGATGTCTCTTCTACCCAAACTGATAGTAGTTTTAACACCATTCCTATTAAAATATCAGCAAGGTTTTTATAGATACAGAGAAGCTTATTGTATAATTTATATGAAAAAGGAAAGGCCCTAGATAACAATCTTTGACAGAGAAGAATGAAGTGGGAGGAACCACATATCCGGTACTGAGACTTTCTACAGAGCTGCAGAAACCAAGTGTGGTACTGGCAGAGGGCAGACACACACATCAGCGGCACTGAATGGAGGCCCAGCGTTTGGCACTGTGAATGTTGACCCATCAGATGAGTTCCAGAGTATTTTCTCCCTCTCTCCTTGTCCTTTATCCCTGGGGAAGTCCAGTGCTGACAGGCAGCTTCCATGTCACCCTGGCATGGGACAGGGACCATCTAGGTGGCAGGCCAGCCTTCGAACCTCTGCACATCCTCACTGAACGGGGCCCCCAAATCCATGTCCTCTACTGCCAACTCAGCCATCTCCACCTCGCTCCTGGGAGCCCCAGAAAGCTGTGGGTGCCCCCCAGGCCATTCCAGCTCTGCAGAAGACAAGTGCCACCACACCTCTGTCCCAACCTCCTCCAGACCATGTCTCTCTAGATGGCCACCAGCCAGGCCACAGAGTCTCAGAGGAAACATGGGGTCCAAGTTCCCCTGCCTTAGCATTCCTCAACCTACCATGAGGTGTCTCTCTCTGACCCCTGGAAAGTGAGGTGAGTCATCCCACAGTGCAGGGCCTGATCCTGGGGCCTGTCAGTCAGCAGGAACCCCCCTGTCATCCCATCCCACACTCTTCTTTCCTTTTCTGCAGGAAGCGCCACATGCCTTCATCCTCTCAAAGCTATCATCCCTGTGCGTGCTTCTGAGAGCAGGTTTGGACTCCATGGGTCAAGGCTTCCCCTGCAGGCCTCACTGGGCTCTTCTGGGTCTCCCTTCCCTGAGACAGTCAGCCCCAGCCTTGAGTCTGGCTGGAAGGGAGGAAGAGCTACAGGCAAAGAGGAATGACTGACAAGGGAGCATCTTGGGTGGGGGAATGGCTCCCCCAGCTTTAGTCAGCAGCGGCTCCCTCCTGCCTTCCTCCCGAGGGTCCTGAAGAGCAGATGACCATCCCGGCTTCCCCAGCAAGGAGACAGATGTGAAAAGGCCACCTCTCATATGCCTTCAAGAGGTTGCATCCAGGCAGACAGTGGGTGCTAGAAGGGTGAACAGGCCTCCTGGCAGGGGAAGCAATCTGGCTGAAGTCCCCTGGGCAGGAAGAGGAGCTGACAGTAGGCCAGTGGGGTCCAGGCAGCACAAAGTGTGAGGAGAAGCCAGGGGCAGGCAATAGAGCCTTTGTCTTTATTTTGTAGTGTTTTTCATTTCACTCACTGAACTTGAAGTGAGGGGTGACCGAGGTGGAGGCCTGGCTCAGGCCTTCCCTTCACCCCCAATTCCTTACAACTCGCACTTGACCCACGGGGCCATGGGGGGTTAGATGTGGAGCCCACCTGGGGAGGTGGGCCTTACTCTTTTCTTGCTGATGAGGAAATGGAGGCATGGGGTGTAGATGTGACCTGGGCAAGGTGAACCCAGCCCTGTGTTCATTCCTCTTTCCTGGTATCAGCTGCCGCATTTCCTTGGGGTGTCAACCCCAGCGCAATTGCATTCCATCGTGCGGTTCTGCAGCCCTGCATGGATGCCTCCACTCAGGAGAAGGATGTGAGTGAGGCTGAAATACTCAGCACAGTCCACTGCAACTGACGTGATTAGTTCGGAGACAAACACACAGCCCAGTTCACTTGGTAAGCAGCAGCCTCTGGGCTTCTTTACAGCCCCCGATGTAGCCCAGGAGCTGCCCCAGGGCTGCTGCTTGGAAGGACCTGCCTGAGAGTGAAGCCAAGCCAAAGAAAGCTGAGCTAGAGAATGACAGACAGCTTCTTGGTGACATTGTTAGAGCATCTGGATCCAGCTGTACCTGAAGCTATACCTTAAACATTTTAATTACATTCATCAGTGTGTTTCTTTTTGCTTAAGACAGTTTGATTTGTATTTATTTTATTAGAACCTCACAGGTTTGTCTAATCTAGCATCCCTGGGCCAGCCTCCTTTTCCTCATCCTCCCCTTGGCCAATAGAAAGAATGAAGCTTTCTTGAGACTGTTCACAGCATGAGGCTCTTCCACTTGCCTGCAACCCATAATTAGGTACCTGCTGGCTGAGAGAATCTCATTCCCCTTTGCACCACCTCTGGATCTACTGCTTTGCAGTTCCACCAACACGTATCAGCCTCACTGTGTGTGAGACACACTGCCAATGCCCAGAGTTCTGTGCTCAACCAATCTCAGACCTCCAGGCCCTCTGAACCCTGCAGGATGAGGGACTTGTACTCAGTGTGTACCTCTCCAACTGTGCAGCATGACTGCCTCCCATGGCCCCAGGTCCCTCCACCGCCTTGGGGGAGCTCTCAGGCCTGCCAGGGCTGTCAAGCTGTGAACACACATCGCTGGGGGGCAGGAGGGCTGTTCTTTCCAATGGCCTTTTCCAAGCCAGAAAGAACTGAAATGTGAGCTCCCACTCCTTTAACCATAAGCGGAGCTGCCAGGGCAGCCAGCTCCCTCCTCCTGTGTGTGGTGGGAGCCCGTGTGGGCCCACAGCCACAGCAGTGGGGAACGTCATGCATGGGGCAGAGAGGCAGAAGGCACCAGGGGCTTCCTGTGGGTCAAGTAATGAAAAAACACCCCAGATAAGCCCTGGGGTTCCACGACACCACCTTCTGGAGTTCTCAGACCTTAGCAAAATAATTTTTTATCTCTAAGCCTCAGTCTCTCAATCCATAAAATGGACTTACAAATCCTTCCTGCCACAGTCACTGTGAGGAAGAACGGGATAATTGGCAAGGAAGGTGTAACATGGCGCTGGCATGTACTAGGTGCTCAGTGAGTTGCAGTAGCTGTAGCAATCGTCCTGTGAGGCAGATACCTTTGTTGCCCCATTTCACAGAGAAGGCAGCAGCTCAGTGGGCAGCTTGCCTGAGGGAATGGCAGCAGTTCTGGTCCCTGTGACAGCGACAACTAAGGGAGTTGGCTTCACTGGGAAGCAGCCTCTGGAGTTGGGCAGGGAGCAGCTGTTATTGGTGGCCCCCTAGGGTAAGACCTGTCCTGCATCCCTTTCCAGAGGTGTGGCTCTGAGCCCCTCCATTGGGGTCTGGGGCAGCATGGGGCAAGGGGACTCTCAGAGGAGAGGCACCCCATCCAGGGAAGAAGAGGGATGGGGGGATGCGGGCGGAGGAAGGCTGATTCCCAGGGCTCCCAGGCTCGCCACAGACAGTCTCTGGAAGCTTAGGGGCTTGAAGGGCTGGGACCGCTTCTGGGAACCTGAAAGCTGCTCTACAAATGAAGACAAACTGTCTAACTCAGGTGAGAATCAAGACTTTGAGAGGAGGGAAAGTCCAAGAAAATCCCCGAGAGCCCCAGGACATGTGCTATTGGGTGAAATAATTAAGAAAACCTGCCCAATCTCCCACGGAGACATAAATCATTCCCTGCCGCTCCGGGCTGATACTCACCGTCCAGCTCCTAATTCTTCACAGCTGTCCCTGTGAGACCTCTGGAGGGGGGTGGGGACCAAAGTGTGAGGCCGGAAGCAAAGGAGGGAGTGGAGAGACAGGCCCAGAGAGATATGGGAGGAGGGGGAGATGGCGGTCCAGAGACAGACAGAAACAGAGAGGCAAGGGAGATAGATAGTGAGGGAGCCCCAGCATGAGACAGAGATGGGGGGGCGGTCAAGAGAGAATCTGATTGACTTAGGAGGCCTTGTGATCGGCCAGTTAAGAGGATTATGGAAATTAAGAGGATCAAGTCAAGGTCTGGGTGTTTGTAGTCTGGGAGACCTTGACCTGGTGCCGACCTAGACCCCGTTCCCTGGGAGCTGCAGCCACTCCAGGCAGGCAGGGCCCGGGCATTGGCCCTGGATCCCACCTCTACTCTCCCCACCTCAAAACCACCCAGAGGAACCTGGGCACATGTACTATGTTCTCTGAGGCAGGCACAGGGCTAGGCACCCCATCCAGGCTTCACTGCTTAACCTCTAGATGAGGGGGTGACGTCAGAGAGAGAGTGAATGGCTTCCAGACCTCCCAGAGGGAAGCACATCTCTCCTGGCCGATGGCCACAGCCTATGGGCCAGGCTGGGGAGGGTCCTGCAGGCGGGCAGGCAGGCGCTGCTCCTTCCCTCCTGGAGACCTGAGACATTGGAAGGTCATTAGGAGACACAGAAGCCAAAAACCCCTTGCCGCTGTTCTGGAAAGAGCCTGGTCCTGCCTTGCCCTCAGGATCAGGAGGGAAATGAGGGGCCTGCTCCCAGCTCCACTGAAGGTCCCTGAGGGGCGTCCCTGCAGCCCCATTTTACAGATGAGGGAGACGAGCCTCAGAGGAGATGAGAGTCCTGGCCAGCGTCTCTCAGCTGGTGAGAGGAGGGCCAGAAACTGGAAACTGGATGCGCTGGCCCCCCTCCCTTCCCTCTTCTTTTTCCTCCTTCCCTCTTCTTTTCCCCTTCCCTCCTTTTCTCCTTCCCTCCCTTTCTCCTTCCTTTCCCTTCCTCCCACCATCTTTCTCTCCTTCCTTCTTTCCCTCCCTCTCCCTCCATCGCCCCTCCCGTCTGCCCCCATTTACTCATCTGTTTTCCCCACACCCATTTGTTGACTGATGAGAGGAGAGGGACAGACACAGAGAAGGAAGAAAGAGAAGGGCCTGGGCTGCCCCTGCAACGGCTGGCCAGTCCGCACCGACTCCAGCTGAGGGCACCCGGCTAATACGGTAGTAAAGTAAGGCGGCCTGAGTTAGTCTCTGCTGCTCCACCTCAGAGCAGCCCCAGCGGGCTGAGGGAGCAAATCAATGGCTCTTGGGAGCAGTGAGGGCTTGAAGCACGCCACAGCCGGCACGTGGTGGAGACATCCAGGGCCCTGTTCAGCCTGAGGACCTGGGCTGGACCAGTCAGATCCTCCCACCTCCTCTTTCTCTCTGGAATCTGAAGCTGAAGCTCAGAGAGTGGCAGGTCCCAGAGTGGTGGTTTTTGTCCCATGGTGGTGGGGTTTCTGGAATTCTGAGGTAGGCCTTCGAGTTCAGACGACCTGTGTTTGAACCCTGAGTGCACACAGACCAGTTCTGTGGGCTTCTCTGGTCATCGGTTTTCTATAAAACGAGAATAATTAGAGCCACCTTGGAGGTGAGTGAATGACAGCGGAGGCAGGGCTCATGTGTGTCATGCAGTTCCTGAGCCTTCCTCCCCATCAGCCTGGGGTGGAAGGTGAGGCTTGGTTACCTTGTGGGCACCAGGCAAAAGGCTGCAGAAGCCTGAGGATAAAGGCAGATAAGGGACATCCTCTGAGTCCTCAGGGCCACAGGGACAGGACCTGCCACCCAGCCGTGTCCACAAGACAGGAGTGAGTGGGCTCCTCTTCCAGCCCGGGAGTTAGTGGGACCTGTGGAACCCTTCCTGTCTTTGCGAACGCCAGGCGGGTGTTGCCTCCTGATGGCCCCTCCTCACTTGGGGAAGCCCCTACCCACAGAAGGCCACACAGGGAGAGGCCCTGTTTGTGTGTCTGTGTGTCCAGAAGCCAGAGGTTCC
Organism: Colobus angolensis palliatus; assembly: GCF_000951035.1. Lineage (NCBI taxonomy): Eukaryota > Metazoa > Chordata > Mammalia > Primates > Cercopithecidae > Colobus > Colobus angolensis. The sequence goes on from NW_012112253.1 coordinate 846,685, forward strand.
AGGGGTGGGATGGAGAGACCTGCCCGAGGCCTCATCCTCAATGTGGCCAGGCTTCCTCCCTCCACCACCTTCCCTGGGAGGTGGAAATCAGGGTCGTAAGGGGGTTCAACTCCTTCCTCTTCACTTTAGTGCTACCCTAGGTTTTTATGCCCCACACAAGTCCCGCATGGAGGCATTAGATCAGCCATTCAGCCTGGGCCTCCCAGCGAAGTGCATTACAGCACTGCCCTCCCGGGATGGCAGCAGCCACCCAGCCCCTCCACAAGTGGCCACCCCCGCAAGTCTTGCCCTCCCAGGGGCTGTCAGAGTGACCTACTCAGTCTGTCAGAGCTTAGCCCCAGGTGCAGCGACCTCCCCCACTGTGGGCAGGAGGCAGTTCCGCCCCAGGGCCCCAGGTCTTCTGTGGGTTGCCCAGAGCCCCTTGGAGCGATGGGGGCCACCCCTGAGTGGGGAGGAAGGTGGGCCTGAGCACTGACCAGCTCCTGAGAGCAGCTGCAATTGCAAGTCCATAAGGGCCACCCTCAGGCCATGCCAGGACCTTGCTCTACGGGCCTCATTGGTTCTAATACAGTCCTGGAGTTGGAGACTAAGGACAGCTCCATGTTACCGGAGAAGCAGCAGAGACACACAGCAGGTGAGAAACGTGTCCTGGGTGGGTTTCCTGAGGATCTCCAGTCATGAGTGGAAAGCCTTGGCAGGGAACGGGACCCTAACAGGAGAGAACCATTGTCACGGCCCCGACACAGCTGACCTAGAGCTGGACAGGAGCTGGACGGGGCCTGCTGGAATAGGCTGAGCAGCAAAACGGAACAGAACAAGCAATCCACATTCGGGAGAGCCTTCGTGACTCCACCGACCCCTCTTTTTCCCACAGCCTCTGTCTGCCTAGAGGTGCCGGGTCACAGCTCTGACCATGTCCAGCCCTGTGAACAAAGCACCCATGGCCATCTGATTCCTGGCCAACCCAGCCTGGCACACACAGGGTGGGGCTTCTCTGATGCCCCAGGTGCCGCTCCATTCTGCTGGAAGGTTATTGTGCTGACTGACACATATCTGTGATGTGCTGGAGTTTTGGAGAAGTCCCTTTAACTGAGCTGAGATCATTTAGCGTTTGGGAAAAATGACCAAAGCAATCATGGGTGGGTGTGTTTCATCTGCCCAAGACAGAAACCCCATTCTAAACCGGGCCAGGTTGAAGCAGCGTTTTCACCTGCTTACAGACTCTGCCCCAGCCTCCAAGATGGGTGGGGATATCATTGCATCTCTGCCCATTGCCCAAAGGTGACTGGGCCAGGAATGGACAGGGAATACTGCTGGACCTATCAGAGGCTTCTCCAGGATTTTTAACCTGGGACCAGAGCTGCTGGGGCCAAGCCCTGAGAGGGGAGACTGTCCAAGAAAACCAGCCATTCAGGAGGAGAGAGGAGAGCCCTAGTGGGGTTGGAGAGCCTAGTTGTTGTTGTCCTGGAAAAAAGAAAGAATCCTGATAAAAAGGAGTTTCAGTGAAGTAAAAATGACAATAGGAGAGAGGGACTTTGTTCCCACACTGCTTCATGAAAAAATGATCATGAAATGATCATGATGGAATTAGCTCTCGAAGATATTTTCTTCTCCAAAATAGCCAATATTGAAACAATTTGGGCTAATGCTTTTATATTCATAAACACATTAGAGTCAAAAGCCCTCAGGGTTGAGATGGTGAATTCAAGATGTCCTGAGTTCAATAACTGAACACTGTCTCCCTCCTAGACCTCCCTCACTCCTTCCCACCCTACTGTGCCTCTGGACCCTTTAGCCTGTAGGATTTCTTACAAACTCTTAATATGCAAATAGCACATTATTCTTAACTTAAAAATCTCTTAAGTAAGACTACTTGCAACCCATGGTCAGCTTCCTTCAAGTTACTTTATGTTCTTGAAAGTAATCGAAAGTAATCCATTGCAACTGCTTTAAGATATTCTAGAATCCCAGTTTCCCCCCTCTCTCTTCCTTCCCTCAGGTTGGCCCACTTCCCAGGATTCTGTCCTATAAAATTAAGTTAATGATATCTTCAGGATCAGCATGTCTTTGTCTCTAAATGTGGGAGTGTGTCTCCTCCAGGACTTGCCTTGGCCAGTCCTTCCCCTCCCGCTCTGAGTCCCCTTCCCTCTCCGGGCGTGCAGTGCCAAGCCAAGGAGCTGGCTCAAGAGTAAAGCGTGGGCACCTCATGCTTGCCCTCTGAGGCTTGCTGCATGGACCTCTCTGCCCATTCTGGGTCGGGGTGGCATGGGTCCAGGTTAGTTGTCTGAAGCAGCTCCAGGCAAGGAGAGATGCAGGATAACTCAGCCAAGAGGTGGCCTTTCCTCTAGGTAGCATCAATCAGCCCCATTTCCCTCTTGGCAGATGCTCCATAAATGGTGCTTCTGCAGTTCCCTCCCTCTTCCCAGGTATGGAATGGCCCCAGGAGTCAGGCCAGGGAACCATGTGCATAGCCTCCAGGTGACAGCTACAGGCTGGGGGGCCTGCTTTCTGTCTCTGGCCTCTTTTCAACAGCTTATGAGATTTTCAGATGTCTCCATCTGACCCTCCCCACAAATGACATTTAAGAAGGACACACAGGGCTGGGTGTGGTGGCTCACGCTGATAATCCCAGCACTTTAGGAGGCTGAGGTGTGCGGATCACATGAGGTCTGGAGGTAGAGACCAGCCTGGACAACATAGCAAAACCCTGTCTCTACTAAAAATACAAAAATTAGCCAGGCATGGTGGTGCATGCCTGTGGTCCTAACTACTTGGGAGGCTGAGGCAGGAGAATCGCTTGAACCGTGGAGGCGGACGTTGCAGTGAGCTGAGATCATGCCACTGCACTCCAGCCTGGACAAAAGAGTGAGAATCTGTCTCAAAAAGAAAAAAAAAAAGACACACAATAGGCTGATGACTTGCCTTATTGTTCTGGACTTAGTGAGACAGACACAGAGACAAGAGGAAGGGAGGGAGGGAGGCACATAGACACAGATCAGAGTGACAGGAGTGCAGGGAGCCAGGCAGGTCTGAGACTTGGAGATGGGCCTCAGTTCAGTAGGCTGCTTGAGTGACACCTGGGAACCAGGAAGTATCCTTGGGCCGTGCTTAGCCAGAGAGCCAGACAGCTGGGCTGCAGAGCCAGCAGGGTTGGCAGGGTGAGTACAGTGGAAACCTTCCTAGACCTTGTCAGCCACAGGACAGTGTGCTCACTCCCTCCCAACCTGCCCCATTAGACATCTGTGTCCCAGGGCCACCTCATTCCTGATCATGAGGGAATGCGGTTAAATTTGCAGAAATCTTGTGATCTGCTTGTTAAATGCAGCTTTTATTAAAAAAAAAAAAAAAAAGTAAGCTTACAATGAGATATGTTATATTAAAAACAATTGTATTAAGAGCAAAGGTAAAACTCAAAACTCATCAAACCCATCGTTTCCTACTTATTTTACTCAACTTTACTATTGAGTTTATGTTTATTTACAATCTATCTGGTGTTTATACGGTGGAAACACCATATAATATGTACCATATAATACTGCATACTTCTCCCCAGCTTCCAGTGATGTCAAGTTGGTGAGACTGTTTACACCACAGAAACTTGCAAATACAATAAATCAGGGACTCCAACCCCCCGCCCCCGCCCCCCAACTCCTGCACTGCTGACTTCCTGGTCCATGAGTGCTTAAATTTGCTAATGTATGTTACATAAACAAGATAAAGCACAGGCAATACTTAGGGCAATCATGCTCCCCAAACTTTCCAGGACAGTTTCAATTTAAATATTCTGCCTGCGGTCAAACTGCAGGACCCAATCAGGTTTCAGAGCCAATGTCAGCCGCAGGGAGGCCACCTCGAAGTGAGTGCCTGACGCACAGACTTTCACTCGTCTCTTCGCCCCCAGCCTCACAGCACCAGACCCTCGTTTCATTAATCTCTCAAATTTAGGTCACAGATATCTCAAATTACCTCCTTATTTACAGACATCAAGATCTAATGCTAAAACCTGGAGGGGGACAGAACCAGTCTGCTCCAGGGCCAGACTTGAAAATAAATAATAATAAAATCCCCAAGCCTTAAGATGTCCGTTGCCTGAAATACGCAGTTTAGAGTTTGAAATTCAAGTGACTCACAAACCACACAGCTGGTGACCCTCCCCACCTTCCCTCTCAAGCTAATTGAATTTAAAAAAAAAAGTACTTAAAGAGGCCTGGTCTCTCCAAGAAGTAAACTCCATGTACTTCCTCTCCCCTGGACTGGAGGCGCACTTGGCCACACAAGGCATATAAAAGCCCCTTTTGGAGAATGGCTCATTTCCCACGTGCCTTCTGCAGTCAGCGTAATGTAAGAAACACACACCTCATGCACCCAGCACTGGAAGTCACAGTGGGTACGCACCTAGAGAGGGAAGCTGGGGGATAGAGGAGTGTTTTTTCTCTGTGTTTAAGCCCCTATGCTGACTTCTTGAGATTCCGAATACTTTCCACACACACAAAAGGTTGATCTGTACACTCAGGGCAAAAGGCAAGTCACACATTCCAAAGGAAAGTGCACAACCTAAAATGCTATCGGGAACGGAAGGGAGGATTTGGAAGGAGTCATGTCAAAATGGTAACCGTGTTCATCACACACTGGTAGGGTTGTGGGGCTTTCATTTTCTTCTTTATAGTTCTCTGAATTTTCCAGATGGTGTATGGTGAAGAGATCTGGCATTTCTTTTATCGTTAGGGTGGGGGAAAATGCTGTTTGCTTGCTTGATTTTTTTTTTTTTTGAGACAGGGTCTCACTCTGTTGCCCAGGTTGGAGTGCAGTGATGCAATCTCAGCTCACTGCAACCTCCACCTTCCCGGTTCAAGCAATTCTCCTGCCTCAGCCTCCCGAGCAGCTAGGATTACAGGCATTTGCCAACATGCCCAGCTAAGTTTTGCATTTCTAGTAGAGATGGGGTTTCACCATGTTGGCCAGGCTAGTCTCGAACTCCTGATCTCAAGTGATACTTTGGCCTCCCAAAGTGCTGAGATTACAAGTGTGAGCCACCATGCCCGGCCTGCTTGCTTGATTTTTAAGGGGAGGCCGCTGTGGTGTCCTCTCTCTTTTCTGAGTGCCTCATGGGCTGGGGTCATTGGATGTTTTCCCAAGCGCACCCACTGGCTCCGTGTAAGCCCCTAGACTCTGCTTATTGCTTGAGCAGCAACTGTGAGGGAGTTATGGGGCACCTGGTCCTTTTATACCCTCCTGCTCCGTGAAAGGGGCTGCTGGGTACCACACCAATCGCTGTTGTCGTGTTTTCTCTTTTGCTAACAGCTATTCTGTGATTCCGCTTTTTCTTCATTCCGATCTCATTTTGATTGGAGTATTAATATGCTCAGCAAAAATACACTCACTTTTCCTGCCTCTCTGGCAGCTCATTGGCCACGTGGTCCAGATGTGGGGATGAGACCAGGTGGCGAGCTCTGCTGGAGCAGCCCTTTGCCCACCATCCCCCCTCCATCCTGCCTGAAAAGTGTCCAGTTCTGCACTTGTCAGCTGCTCCGTGGCAGAGCAGGACCTGCCCTCATCCGAGGGCACAACCAGTGGTTGTGTTTCCTGAGAAGAAAGAGTCTTCCCTCAAGATGAAATCAGCTTCTATCTCTAGCCAAAAGGACAGTGCTTTTCTTGCCTCTCACTTCTGGACTCTGTATTTCCGGGGCTCCTAGGACTGAGAGCCTCCCCAGACACACACAATTGCTGAAGGACCCTCTAACTGCTCAGATTAGGCCTCCCTAAGTCTTTTGAGGTTCGGGGCACAGAGCTCCAGGACATGCTCCATGAACAGGAGAGACCCTTCTTTGATTCATTGTTTCCTTCAGCAAATGCCTCTGGCCCAGGCAAGGTTCAATGCATGAAAGAGGCAGTGTGCATGCTCGTGGAGAAGCAAAATAAACACACAAGCAAACACAGGCATAGCGATTTCAGGTAATAAAAGTGCCATGAGGAAAAATGAGGGTAGTGAGATGGGAGTGGCCCTCTTAGCTCGGGCGGTCAGGCAAGGCATTGTGCCTTGTAATAGGTGACCAGGGACCCTATCAGAGTGAGGTAGTGAGCAATTTGAAAGTTTAAGGGGAAGACATCAGGCAGTGGAGACCAAGTCCTTAGGCCCAGAAGCAGAAAGCAACTAATAGTAAATGCATTGTGCAAAAGCTGGACACTATCTTTAGTGGTTTAGTTTTTTGTTTTTTTTTTTTTTTTTGAGATGGAGTTTGGTTCTTGTTGCCCAAACTGGAGGGCAATGGTGCGGCCTCAGCTCACTGCAACCTCTGCCTCCCTGGTTCAAGCAATTCTCCTGCCTCAGCCTCCCACGTAGCTGGAATTACAGGCACCTAACACCATGCTCAGCTAATTTTTTTTTTTTTTTTTTTTTTGTATTTTTAGTTGAGATGGGGTTTTACCATGTGGCCAGGCTGGTCTCGAACTCCTGACCTCAGGTGATCCGTCTGCCTCAGCCTCCCAAATTGCGTGGCTTACAGGAATGAGCCACCATGCCCGGCCTAGTGGTTTAAATATTTTACCTATTTAATCCTCATAGCAACCCTAAGAAATAGGTACCATTTTAATCCCCATTTTATAAAGGAAGAAACTACAAACCAGAGAGGCTAGGTCATTTGCCCAAGGCCACACAGCAAAACAACAAGCTATCACTTTTTTATTTCATAGATCCTACCACATGCAGTGGCTTATGCCTGTAGTCCCAGCAACCTGGGACACTGAGGTGGGAGGATCACTTGAGGCCAGGAGTTTGAGAGCAGCCTAGTCAACACAGCAAGACCACATTTCTATATATATATATATTTTATATTAGTCAAGCATGGTGGCATGCAACTGTAGTCCCAGCTAATTGGGAAGCTAAGACAGGAACATCACTTCAGCCCAGGACTTTGAGGTTGCAGTGAGCCATGATTGCACCCACGTACTCCAGCAAGAACAACAGAATGAGACCCCGACTCTATAAAAACAAAATGAGCTATCATTCTTTATTTCATGAGTCCAAATACTGGACTCTGGGGTAATAAACATTCAGTCCTTCCTCTAAAATCGTAAGAACATAGCTCAGCCTTTTATGTCAAGGAACATCATACCCCACAATTGTCTCCTTGGGAGCAGGTGATGAGATCAATCCTATTTTGCCACAATTCCAAATATTGGATGCCAACCAATAAAACATAAGTCCATTATTTAACCCTATTAAAACCCCTTGACCAGGCACGGTGGCTCACACCTGTAATCCCAGCATTTTGGGAGGCTGAGGTGGGTGGATCACAAGGTCAGGAGTTGAGACCAGCCTGGCTAACATGGTGAAACCCCATCTCTACTAAAACTACAAAAAAAGTAGCTGGAAATGGTGGCACACATCTATAATCCCAGCTACTCAGGAGGCTGAGGTAGGAGAGTCCCTTGAACCAGGGAGGCAGAGGTTGCAGTCAGCTGAGACTGTACCACGGCACTCCAGCCTGGGCGACAGAGGGAGACTCCATCTCAAAAACAACAACAACAAAATCCCCTCAACTGTGTGGGCTGATTGGGTGGGCAACTATCTGGGAATTTAAAAAGTCTGAATCCTGGAATTTGTTGAGAGTGCAGCCTTTTTGCCATTAAAAAAACAATTTTATTGTGATATAATTCACATAACGTTCAATTTACCCATTGAAAGTGCACAATCCAGTGACTTTTAGTCTATTCACGGAATTGTACATCCATCACCAAATTATAGGACATTCCATCACTACAAAAACAAACCTCATAGCCATTAGCAGTCACTCCTCATTCCTCCCTACCCCCAGCCTTAGGAAACTATGAATCATTTTTTATTTCTATGGATTTGCCTATTCTGGACATTTTACATAATTGGAATTATATAATATTGATCATTTTGTGTCTGGCTTCTTTCACTTGCCATAATGCTTTCAAGGCTCATTCATGTTGCAGGATGTATTGGTATTTCATTCCTTCTTACTGCCAGATAATATTGCATGATATGGATGGACCCTATTTCATGTATTCATTCATCAGCCGGTGGTGTCTACGTTGCTTCCACTTTTCACTGTTGTGAACAGTGCTACTGTGAGCATTCATGAACAGGTTTCTGGGTGGACTTCTATTCTCATTTGTCTTGGATATATCCCAGGAGTTGAAGTGCTGGGCACATGGTAACTCCACGTTTAACTAATGGAGGAACTAGGATGCAGCTTCGTGTTCTCAGGATATTTCCTGCCAACTACTGCACTTGCATCTGGGCAGTGCCCTTGACACCAGTCAAGAAAGGGAGGGGGCGTTACATCTCACGAAAATTGGTTGGCTTCCCTGGCCACCTCCTTTAGATGGTCAGAAACATCTTTATTTACTAGCAAATTAGTGGGGATGACAGGCTCTAATTCAGGTCACTGTATTGCTGGAAAGTATTTTAAAGGGTTGGCATTGTTTTGCCTCCTTTTGAAGTAGTAACCCTACACACATACACACACACACACACACACACACACACACACACACAGAGCACCTCTGGGAATTCAGACCCTTGGAATGAACTGTGTGGTTTATTCTTGGCGAGAGGAGAGAGTCAGATGGATATAAGTAGATTTCTTCCTTCATAAGCAAAGCCTACGTAGCATTGCTTCCACTTCCCAGGGTCCAGGCCCATTGGCCATTTATTTGTTACTGCAGCCTTGCCTGAGTCAACCCAGGGTGCAGCCACCCGGGGTAAGTTCCTGATTGTGGGCACAGGGCTGCTTCAGAGCCAGGAAAGACCCAGAACAGGCTAGACAGGCTCTGCCTCCTCCCCACCCCCACCCCAGAGGTCCCGCGAACACGTGTGTCCTGTCCGTCTGCAGGGAGCCTGGGCCAAGGCCCCTCGGAGGAAGTGGGCCGGGCCTGGCCAGGTGCTCACCCTCTCCCGAGTCAGGGCTGTACTTAGATGACGGCAGACTTCCAGGTGGGAAGTTCAACATCCTGGCGTTTTAGGGGCCCGTCCAAAGATCCAGATGTTTGGCGCCAACAACCCCCAAACCCGGGTGATTGAATCTGACACTTTTTTTATAGAGTGTAGGCACAGCTGGCCAGAGGAAGCTTGTCTGTATCCATTTCTTCTCTCCCAGCTCCAGTGCGCTCCCAAGTTCTGATTCCAGGCAACTTTTGGCAGCTCATTCTTTTATTCTTATGCTGGGAAACACTCAAGAGTCCCCACTTTCCATTTCTATAAGAAGGGACACTGGGGGTCTGGCCTATTTGATGGAGAGGTGGGAAGGGAATGTGGATGAAATTAGTGCTACGGGAGATGGGGGTCCTGCACTGGATGGGGTCTCAATGACAGAACCTTTGTGGCCACTCTTATTTCTAGGGTTCCAGGACCATAATCCAAGTTCCATAGAACCCCCAAAAGGCCCAGAGGCAATGCCTTAGGAGGCCTCAGAGAGGGAGAGAGACCAGGAGAAGATGAATCTCTTTTTTTCCAAATCATTCTTCTCCCAACACCCCAGCACCCCTAGGGTCCACAGTCTGGCCCCATAGGCAAACCACCTGTCGTTCCTGGGACACACCTTGCACTCCCTACCTCTGCAGCTCTCCTCTTCTTCCTCGCTGCTGACCCGTGGATCTTCATCATCTTTCTCGGCTCCAGTGCCCCTTCCTTCCTGCAGCCTTCTGGGAACACCCCAGGAGAGTAATTGCCTTTCTTCCCTAAGCCCATGGACTAGGATGCATTTCTGTGGTGGCACACATCAGCTAGCAAGTCTCCCCATGGACAAGGTGCAGCCTCCACCCCAGCCCAGGGCCCTGGATATGACAGCAACACTTGCTCAGCAAAAGTTTGTTGACATGAAGTGAAATGCAAGGAGAATGTATTGGGGGTGAAGAGGGGTTCCTGGAGCCGGGAAGGAGGAGCCAATCTGGAGCCACCCAATAGGGCTAATGCCTCGAGAGGGACACCTGTAGTTTGGGGGCCCTTAGACCTGCCTGCTCTGATGTGTTTAAAAAATCATTACAAGAGCCCCTTCATGCTAAAAACTCTCAATAAATTCGGTATTAATGGAACGTACCTCAAAATAATAAGAGCTATTTATGACAAACCCACAGCCAATATCATACTGAATGGGCAAAA
>NW_012112253.1:858725-874719 GCF_000951035.1 Colobus angolensis palliatus
GAAGGATAGCATTGGGAGATATACCTAATGTAAATGACGAGTTAATGGGTGCAGCACACCAACATGGCACATGTATACATATGTAACAAACCTGCACATGGTGCACATGTACCCTAGAACATAAGTATGAAAAAAAATCATTACATTGCCAACTGTAAGAATTAGGAGATCACGCTTAGGAATCCAGGTATTCAGTTTTTAGCAATAAATAAGTAAATAAATAAATCCCAGAAAGAGAAGCCAGAGATGATCAAGGCCCGCCCACAAGCCAAGGCCCCATCCTGACAACTCATTTGAGTTTTTGAGTTTCCAGCCTGGGCCCGGTGGGTACCGAGTTTGGGATGCCCTGTGCTAATAGGTGCTGAGGAGAAGGCAGTTGCCTTGGGGATGGGCAGAAGGACAGGAATCTTTCCCAAATTTTACTTCAGGCCTGACTAGGATTTTAAATCCACACCCGAGAGCTGCCTTTACCTTCCTACCATGAAGTGCCTTCTGAAGAGGATGAAGGTCATCCCATCTGCCTGGCGTGCCCACATTCAGGTTCTCCCTCAGCCGGCAGCAAACCCACTCTCAGGAGCTCTGTGTAACATTTCTGGGATGTTCTCCTGCTTTCCAGAAAACCAGAGTGGGTGGCCTGCAGGAGTCCCCACAGGCAAGTGTGGAAGTGGTGACTATCCCCAACTGTCCCCTCCACAGAAGAGAGGCTCATGCCTTCGGTTTGGATGTCCTGTCAATTTGTGTCCATACCAGTTCGTTTAATGATCAACTTAATTTATGTTAATTTAAAAACATAAATAACGCTTGAGCTGATGAATGCGCTCACTATCTTGACTGTGGTGATGGTTTCCTGGGGGGTATACCTATGTCAAAGCTACCAAATTGTACACTTCAGATAGGCATGGCTTGTTCTATGTCAATTACACCTCAGTGAGGCTGTTTAAAAAATAAAGGCAAGAGCCACCATTTGAATTTAGTGAAAAGGTGGATGTGGAAGTGTCTACACAGAACCATGAACCCCATTTAACCAGTGATTCTGTGTGGATGGTGTGATTGGCGTTTGGGAGAGCAGGTCAGTAGTGACGGGCCAGGACAGGGCACATCCCTCTCCCCCTGGGCCCTTCCTGGGCTTCTTTCTCACCTTCCTTTTGTCCAGGGATCTTCCAGTCCCTGGTGGGTGTCAACAGCTCCCAGCTGAAGAAGCAACACCCAGGGAGATCCTGCGTCCCAGAGGCCTCTCTCTGGAAGCAAAAGGCATGGGGAGACACACCCACATCCCTCCTTCCCTCCTCTATGCAGCCCCCCTGTTCTCCGAGAGAGGGCTGCTGGGAGTGGCCGCTCACCACTGCAGCCGTTCCCAGGTGTTCTCAGGGCTCTGTTTCTGTCTTTGCTGAAGCGCACAGTGCACACATCAGTAACAGTATCTACCAAACAACTTTTCTAAAGAGATAAAGGAAAGCAACTCTGTTTGTTTGTTTGTTTGTTTGTTTGTTTTTGAGACGGAGTCTCCCTCTGTCTCCCAGGCTGAAGTGCAGTGGTGCGATCTCCGCTCACTGCAAGCTCCACCTCCTGGGTTCATGCCATTTTCCTGCCTCAGCCTCCTGAGTAGCTGGGACTACAGGTGCCTGCCACCACGCCTGGCCAATTTTTTTGTGTTTTTAGTAGAGACGGGGTTTCACCGTGTTAGCCAGGATGGTCTCAATCTCCTGACCTCGTGATCTGCCCACCTCTGCCTCCCAAAGTGCTGGGATTACAGGCATGAGCCACCGCGCCTGGCCAAAGGAAAGCAACTCTTAAGCTAGCAACAAAAGGTCACCTCTGTAGGGCAATCTCTATCTGCCCTGCCCCTGCTCATTCAGCCCCTCTGATGGGCCAGGCCCGGCACCAGCCAGAGGGTTTGCAGTGTTGGGCAGGCCTCCCCATCTGGTCACAGTGGCAGCCTGGGATCCCTGCTCTCCATCTCCCTAATGAACTGTGATTCTCCTGGAAAGCATCTGTTTTCACAAAATGTAACCACGGAGAGAGTGGGTGAATGGAGAGGGAGGGCCAGAGGAGCTCCCTGGGAAGGCGCCGGCAGTGCCTTCAAGGCGGATTCACCCCTTCTGCAACCAGGGCTGCAAGGAGAGACAGGCAGGTCTCAGGCTGCAAGGCACACTGAGGCCTTCAAGGGCCAGAGGGAGCTGACCTGCTTGCTCACCCTCACTGGGGACCACACCCTGGCACATCCCACAGCACATCCACAGCACTCTATGTCATGGGGAGGCTTACCCTGCTGTTCCCTGGAGCTGGTCCCCTCTTAGGGATGGTGTGCTATTAGCAGAGCCATGGGACCCTCCTCAGGAGTCCTGGCTTTGTGAGGAAGAAAAAAAATTTGTCTTCTACCTTCTTATGTTCAGTGACTGAAGTCCTGCAAATTAAACTGACAAAAGGCAATTAACAAGAGAAAAGAACAGATTTAATTATATACATATGCAGGGACATTCACAAAGAAATGTGACTCTCTGAGGTGGTTAGCATTTGGGGCCTGTGTAACATCTTAACAAAGAGCCATAAATTGTGGAGATGTGGCCAGGTGCAGTGGCTCACGCCTGTAATCCCAGCACTTTGGGAGGCCAAGGCGGGCAGATCACGAGGTCGGGAGATTGAGACCAGCCTGACCAACATGGTAAAACCTCGTCTCTACTAAAAATACAAAAATTAGCTGGGCATGGTGGCACATGCCTGTAATCCCAGCTGCTCAGGAGGCTGAGGCAGGAGAATCGCTTGAACCTGGGAGTCAGAGGTTGCAGTGAGTCGAGATTGTGTCACTGCACTCCAGCCTGGGTGACAGAGCAAGACTCTGTTTCAAAAAAAAAAAAAAAAAATTGTGGAGATGATGTGACAAGACAAAGGAAAAATGTTTTTGAGCTTCTAGGGATGGCAAATGTGGAAAGGGGAACATATAGGAGAAATAATGGAAGATAAGGGTTATTTTATTAAAGGTTATGACGATCCAGTTTGGTGCCATCTCCAGTGATGAGTTGTGGCTTCTTTCTGGTACAGGAGAAGGAAGGGGGAACCCTTCACAAAAATGAATTTCTGGGCCAGGCACCGTGGCTCATGCCTGTAATCCCAGCACTTTGGGAGGCCAAGGCAGGTGGATCACTCGAAGTCAGGAGTTCAAGACCAGCCTGGCCAACACAGTGAAACCCCATCTTTACTAAAAATACAAAAATTAGCCGAGTGCGGTGGTGCATGCTTGTAATCCCAACTACTTGGGAGTCTGAGGCAGGAGGATCTCTTGAACCCAGGAGGCAGAGGTTGCAGTGAGTCGGGATTGCTCCACTGCACTCCAGCCTGGGTGACACAGTGAGACTCTGTATTAAAAAAAAAAAAAGAAAAAGATTAATTTCTGCCCTCCCTTGAGGCAGATGGGAGCATGGGGAGTAGAGAGCTTTTTCTGCATCTGGCTATTTCTCAATTGCCTTCAGCTCAAAATAATCCTTATGCCAAGGCGGCATCCTTTGGGGTGGCATATTCTGATGCTTTCACACTCCTGCCTTGGAGCCTGTGATCTCCCTATCATTCTGCCTTTGTTCCAGAAAGCCGTGCATGATGGTGCTGGGAGTCTTGCCACAGAGATGAGATTCCCAGCTTTGCCTGTTATCAGGGGTAACATCTCAGCCAAGGCCAGCCCCCTTCCTAGGCCTCAGTTTCCTCTTCTGTAAAGCAGAGAGGAGCATGGTGCCTACCTTCTGGGGGGCAGTTGAGAGCACTCCACAACAAGATAAGGTGAAATAACAACCTGTGTGCACCAGGTTCTCCTTATATACTAGCTGGATGCATCAGACAGAAAGCTACGTTACAGAAAGGGACAATGATGTTCAAAGTGACTTCTGAGCCATGTAGCACATCACCCCCAAACACTGCCACGGATATTCTCTCACTGAATCCTTATAATTATTTTCTTTTATGGATGAGAACAGGAGAGCTTAGAGACATTTGATGCCTGGCCCAGGTCGCATAGCCCACGCTATGGCTCAGGCTCCCAGTCCTGCGCTGTCTCGAACCTGGGCTACCCTGCAGTGGCCCACTGAGATGGTGAGTCCTGCTGTTCTGTGGATGGTGCCTGCAAGCCCCAAGGAGGTGTGGACAGAGGGGAGTTTTGCAAGGGGTGGTGTTGCCCAGATCAGGGCTCCATATGGGCACAGGGAGTTCTGGAAGGTTGGAAATTCCCCAGAAGACAAGCTGAGGAAGGGAGACAGCAGCAAGGCCAGGAGGGAGGCCAAGGAGGCAAAAGACGACAGGATCAGAAAGAGGCAGGCAGGAGGTCAGGGCCAGCTGCAGCAGACGGGCAGATTCTGTGAGGCCAGCTGCTGAGGGTGCAGGGTGCAGAGCTCGATGAAACCCAGGATGGTCAGTGCAGAAAGCCCGTGCCCTGGAGAACTGGAGGAGGCCTGGCGCATCCCCACTGCTGGCAACTCCTTAGAGGCACTGGCTCAGCAGGAAGAGGAGGCCAGCCAGACACCGGAGCAGGTGGGGTGGGCACACAGGGAGCAGCGGGGAGCCAGATGGGGAGACAAAGAGAAGCTGGCCCCAACCATGGGCAGAGCATCCTCACATTTGGTCAGCTACACATGGACGAGGACACGTGGCTCTCAGGTCTGGTGATCCCAAGCTCTGGGGAGGGCTGGAGCACAGGGGGCTCTCTCACTGCTGGTGAGAACAGAAGCTGCCTGGCCACTCAGGGGCAGCGTCTGCAGCACCTACCAAAGTGAAGAAACCCAGTTCCACCCCCAGGTACATTTCTGACAGGCACTGTGCACAGGTGCACCTGGAGACAGGATGTTTATGGAGCAACCTTCCTAAGAGCCAAAGATCAGAAGCAACCCCAAGTCCATCAATAACAGAAGAGAGAAAGCAATGATTGTGTTCATGTAATGGGCCATGCACGGAACTGCAATAGGAAATGAGCGAAGACCAGGCAATGAAATAGAAGGATCCCCCAAACACGCTGAGCAAAAGAAATCAGACACTGACGAGGACATGCCCAGTGATCCCAGGGGCAGAAAGAGGCCCAGCTCAACTCTGGTGCTTAAGAACTGGTAAGTAAGTGATAAACATCATAAAAACCTAGTAAATAACTGTCACAAAAGTCAACACAATGGTTTCCTCTTGGGGCAACTGGAGGATTCCCAATGAGACAGACTCTTGGGGGCGCTCCTGAGTCAAGGCAACTAGCCGTTTCCTCTGGCATAGATGTTTTCTTTCAAATTCTACGTTATGTGGCAAATATCTGCTTTATGACTTTTCTGTGATGTGTGACCAATCACACTTAACACAACAAAGAGGGGCAGGGAGTGGAGAAGCAGCCATCACCTCACCTTTCAGGACCTACAGCAGGAAAGGTTGAATGAAGCCAGCTTCCCTGATCCAGTGATGCAAACAGAGTGAGGAGGAAGGGAAAGGCCTGCTTGGGGCTAGCTGTGTTGTTCACCATGAGGTGCTACCTGGTGGACATACCAAGGTGCCACCAACCATCAAGTGGGCCACAGGAAACAACTGTGAGATCTGCAAGATGCAATTATGTCAGGGAAATGGTGACTTCAGAAGGTAGGCAGGCAGGTGGGTGGATCATATTTACCTGTGGATATTAGATACCTGATTCCATGTGGATATGAGTGACTGTAGGAAAAGGCCCAGCGTCACGAGCCCTTCGGCCCTGCAGTACAGCCCAGAGCACCTCAACTGGTAACTCTAGAACCCGGGCGGTGGGAAGACTTGGAGTGAGGAGCACCGAAGGCGCCCCTGTCCCAGACCAGGCAGTGTGCAGAGGCCCTGGCAGGGGATGATGCTCACAAGCCCCTAAGAAGCTGGGCTGAGAGAGGTCAGTGAGTTGCCCCAGGTCCCAGGGCTCCTCACGGGCACTATTGACTTTCAGCTCAGGCCAGTGTCAACCTGAGTGTGTGTGTGAATGTGAATGTGTGTGTAAGTGTGTGAGTGTGTGTGACTGTGTGTGTGTGAATGTGTGAGTGTGTGTCAATGGGTGTGGGTGTGAATGTGTGTGTGAGAGTGTGAGTGTGTGTGTGTGAGTGTGTGAGTGTGTGTCAATGCATGCGAGGGTGAATGTGTGTGTGGGAGAGTGGGTGGGTGGGTATATGTCAATGCGTGTGAGGGTGAATGTGTGTGTGGGAGTGTGAGTGGGTGGGTGTGTGTGTCAATGCGTGTGAGGGTAAATGTGTGTGGGAGAGTGTGAGTGGGTGGGTGGGTGTCAATGCGTGTGAGGGTGAATGTGTGTGTGGGAGAGTGAGTGTGTGAGTGGGTGAGTGGGTGGGTGTGTGTCAATGCGTGTGTGAATGTGTATGTGGGAGAGTGTGAGTGTGTGTGAGTGGGTGAGTGGGTGGGTGGGTGTCAATACATGTGAGGGTGAATGTGTTTGTGTGGGAGAGTGTGTGAGTGGGTGTGGGTGGGTGAGTGTGTGTCAATGCGTGTGAGTGTGAATGTGTGTGTGGGAGAGTGTGAGTTTGTGAGTGGGTGAGTGGGTGAGTGTGTCAACGCATGTGAGTGTGAATGTGTGTGTGGGAGAGTGTGAGTGTGTGTGAGTAGGCGAGTGGGTGAGTATGTGTCAATGCGTGTGTGAATGTGTGTGTGGGAGAGTGTGAATGTGTGAGTGGGTGAGTGGGTGTGTGTCAATGCATGTGAGTGTGAATGTGTGTGTGGGAGAGTGTGTGTGAGTGTGTGTCAATGTATGTGTGAGTGTGAATGTGTGAGTGTGTGAATGTGTGATTGTGTGTGTGTGAGTGTGTGTGAGTGTGAGCATGCAGGTGTGTGTGCTGTGCTGATGTTAGGTTAGGCAGGGCCGTCTCATCAAGCCTCCAGCACAGCTGTTAGGGGCTGAACTGTGTTTGTCCCAAATTCATGCACTGAGGCCCTGAACCCCGGATTCCTCAGAATGTGACTGTATTTGGAGACAGGGCCTTTAAAGAGGCAGTTAGGTTTAAACGGGGTTGTTAGAGGCCCTAACATGATCTGACTGGTGTCCTTACAAGAAAAAGAGATTAGGACACAGACAGGCACAGAGGAAGGATCTCATGTGGACATGGAGAGAGGGTGGCTGTCTGCAAGCCCAGGATGGTCTCAGAGAAACCAACCCTGCCTTGATTTTGGGCTTCCAGCTTCCAGAGCTGTGAGAAAAATTAAGCTGTTGTTTAAGGCTCCCATTCTGGGGTATTTTGCTATGGCAGCCTGAGCTGGCTGAGACACCAGCCTCTAGTCCTTCAGGGCTGGGAAGTGAGTGGATCCCACATTCCTTCTCGTCCTCTCCAGCCCACCCTTAACGAAGGTTTTGCCCCAGGGAGGAGCCTCACAGGTCACCTGGCCAGATGGCCTCTCTAGACCCAGGTGAGAATCGGCCTGCTGGAGCTCACATGGCCCCTGCTCGGCCTGCTGCCATCCCTGAGGCAGAAGGCTTCATGCGACGGGGTGGGGAGCAGACCTGGGTGGGCGTCATGAGCCCACAGAGAAAGATTCTCCGTCATAGCTACACAGTAGAGTCCTGAGACTCAAAAACACGCCCCTGCCGGGGTCTCCCCAGAGCAATTAAGGCAGAACCAGGGAATGGGGTCCAAGCCCATGCGCTCGCTTTGTAACTTCCCCTAATGTGCAGCCAGAGCTGCGGCACCCACTGAGGGGGCATCACAGACACCTGGAGGCGGCTGTGGCTCCTACCGCCTGGGTGTGCTTCTAGTGCTGGTCGAGCGTGCTCCTGATGCCAGCCTGTAGGCTTCCCTCCATCTTATTGCTAAATCCTCCTTGAGCAATCGATGTCATCCACCTGACTTTTCCAGAGAAACCCGTGACTTTGCTCTTCTTATGGAAATCGTGTGCCGTTTCTGTTTTCACTGATTTCTCCAGACATGTTGAACACGGGCTTGGGTCCCTCCCAGCACCACACCTGTTGCCTTCCCCACACACCCAGATGGGATGAGGTCAGCTGCTCCGGGAGCCATGCAAGAGCCCAACCTGCCCAGGCTCCAGCTTCCCCCACACGACTGCACCCAACGCCAGGCTGGGGTGGTGTCCATGCAGAGGCGGCAGCTGCTGTGGGGAGCCAGGCAGGCCAGGGTCTAAAGCATGGCACTGCCACTGACTAGCGGAGTGGTGGGGGTCAAGCAGCCTCGTCCAGTGAGCCTCAGCTGATTCCTGTGCAAAGTGGACCAGCGACACCCAGCCCCTGGCTTTGATACAGATGTGATATGTGCCTGGGGCAGGCACCAAGAAGCAAGGAGAGGCCTTTGTTACTTTACCTTTTGTTTCTCTTGCCTTGCACCCTTTTGGCATCCTGTGATCAGAGGAGATTCCAATGTTGCTAAGGAGGCTTCAATCACAGGGATCTCCCCTGGCAGTTTCCTGCCAATCTCTGGAAACTCCCTCTCCTGCTTTTCCTTCTGAGAATCTCCAGAGTCAGTTCCTGCAAGGCTCTGCCAACCTCCAAGCATGCCCCAGGGCTGGGATGAGAAGGAATGGGGAGGGAAGGGGCTCTATGCAGGTGGTTGGGCCACTCATCTCTCTGCCCCTGCTGCTTCCCCTGCAGCAGTTTGAGATCCCACCAAGGGGCTGTACACTGCACCTTGCCTTCTTGCTCACCGGCATCGGATGCACCAGAAGGAAGCAAGCTCAGCACTGCCCACGTGCTGGGCCTTTGTGTGAATTATAGAAGGCGCCCCTCTGGGCAGCACCAGCCCCTGGCATGGCATGGCAAAAGTGTCATGGGCTGGATTTCAGGTCCAATTTGCCTCCTAGCTGGGCACATTTGGCTCAACACAACTACACAACTGAACAGAACAACCCTGAAGACAATTGCCATTCAATCATCACCCAGAGAAACCATTTATAGCAAGGAAACAGCAGCTCACTGCAAAGCCTGATTCTGCAGTGTCTCTTCCCAAGCCTTGCATCTGGAGCATGAACTCCTGGAGGGAGGTGATGGTCATGGGATTCATCCCTGTGTTTCCTCTCTGCCACACAGAGAGTGGGGTCCTGCACAGGATGGGGACTCAGAAGCAACAGGCTGAGCCAGTGCTTACATTGTGGCTCTGTCCTTACTGTGCGGGCTTTCTGGGTGATCGTGCCTTTCTCCGCTCTGTGAACAGTCAAGTTAGCATCCCTTAGCAGATGCACAGGACCTAGAAGACTGTAGGCAGATGCAGCAATATTGAGGTAGAGGCCCCCAGGCAGGCTCCTGGATGCCTCAGGTAGAGTTTCAGAATGAAATGCCTGTGAATGTGTCTCCCAGGACAGCACAGGGTTTTACTCTCAGCTTCCCCTTGAAATCTGAACTCTTCTCTTCCTGCTGACCTCCACTCTCTTGGCTATGATGCCCTACCCTTTCATTGATTCTGCCAGCAAGCATTGAGCACCTACTATACATGCTTGGAGGAGCTCACCATAGGGGAAGGGGAGTTAGAGAGGGAGCCATCCTCCCAACTGACAGAGGCAGAAAGGAATTTAGGAAAGGCAGTTTTCTGGAAGAAATACAGCCTCCACTTGGCAAATGGCAGCTATGCACCAGGCCCTATAACAGGAAGGCCGCAGAACTCAGCCAAGGGAATCTTTGCAATTGGCCTGTACTACGGCCTGTCCATGCCCAGAATAGCAGGGGGCCAGCCCTTGTGAATGGAATGGAATCAGACGGGCTGATTCCAGAACTTGTGTCTTTCCCAACACCTCTCCCCACTCTCTGTCCACCACCTGCCCCCTACCCTGCCACTCACCATGTTGTGGTTCTGTTACCTCCAGCTCTTACTCAGCCAGTGGGGTTTTGGTTGGATCAGGAACACCTGCCCTCAGTGTTTGCCCTCCTGCCCTCCTCACAGGAGCTGGTACTGTCAGCCTCCCTCTGTGCCAGGAGGGCATGACCCCTCACCTCCCAGCACCCTCGCTCCTTACCAAGAGGGGCAAGTCTACATGGGAAGGGGATGGGCTTGCCCTCCCACATCTCAGGCTCCAGCAGGAAAGGGCACAAGAATAGTGTAGGATCTGCAAAGTGGCCTGAGACTGCTGCCCGCTCATCATCTGCCTACTGTGGGTGGATGACTTGCCACACTGTATGGGTTGTGATTCCCTCAACATCTCCATGAGGGAAGAGGTGCCATCCATGTTCTACAGATGAAGAAACTGAGAAGCAAGACAGGGATGGGATACCCTTGCCTCACATCACCGGGTGGCTTGGAACCACATCACACTGCATCCTTGAACTTCACACCATGTGCTGCTTTCTCTGCGCCTCCTCCCTGCATCCAGCCACCCTGGATGTGGAGGAAGATCAGGATCCTGAGGGACCAGGGTGCTTCTGACAGAGAAACCCCACAATTTCCTGACCATCCTTCCATGCCTTGGAAGACAACCTTTGGAGCCAGCCAGCTGGTGACAGGAACAGGCCTACTAATATCTTAGTGTTTTCATTTCCTCATCTGCAGAGTGCAGGTAACTGCACCCAAGTGCCGGAAGATCTGGATGGGGAGACCTCAGCCAGCTGAGTGAGGTGCGCAGCACACACATAAGTCATCCAGAAGCAGTAGATAGAGGAGCATGAAATGCAGCATCTGCTGTCAGGCAAGTACTTTTCACAGCAAGAGCTCCCTGACATGTTCCTTTCACATGGGCCCCCATCCTAAATCATCCCTCCCTTAATGCGGCTCAAGCCACAGGCATTTAGCAACTTCCTTTGTCTCATGACCATAGATGTTACTTCTCATATCATATATCAATTAAAACTTTACTGGGTCCCCTTATAAAATGAACTTTCTACATTCATATTCATAGCAGCATTATTCACAAAAAGATGAAAACAACCCAAATGTCCAACAACGAATGAATAGATAAGCAAAATGTGATATATATATATATACACACACACATACACACACACAATGAAATATTATTCAACCTTCAAAAGATTCTGACATGGGTGCCTGGAGCCATCAAATTCATAGAGGCAGAAAGTAGAATGGTGTTTGCCAGGGGCTGGGGGGAAGAGGGAATGTGGAGTTAGTGTCTATTGGGTACAGAATTTCAGTTTGGGAAGATGGAAAGAGTTCTAGAGGTAGATGGTAGTGATGGTTGCACAGCAGTGTGAATGTGCATAGTGCCACTCAACTGTACACTTCAAAATGGTTGGCCAGGTGTGGTGGTTCACACCTGTAATCCCAACACTTTGGGAGGCCGAGGTGGACAGATCATGAGGTCAGGAGATTGAGACTATCTTAGCCAACATGGTGAAACCCCGTCTCTACTAAAATACAAAAAATTAGCCGGGCATGGTGGTGCATGCCTGTAATCTCAGCTACTTGGGAGGCTGGGGCAAGGAAATTGCTTGAACCTGGGAGGCAGAGGTTGCAGTGAGCCGAGATTGCGCCACTGCACTCCAGCCTGGCGACAGAGCAAGACTCGGTCTCAAAAAAATAATAATAATACTTAAAAAATAAAAATAAAACAAACAAAAGAACAGCTAGTTTTCCTGTACATGGAGAGATGCTGGGGTAAGGCTGCCTTGGTGAAGAAGAACACGCAGTCTAGGTTGCCCAGGATTCAGATGCAGCTGTTCATGTTGGCTCAAGACACAGTTGTCTTCTTGTTGAGTGGATAAGGTGGAGCAGAAGGTTGATCTGGCACACAATTTTCATAGTATTCTTTATGCCACAGGTTCTGTAGTGATGTCCTTTATTTCATTCCTGACACTGAAAATTTGTGTCTTCTCTCTTTTTGTTAGTCTTACTGGGGGGTTATCAATTCTTTCTTGCTTCTCTATTTTTCCATTTCTTTGAGTTCTGCTCTTACTTTTATGATTCTCTTCCTTCTACTTGCTTTGGGTTTATTTTGCTCTTCTTTTTTTTTTTTTCTTTTTAAAATTAAGGTAAAAAATGCATAGAAAATTTGCCGTCTTTGACATTTTTAAGCGTGCAATTCAGCAGTAATAAATACATCTATATTCTCTCTTTTTTCTCCATATCCCTCTTCTCTCCATATTTTGCTCTTCTATTTAAAAAATGTCTTGAAGTAGGGACTTAGGTGATTGATTTGAGATCTTTCCTCAATAAAGCTTTTGGTGCTATAAATTTCCCCCTTAGTTTTAGCTGCATCCTACAAATTTCGATATGTTGTCTTTTTGTTTCCAATCAGTTCTATGTATTTTTTTCAAATTTCCTTTGAAGCTTCCTCTTTGACCCATGAGTTTTTTAGAAGCATGTTGTTCAGTTTCTATGTCTGGAGATTTTTCTTTTACCTTTCTCTTACTGATGTCAATATGTTCAGAGAACACATGCTGTATGACTTCAATTCTTTCAGATTTGTTGAGGCTCATTTTATGGCCCAGAATATGGTCTGTATTGATGAATGTTTCATGGGTGCTTGAAAATGGTTGGTGCTTGGAATGTTTCTAAAAAGAAGTGTGGGAGGGAAAGCTTGCCTCTGTCTGAACCCCTTTTGACACCCATTCTCCCTCCATTTTTTTCCATACAGAAAGAATTATCATGATTATATTGATGATGATAGTAATAATCCAATTTTTAAGACAGTTTACAAAACTTATGATGCCTTCCCCATGTCAATCACAGAAATGCAAGGTATGATACATTTTTATTTTCTTCAAAGGGAAGATACACATGCTGATTAACTTCAGTTATTATTAGAGAAATAAGTTAAATTTTGTATAAGTATTGTAGCAGACACTTGTTACTGTCTTGTTGCAGTCATGCCCCTTTTCCATCTTGTTGGCTTAGCTCTGATTCTGTTCAGATGGGTGCCCATGAGATGGGTGCCTTTGCCTGTAGCTCTAGAGGTAAATTCTGATTCACTGAAGTAATCAGGGTGATCCTGTCTCCACTCTGGGGCCATATAAACAAGGTCTGGGTGCAGTTCTGGCTAACGACTCTTAGGAGAAGTTTACTGAGTGGCTTCAAGGAATATTTTAAAATTACTCTTCATAAGCATAATAATAAGCTTCCAGTATTGTCAGGTGACCTCCTAATGGATCTGTCCCTTCTGCAAATACTAACTCTGAGGCATTGGGAAAAGAAAACAATGGCTGAGGCAATGGAGGGTGGACGAAAGCAAGAAGATTCTGGAGAGGGATGAAACCTGGCAGGACTGACTAACACAGGGTGAGTTTCTCACTTGCTCTGGTAGAAATCTTCAGCTTCCTAGCCCGAAGAGTCATTGCACAAAATTGGAGTAACTGCAGCTGCTGGAGTTTCAGAAAGAAAAGAGTCATAGACGGAGAGACCAAATTTGGAATATTAACTCCACTCAAATCTCCTGCTGATCCCTGACAGATGTATGCTTGGAACAGGTTCAAAGCAGCAGAGCTAAAGACTTTTAAAAATCTGAACTCAACCACCTAGCTTTATCTTAAGGACCTAGAAAATAAAAACAAAGTAAACCCAAAGCTAGCAGAGGAAAGGAATTAGTAAAGATTAGAGCAGAGATAAATGAAACAGAGACTGGAAAAACACCAAGGAAAATCAGCAAAACCAATAGTTGGATCTTTGTAAAGATTAACAAAATTGACAAGCCTCTAGTTAGATGAACCAACGAAAAAAGAGATAAGACTCAAATAACTAAAAGCAGAAATGAAAGGTGGGGCATTATAACTGATTTTACAGAAATAAAAATACTTACAAGAAAGTACTATAAGTAACTGTATGCCAACAAATTGGATAGCCTAGATGCAATGGATAAATTCCTAGAAACACACAACCTACTAAGAAGGAGTCATGAAGAAACAGAAAATTCAAACAGACCTATTACTAGTAAGAACATCGAACCAGTAATTAAAAACCTCCCAACAAGGAAAAGACCAGGACAAGATAGCTTCATCGATGAATTCTATCAAACTTTTTTTTTATAAAAGGACACAAATCCTCCTCACACTCTTTCAAAAATTGAAGATGAGGAAATACTTCCAAATTCATTCTATGAGATCATCATGACTTTGATGCCAAAGCCAGACAAAGACTACAAATACAAATAAATAAACAAACAACTATAGATGAATATTGATGCAAAAATTCTAAACAAAATACTAGCAAACAGAATTCGACAGCACTTTAGGAGAATTATACACAATGACCAAGTGGTATTTATTCTTAGAATGGAAGATGGTTTAGGATACAACAAGCAATTAACTACCATTTGATTCAGCAATTCCACTACTGAGTATGTACCCAAAGGAGAATAAATCTTTATATCAAAAAGATACCTGCATGCCTATGTTTATCACAGCACTACTCACAATAGCAAAAATATGCAATCAACCTAAGTGTCCATCAGCAAAGGATTGGATAAAGCAAATGTGTTGTATATGCACAGTGGAATACTATTCAGCCATAAAAAGGACACAATAATGTCTTTTGCAGCAACATGGATTGAACTGGAAGCCACCATCTTAAGTGAAACAAGTCAAACCTTCTCACTTATAAGTGGAAGTTAAATAATATGTACACATGGGTATAGAATGTGGAATGATAGACATTGGAGACTCTGAAGCATGAGGGCATGGAAGGGGGTAGATGATGAGAAATTATTTGATGAGCACAATGTATATTACTCAGGGGATGAATGCCCTAAATGCCCTGACTTCACCACTATGTAATCTATGCATGTAACAAAATTGCACTTGTACACCATAAATGTATACCAAAAACTCAATCAGTCACATTAACAGATAAAAGGGAAAATTCCCCACATGATCATCTCAATTGATGCAGACAAAGCATTTGACAAAATTCAACACCATTTCATGATTTAAAAAAAAAAAACCCTCAAAAACTAGAAATAGAAAGAAACTACCTCAACCACAAAGGTGAAAAGCTAAAAGCTTTTCCTCTAAGATCAGGAAAAAGACAAGAATGACCACTTTCACCACTTCTATTCAACATAGTACTGGAAGTCCTAGCCAGAGCAATTAGGCAAGAAAATAAAATAAAATATATCTAAATTTAGAAAGGGAGAAGTAAATCATCCCTGTTTACAAATAACATGATCTAATATATAGAAAACTCTAAAAAGATAACACACAGAAAAATTGGAGCCAATAAATGAACTTAGCGAAGTTCAAGGATGCAAAATCAGCACACAAAAATCAGTTGTATTTCTATGCACTAACAAACAATCTCTAAAGAAAATTCAGAAAACAATTCCATTTACAGTAGCATCAAGAAGAATAAAATAGTTGGGAATAATCTTATTCTAGGAGCTGAAAGTCTTGTACTCTGAAAACTATAAAATGTTGCAGACTGAAATTAAAGAAGACATAAATAAATGAAAAGATATTTATGTTCATTAATTAATATATTTGGTAGTATTGATATCATGTAGATACCAATACTATCCAAAGATATCTACAAATGTAATGCAGTCTCTGTCAAAATCCCAGTGGTGTTTGGGGTAGACATAGAAAAGTCCATCCTAAAATTCATATGGAACTTCAAGGGACCCCAAATAGCCCAAGCAATTTTGAAAACAATGAACAAAGTTAGAGTTCTCACACTTTCTGATTTCAAAACTTATTACAAGACTACAGTGATCAAAACAATGTGGTACTGGCATAAAGGCAGACATATAGACAAACGGAATAGAATATAAGGCCCAGAAATAAACCTTCATATATATGGTCAAATGACTCTTAACAAGGGTACCAAGACCATTCAATGGGGGAAAGGACAAAAGGACAAATGATGTTGGAAAACTGAATAGACATGTGAAAAAATGAAGTTGGACCTTTACCTAACACCACATACAAAAACGAATCCAAAGTGGCTTAAAGACCTCAGTGTAAGATTTAAAACTCTAAAACTCATAGAAGAAAAAATAAGGCCAAGCACGGGGGCTCATGGCTGTAATCCCAGTACTTTGAGAGGCGGAGGCGGGTGGATCACGAGGTCAGGAGACGAGACCATCCTGGCTAACACAGTGAAACTCTGTCTCTACTAAAAATACAAAAAATTAGCCAGGCGTGGTG
>NW_012112253.1:875463-960253 GCF_000951035.1 Colobus angolensis palliatus
AATTGAATAGACATTTCTCCAAAGAAAATATACAAATGGCTAACAAGCACATGAAGAGATGCTCAGCATCACTAATCACTGAAAAAAATACAAATTAAAATCACAATAAGATACCACTTCATACCTAGTAGTATGCCACTTTAAAAAATAACAAGAGTTGACAAGGACATGATGAAATTGGAACACTAGTGTGCTGTTGTAAGAGTGTAAAAGGTTCCGCTGCTGTGGAAAAGACTATGGTGGTTCCTCAAAAAATTGAAAATAGACCAGGCACAGTGGATCACACCTGTAATCCCAACACTTTGGGGGGCCAAGACAGGCAGATCACCTGAGGTCAGGAGTTTGAGAACAGCTTGACCAACATGGCAAAACCCTGTCTCTACTAAAAATACAAAAAATTCGCTGGGCGTGGTGGCAGGTGCCTGTAATCCTAGCTACTTGGGAGGCTGAAGCAGAAGAATTGCTCGAACCCAGGAGGTGGAGGCTGCAGTGAGCCAAGATTGTGCCATTGTACTCCAGCCTGGGCAACAAGAGTGAAACTCTGTCTCAGAAAAAAAAAAAAAAAAAAAATTGAAAAGAGATTTACCATATGATTCAGCACTTCCATGTTTGGGCATATACCCAAAAGAATTGAGAGCAGGGACTCAAACAGATATTTGTACACCCATTTTCATAGTCAAGTTATTCACAATGGACAAAAGATGGAAGCAGCACAAGTGTCCATCAATGCATAAGCACAAAACAAAATGTGTTGTATACATACAGCAAGATATTATTCAGCCTTAGAAAGGAAGGAAATCTGGACACATGCTACAACATGGATGCACCTTGAGGACACTGTGCTAAGTGAAATAAGCTAGTCAGAAAAGGACTGTATGGTTCTACTTACATGAGGTACCTAGAATAGTCAGATTTATAGAGACAGAAAATAGAATGGAGGTTACCAGGACCCGAAGGGAGGAAGGAATATAGAGTTGTTTGGTGGGTATAGAGTTTTAGTTTGGCAAAATGAAATGAGTTCTGGAGATTGATTGCACAACAATGTGAATGTTCTTAAAAATACCAAATCGTATATATAAAAACAGCAAGTTTTATGCTATCTATATTTTATCACAAGTTTTACAATGCAAATAATTTCTGCAAAAAAGAAATAATAGCTCCAAATTTCTAAATTTCAAAGATTAAAGAAACTCAGTAAACTCCAAGAAGTACAAATACAAAGAAAACCAAGCCAGGGCACATCAGAGTCAAACTTCTGAAAACAAGTCTTTTATAGAAAGAATCTCAAAAGAAGCCAGAAAAAAAAAATACGTATAGGTGAAAAAACACTTGAGTTATCACTGACTTCTCATCAGAAACAATGGAGACCAGAAGTTATTTAAAAACTTTGAAAGAAAAATCCATTAACTCAGAAGTTTATATTCAGTGAAAATATCTTTCAAGATTAAAGATGAAATAAAAACTTGCTTAGGTAAAAAGAAAATTAAGAGAATTTATAACCAGCAAACTTCGGTATAAGAAATGCTTAAAGAGTTTCCTCAGGCTGAAAGGAAATGATACTAGACAGAAAATTGAATCTTTAGGAAGGGAAGAATAACATAAGAAATAGTATATTTCTGGGTAAATATAACATACTATTTTTCTTTTAATTTTTAAAAATATATAAAACTGTCAAAGGAAAAATAGAACAATGCCTTGTGAGGTAATATATGTAGAGGTAACACATGATTACTATAGCGTAAAAAACAGAGGAATGGAAAATGTTCCTATACGGCCGAAAGGTTTCTACACTTTAGGTAAATGGTACAATATTAATAGGAAGTAACCTGTGGAGGGTTAGGAGTGTTATCCCCAAGACAAACATCTAAAAATGCAAAGATATAGTTAAAACCAACAGATAAATCAAAAATTTGAAATTCTAAAAATTACTAAAATGATAACTTATAAAAGTAAGAAAGGATGAACAAAAACAGAGGGACAAACACAAAGCAATAAAATGGGAGTCCCAAATTCAACTATAACAATAAAAATGAATATGTATTAGCCCATCTTCACATTGCTATAAAGATACTACCAGAGACTGGGTAATTTATAAACAAAAGAGGTTAAATGGACTCACAGCTCCACATGGCTAGGGAGGCCTCAGGAAACTTGCAATCATGATGAAAGGCGGAGGAGAAGCAGGCACCTTCTTCACAAGGTGGCAAGAGAGAGAGAGAAAGTACAGGGGAAATGTCACTTTTAAGCCATCAGATCTTGGGAAAACTCCCTCACTATCACAAGAACAGCATGAGGGAAACTGTCCCCATGATCAAATCACTTCTCACCAGGTCCCTCCCTTGACACATGGAAATTACAATTTGAGATGAGATTTGGGTGGGAACACAAAGTCAAACCACATTATTCCACCCCGGCCCCTCCCAAATCTCATGTCCTTCTAACATTTCAAACAATAATGCCTTCCCAATGGTTTCCCCGAATCTTAACTCATTCTCATTCCAGCATTAACACAAAAGTCCAAGTCTAAATTCTCATCTGAGACAAGGCAAGTCCCTTCTACCTACGAGCCTGTAAAATCAAAAACAAGCTAGTTACTTCCAAGACACAGTGGGGGTACAGGCATTGGGTAACTGTTCCCATTCCAAATGGGAGAAATTGGCTAAAACAAAGGGCCCACATGCCTCACGCAAGTCTGAAACCCAGCAGGGCACTCATTAAATCTTACTGCTCCAAAATAATCTCCTTTGATTCCATGTCTCACATCCAGGATGCACTGATGTGAGGGGTGGGCTCCCAAGGCCTTGGGCAGCTCTGCCCCTGTGGCTCTGCAGCATACATCCCCTGTGGCTGGTTTCACTGACTGGCACTGAGTGCCTAAGGCTTTTCCAGGTGCATGGTGCAGGCTGTCAGTGAATCATTCTGGGGTTTGAAGGACAGTGGCCCTCTTCTCACAGCTCCACTAGGCAGTGCCTCAGTGGGGACTCTGTGTTGGGACTCCAACCCCATGTTTCCCCGCTGCTTTGCCCTAGTAGAGGCTCTCCATAAGGGCTCTGCCCCTGCAGCAGAATTCTGCCTGGATAATCAGGTGTTTCCATACATCTTCTGAAATGTAGGCAGAGGCACCCAAAGCTCAACTCCTGTCTTCTGTGCACCTGCAGGCCCAACACCATGTGGAAGCCTCAAAGGCTTGGGGCTTGCACACTCTGAAGCAATGGCCTGACCTGTACTGTGGCCCCGTTTAGCTACAGCTAGAGCTTGAGCAGCTGGGACACAGGGCACCAAGTCTCTATATTGCACAAAGCAGCTGGGCCCTGGGCCTTACCCGTGAAACCATTTTTCCCTTCTAGGCTTCTGGGCCTGTGATGGGAGGGGCTGCCTTGAAGATCTCTGAAATGCCCTAGAGACATTTTCCTTATTGTCTTGGCAATTACCATTCAGTTCCTCATTATTCATGAAAATTTCTGCAGCTGACTTGAATTTCTCCCCTGAAAATGGGTTTTTCTTTTCTATCACATGATCAGGCTGCAAATTTTCTGAACTTTTATTCTTTGCTTCCCCTTTAAACACAAGTTCCAATTTCAAAGCATCTCTTCATGAGCTCATATAACTACACACTTTCAGGAAAAGCCCAAGTCACCTCTTGAATGCTTTGCTGCTTAGAGATGTCCTCTGCCAGATACCCTAAATCATCTCTCTCAAGTTCAAATTTCCACAGATCTCTAGGGCAGGGACAAAATGCCTCCAGTCTCTTTGCTAAAGCATATCAAGAGTGACCTTTGCTCTAGTTCCCAATAAGTTCCTTATATCCATCTGAGACCACCTCAGCCTGGAATTCATTGTCCATATCACTATCACTATCAGCATTTTGGTCAAAACCATTCAACAAGTCTCTAGGCAGTCCTAAACTTTCCCACATCTTCCTGTCTTCTTCTGAGTCCTCCAAACTGTTCCAACCTCTGTCCATTACCGAGTTCCAAAGTTACTTCCACATTTTCAGGGATCTTTATAGCAGTACCCCATTCCTGGTACCAAAATCTGTATTAGGGATCTCCAGAGGGACAGAACTAATAGGATATATGTATATATGAAAGGTAGTTTATTAAGGAAAATTGACTCACATGATCACAAGATGAAGTCCCACTTGCTGTCTGCAAGCTGAGGAGCAAGAGAGCCAGTAGTGGCTCAGTCTGAGTCCCAAAGCCTCAGAAGTAGGGAAGCGGACATTGCCACAGTCAGTCTGTGGCTGAAGGCCTGAGAGCCCCTGGCAAACTGCTGATATAAGTCCAAGAGGAAAAGAACTTGGAGTCTGATGTTCAAGGGCAGGAGGCATCCAGCATAGGAGAAAGATGAAAGCCTGAAAACTCAACCAGCCAGTTTATTTCACCTTCTTCTGCCTGCTTTTTCTAGTTGCACTGGCAGCTGATGGAAAGGTGCCCACCCACACTGATAGTGAATGTTCCTTTCCCAGTCCACTGACTCAAATATTAACCTCCTCTGGCAACACCCTTACAGACACACCCAGAAACAATACTTTGCATCCTTCAATCAAATCAAGTTGACACTTAATATTAACCATCACAGAATAGAACAAGCATGACAATTAGAAGAATGATATTATCATTATGGATAAAAGAGCAAAACCCAACTACATGCTATCTATAAGAGGTATGACTGATATATAATAAGACACAGGATAGGTTGAAAGTAAATGGATGAAAACATTTATACCATGCTACCACGAAGCAGAAGAAGACTGGAATGGCTATATTAATATCAGACAAAATTGATCATAAGACAAATAGATTTTTTGGAGATGAAGAAGAGTAAATCACAGTGATAAAAGGGTCAATTTATTAGGTTCTATAAACATTATAGATAAACCTATGGCTAATAACAGAGCTTCAAAATACATGAGGCTAAAATTGACAGAATTAAAGAAAGAATTAGACAATTCCACAAAGTTAAAATTTTAAACATCACTCTCTCAGGAAAAATCATGAAACCTAGTCCAAAAAATCACTAAAGATACAGATGAACTGAATAATGCTATCAGCCACTCTAATCTAACTGATATTTTAGGACAATATATCTAAAATTGCTGAGTCTGTATTCTTAAGTTCACATAGTTTGCTTACCAAGAGAGACAATATGATAGATTATTAAATAAACTAAATGTACAAGGATTTAAATCACATAGACTATGTTCCCTAATCATTACAGAACTAACTTAGAAATCCATAAGAATAAAATATCTAGGAAACCCCCAAATATTTGGCAACAAATAGCACACTTCTAAGTAATCTATGAGTAAAAAAAAAGTCACAATGAAAATTTAAAAATATTAAAACTAAATGATAGAAAATAAAAAATCCTATGTATTAAAATTAGGAATTTGGGTAAAGCAAAATTTAGATAAAAACATTACAGCTTAGAAACTTACATTGTAAAATAAAAACATCTTAAATCAATGACCTATGATTTCACCTTAAGAAGTTGGGGGAAAAAAGCAGAGTTGAGTAGACTAAAAGAAACAATAAAGATACAGGCAGAAATCAACAAAATGAAAAACAATAGAGAAAAAATTAAAAATCAAAAGTTGGTTTTTTGAAAAGATTAAGAAAATTAATAAATGCTTAGCTAAACTAATGAGAGAGAGAGAACACAAATGATCAATATCAGGGGAATAAAAGAAGAAATATAATGAACAGTATTATGCCAAAAAATTTAACAACTTAGATGAAATAGACAAATTCTTTGAGAAACACTACTAACCAAAAGTAACACAAGATGAAACAAATATTAGGAATAGTCCTATTTAAAGAAATTAAATTCTTCCCATAAAGAAAACTCCAGGTCCAAATGGTTTCACTGATTAATTCTATTAAACATTTAAGAAATAATACCAATCTTATGTAAACTTATTCAGAAAACAGAGGAGGATTAAACACATTCCAACCCATTTTTATGATGCCAGCACAACCCTAATACCAAATAAATAGCCTGACAAAAAGAAAAGAAAGGGAGGGAAGGAGGGAGGGAGGGAGGGAGGGAGGGAGGAAAGAAGGAAGAGAATTACAGCTCAAGGTCTTTCATAAAA
Source organism: Colobus angolensis palliatus (assembly GCF_000951035.1). Taxonomy (NCBI): domain Eukaryota; kingdom Metazoa; phylum Chordata; class Mammalia; order Primates; family Cercopithecidae; genus Colobus; species Colobus angolensis. Next base: position 881,561 of record NW_012112253.1, read on the forward strand.
GCAGGTGCAAAAAAATTAACAAAATACTAGTAAATGCCATCCAACAATATATAAAAAGGATACTACTTCACTACCAAATAGTTTATACCAGCAATGCAGTTATTATTACTAATTAGTAATTTGCTAATAAGCAATACTAATTACTATTACTAATACACTAATTAGCTAATATTTGCTAATATTATTGATATTTATCCTTGTATAGCCTATTGGATATGCATATAAGGTAATAGACAAACTATCACTAATTAGTTTAGTAATAATGCAAGTGCTATTAATTGTAATCTTACTAATATTGGCAAATACTATCCAGCAATATATAATAAGAATACTATGGCCAGGTGTGGTGGCTCACACCTGTAATCCCAGCACTTTGGGAGGCTGAGGCAGGCAGATCACGAGGTCAGGAGATTGAGACCATCCTGGCTAACATGGTGAAACCAAGTCTGTACTAAAAATACAAAAAAATTAGTAGTACCAGCTACTCACGAGGCTGAGGCAGGAGAATCACTTGAAACAGAAAGCAATAACAACAAAAGAAAAAAAAATGATAAATTAGACTTCATCAAAATTAAATCTTCTGCTGATCAAAAGGCCCAGTGAGGAAAACGAATAGACAAGCCACAGAGTAAAATAACATATGCACATAACATATATCTGACAAAATTAAAAGCTGGTACCCAGTATACTTAAAGTACTGCTACAACTTAATAATAGAAAGACAAACAAGCTAACAAAATGGGCAAATATAAACAAAAGAAATGCTATAATGAAAATACTAATGTCGCACCAAATAAGGTTTAAAGCAAAAGTATTAAAAGGGGCAAAGAAGTACATTTTATACTGATAAAATAAACAATACACCCATCAAGAAAATAAATCCGTATTATAGTAGATGTTAGCAACCTTTTCAAAAACGAAGACACCAACCAGGCAAAAAACAAGGAGGGACGTAGACGATGGAATAATTTAATTACAAACTTGATATTAACTTTGTATCTGAAAAACAAAGAGCACACAGAGCAGTTATGAAAATTGATCACATATTTGGCCACAAGAAAGTCTCAACAAATTCCAAATAACCAACATCATGCAGACTGCATTCTCTCTTCATGATACAATAAAATTAGGAATCAACAAAGAAAAAATTCACTGAAAACATTCCATGTTTGAAAACTAAAAACCTTACTTTTCAATAATTTGTGGATTCAAAGGAAATCATAATGGAATTATCATTTTTCAATCAAATAAACATAAAACTACCACTTATCAAAAACTATGGAATATATCTAAAACAATACTTAGAGGGAGACATATAGTTTTAATATATTTGGCAGAAAACAAGAAAGATTGAAAAACTTAGGCTTAGAATAAAAAAAGGGGCAAAAGTTAATGAAATACATGGATTGGGGGAGAGTAGATACTAGAGATAATTCACAAAACCAAGGTTCTTTGAAAAAACTATTAAGATTTTAAACAAATCCTTTGACAGAATGAATCCATTGAAAAAGAAGATACAAAACCCCAAATCTGGCAATTAAAAAGGGAAATAACTATAGATACAGAAAAATGTTTTAAATCAAAGAAGATATTATGAGCAACTATTTCATACACTTTTGAAAAATCAAAGAATATATAGAATATAAGCCACAAAAACTGACAAGTAATGAAAAATGTGAGTAAACCAATTGCAATCAAGAAAATCAGGTGGCAATCTACAACCTTACTCAGATTTTTTGGGTATATTTTTATCAAATTACCAAAGAACAAATAATTCCTATTTTTATACGTTCTTACAGATAATAAGAATTAAGTAAGATAAAATACTAACATATATCTTGCAGAAAAAAATAAACAAGCTTTTAATTTATTTTTTGTGTAAATATAATCTGTATTAAAATAAACATAATGGTCCCTATAAGAAAGAAAAATACAGGTCACTTAGAAGTCTCTTAGAAATATAAATGTAAAAATCCTACTAGAAATATTAGGGACTCTAATCTAGTAGTGTCCTAAAATAATAATTTGTCATGACTAAGTTAGGGTTATACCAGAAATGGAAAGATGGTTCTTTCATTAGGTATGATGTATGTATACTTCATCTCATTAATATGTTAAAGAATAAAAAACATACATACCTTTCAAAAGATACAGGAAAAGCACTCAATAAAATTTAAAGCCCATTCACAAGAAAACATGCACATCATAACCATAGAAGGAAATGTCATGAAAATAATAATTGACACTTATCAAAAATCTACTGCAGACAACTTATGTAATAGTAAAACAACATGTTTAATATGGGAAAATTACTATTATCACCACTACTATTGAATAGAGTACTAGCGTTTCTAAACAATGCAACAAGACAAGAATAATAATTAGAAAGGTAGACAAAATTGTAAGTATTTTATGATCATCTATATAAAAAAAGACAAGCAACTCAATGGATAAAATGATAGAATTAGTAAGACAGTGAGGAAGGGTATATGAATACAAAATAAAGTTATAAAAACTAATAATCTTTCACTAAATATTCAATATGAAACTAGCAATGTAACATTTAAAATGTCATGACTGCAAGACATAATGCATAACACATATAAAATACACCTAATAAGAACGTGCAAACTTTATGGAGATTATTAGAAAACACTGAAAGACATGAAAGATTAAAATAAAGAAATAGATATTTTACTGTCTATGCATACAAAAATTCAACATTGTAGAGATCTAGTTACTTTACTTCCAAATTAATACATTAAGTGCAAATGCAATTAAGATTCTTTGATTCATCTCTGGAAACTGATTCTAAAATTTATATGAAGCAATGAAGGAATTTGAACAACTAAATCAATTTTAAACACCATCATCAAAAACAACCTCTCTCTACCAGGCATTAGGCCATTTTGCAAAGCCAGAGTCATTAAAATAGTGCAGTACTGGTACAGAAACAGAGCAATGGAATACAATAACCACTCAATAGGCTAGGGCATCGGTCAGAATGTCGGGTTTGATAGACACAGCATCACAATGGCTGGGGGAAAAGAGTTCAGACACAAAAAGACAAATTCCGGATGAATGCTGGCAGAGAAGGGACAGAGGGATTGGATCTGGAAGGAGACGTGGGAGCAAGATCATTTTTTGGTTTTTATTTATTTTTTTTTCTGTTGTTATTTTTAATGAGGAGAGGCTGTAGTGCAAAAAAGTCCCTGGGAAAGTGCATAAGGGTGGTCTCTGGGGTAAGTTCCTGAAGAACTTTGGACTCCAAAGCAGAGGAGGAGAGGCGGAGCGATGTCAGAAAGGGTGGGTGAGTGTGTATACCTGACCCAGGAAAAGGAGAGCATTTCTATCTTTGGGCTCACCACTGTTCCATGTAAATTTCCCTTGTGTACTGTGATCATCTGCAGGGTAAGATGGGTGGGTAGAAATCAGAGACTCCATAGGAGGGTAGGGAAACGGGAACCAAAAAAGCCAAGTGGTGGTGTTTTGGGTTTTGTTGCTGTTTTCAGCAGAGCAGAGAAAACCAAGGGCCACCTCTACCACCTTCATGTCTGTGAAGCTTAAACTGGGGCAGCTTATCAGCAGCTGCCTCTGGATGAGGACACCGGGGAGTCATTGGCTAGAAAATAAGCCAAAAATGCTGCCAACAGAAAAGTCACCGTGTGGTCCATGAAACGTGCACCAGAGTGAATGCAGATGGCAGCGTGTGCAGTGCATCTCTGCTCACCTGGAGGTGCACCCAGGGAGGGAAGGTGCCTTCCGTAGGTTTGGTACCTGAGGTGAGACCTGCAAAGTGTGACTCCGTGGAAGATCTAAGGTCTTAACTAGCCCTGCTTGTGCCTCCGCTTGTTTACTCCATGTGCTAAAACCAGACAAATACATAGTGAACAGGGACTGAGCCACACCCCGCCTTCATGCCCAAAAGGAGAACCAGCCACACTGGACAGGTGTTCTGGGGGCCAGGACCAAACGGAGCGGGGTTGTTAGTGGAAGGAGACCAGGGGAAGGTCTGTGACCCAGTGCAGCCGCAGAGTGAAGCCAGGGAGTGAGCAAAAGCAAAACCAAGTCCTAGGATGCGCCCCAAGGGTCAAAATCAAAATGACCTTTTCAGTGATGGGATCTGAAGCTGGAGAAGGGAAGGAAGGCAGGGGAGTGAGACAGGAATCAGGTGGGAAGCACAAGGAGGCTCTGGGCTTTGCAGTGGATGAGATCCCCCTGGGGCTCCCATCCATCCATCTGGGAGGTGGGACAGGCCGGGTGGGCCAAGGATAGAGGCATAGCCTGGAGGGGCGTACACAGTGCCAAGTGAACTGAGAACTAGAGAAACAAATCCTTCTGCAGACAAAAACCTGGGACCCGTGGAGCAAAATAAAAAACAGCCAGTGGCTGCACAGTGTCCAGGAACAACAGCTATAAAACCTAAGCATCTGTTAGGATTCAGAGTTAATTTGGCAGCATCAACTGTGGTCCCTAGGGGGCTGAGGTGGGGTGGAGTGGGCTGTGAGTGTTGCTGGAATCCTCAGATGATGCCCCCAAACCAAGACTCCTGGGTATATACAGAGGGCATAACTGTTCTCTGCGAGGCTGAGCACTTTAGGCTCTGTTCATGCATTTCAGACATTACATCTGGGCTGTAATGACTGCTGAAAAATTCCAGAATATTCTCAGCAAACAAAAGGTTCCTAGCCTTTAGAGCTGGACTGCTTCAGACCTCTAGGGAAGGTGCTGGTGCCCTGGAATAAGCTTCATTTTCTTTGACAAGAAACCCAGGCATCCTTGGGTTTTATCTTATCATGATCGCTGTTGGCAGATACAGAAAGCCTCCCCCAGGGAAGCGGCTTCGTACCTGTGAGGGGAATGGCCCAGGTGTGCCTGTGTCTCCTGTCACCCCCTTGATTGGTGTTGAGTGTCTGCTGGTGCATACCTGTCCACAGCCTGCCTGGAACAAGCATGGCCCCGCAGCCTGGGAAATAATAACACAAGGGTGAGTCCTCTCTGCTTTCAGGTGCCTGGGCCTTGGAGGCACCCACCCCCCGGGGGCAAGGGCTGTAAACATTGTTGGGCCATTCAGCTGGAAACCTGGGAGCAGGGCTCTGACAGGGCTCCAGGTGCCCCGGGTCACTGTGGATGAAGATGAGACACCGATCCCTTCCCCACGACACACAATCCCCCAGGCTTGTTTACAGCCAGACAATCAGCCACTGTCCCCGCCCGGTGGGCCGCTCAGCTGCCTGCCCAGGCCCATGCCAGCAGCGGAGCTGGAATCTGGGTGCCTTTCCCGGCTTCGCCGTCTGCTGGGCTCAATTAGGGAGGGTGGCCTGGGCCTTGAGCGATGTCCTTGCGTGACTGGCCCTGCTGCCCTGGGCTCCTTCCACCACACATCAAAGGCAGCCAGGTTAGAACCCACTTCCCTTTAGTCACAGACACAAGTTAAACAGTCTCAGGTGTCCTCAAATGCCCCTTTCTGCAAGTGTTTATTTTTGTGTTTATCCCCACAAATAGGTTCCAGCATTTCCCGTGACGCCCAAATAAGGCAGAGCAAGCAATGTCATGTATTGAACAACAACCAAATAAAAACCAAACAACATCAAGGAAATAACTTACCTTTGAAGCCAACACCATGGATACAGCTACAATAAGCCAATCCCTGAACAGTGTGCTTTGAGCTGAATGGAAAGGTTCCTTTGTAGCCAGCACAGCTTGTGAGTGCAGTGAGCCATGCCTCTTCCTCTTGTGGCACTGTCATTTAATCATGGTAAAGGCTAGAGGCTATTTTGCCTGGGGTAGGAAGCAATAGATCAAACAGAGTTCAGCAGTCCAGGACGTTCTCTGAATCCTCACTTGTATCTGGAAACAAACCCAAGAGCACAGGACAGGATGGTGGAATGGAATGTTGGCCTTGGGATTAGAATACCCCATCGCCAGCTACGCTCAGGCTGGGCTTGCAGATGCCATGTAGGTAGACACAATAGCCCTAGCACCAATCCTGGGTATGGCCTGCTGGGGAGCACCTGTGAAGTGTGGCTGTCCCTGAACAGTGAGGCCAGAAGCTCCCTGTCACCTGCGCAAACACTGAAGCAGGACAGCACTGTCAAGGACCTGGTCACTCTCACTCCCTTGCCTACCACACAAAAGGCCTATTGATTTCAGTAGGCAGTTCCCATCCTTGACTTTAAGCCATTTAGGGCCATTTCTCCTAAGCAATTCCTAAAGCAGAGCTTTAAAAATACGTGCTGTGGTCTTCCTTAGGTTAATCACAAGTGCAGGAGGACTTGTGAGCTTGCAGCTTCCTGTGGCCTTCATGGTGTGGCCAGGTGACTTGTTTGTCCACTCTGGGTCACTAGGAGCTGAAGACACCCAGAGGCCACTAAGAGCCCCCAGGGCCAAGAGGCTTGCTTCCACCACAGTGGGAGTTTATAAAGGACATCAATTATTCAAGCTCCACTTATTTGGAGGCAGTGGGTCTTTTATGAATACAGACATTATGTTTATTTATAGGGACCAACCTGGAAAGTATAGTTCATCCTCTGGCTCTGGATGAGCTCGGGATATCATAATAAGGAAGGAAGGTACTGCTTCCTGTCAACTATTTAAACTCAAGTCCAACCAACCAGGGCTCTATGAATAAACACACAGGGACCTGTTAAACCATAACTATGAACTAAAGTGAGTTTATTCCTCCCCCGGCCAGTTATCAGATGTTCACTTCATGGTCTGCGGGGGACGTGGTAAATAGCTGCCGGGGAGTTTCCTACCTTTTTAATTGGAGGGATTCTTGAAGCAGATGTCCAACGTGTAGGGAGACGTAGATGACAGCTCCGGGGCCGCTTGCTGTTGAAGCTGGAAGAAGAGAGAAGGTCCAGTAGACGAGTGCAGGAGATAATCACTTCAGGGCCAACCCATAAGGTCTCAAATCTCCTACGTGAGCTGGCACCTTCGTTAGTTAACTACCTTTGGCATAATATGAAGAAATGTCAAATGCTGTGCACTGTTTTCAAGCCAGATTCTAACAATGCTTAGAAAGGTTCTTCGGAAGAAAGCTTTTCTCAGTCTGTTTTCTGAATTTTCTTTTCAGAGCTGGATACAAGGGCGAAAAGTTTCTTTATTTTCCCTCATTCCCACCCGTGCTTGTCAGGGCCAACACTGTACACTGGCTCACTTCAGGGAACTCTGGAAAACATACATCCTAACTCTTCTCTGATAATAACTGGCAGCAAGGTTACAGGTAAAAGCAGAGCTTCTGTATTTTAGTTTTGAGATTTGATAGTGTTTAGTCTTTCCATGGAAGTTGGTATCTTTTAGAAGTAAACACACACAGAAACCCATGCAGAAGGAGGGGGATAGGGAGAGAGAGAGAGACAGCTGACTACTTTTGACTGGGGCTTTGGGGCCTGAAGGGAAAAAACCTACTCTAGAGTTTTTGGAATTACACCAACCAAAATGAGGACCTACACTTAACTAATGTAACAAAGGGAGATATTTAGGAAAGAAAAAAGCATTTAATCAAAACTTAGTCACAGCAGCCTACAATGTAACATGATTTCCAGAGGCTCTTTGCTTTAAAAAATGAAGAAATTCAGAGTACACATTAAAAATAAAGTTTTTCTTTAAAAAGGATTAATCCTTTGTGCTTTCTTTTCAATTCAATGTCACCTTGTTCTATATTTAGATTATTTTTAAATACTAAAAAAATTACAGTTTTAAAGAAGACATAACAATCCTAAATGTGTATGTTCCTAACAACAGGGCTTCAAAATACATAAAGCAAAACCAGATAGAACTGAAAAGAGAAATAGACAAAGCTACAGTTAAGCATTTCTCTCAGTAATCAAACAAATAGACGGAAAATCAACAAGTATATAAAAGACATGAAGAACACTGTCAACCAACTCAACCTAATTGATTTGTGTAGAACACTTCACCCAACAAGAGCAGAATACACATTCTTTTCAAGTACATACAGAACATTTACAAAATAAGATCATATTCTAATTTTTTTAAAGTTAAATTTAATTTTTTTGAAATTATTCAAGTGTAGTCTGTGGCCATAAAGGAATTAAACTAGAAATCAATATTAGAAGGATGTCTGGAAAATCTTCAAATATTTGAAAAAAAACGTATTTCTAAATAATCCATAGGCCAAGAAAGAAGTATCAAGGGAAATTAAAAAATATTTTGAAGTGAATAAAATAAAAATATAATATATAAAAATTTGTGGGGTGGAGCTAAAGCAGTGTTTAGAGGAAAAATTATAGTATATTAAATATATATTATAAAAGAAGAAAGGTCTCAAATCAATAATTTAAGCTTCCACTTCAATTACCTAGAAAAAAAGAGCAAAATAAACCTAAAGAAAGGCGGGCAGAAATAATAAAGATAAGAGCAGAAATCAATGATATTTAAGAGGTAAAAACAACAGATAAAATCAATAAAACCAAATCTGATTATTCAAAAAGGTCAGTAAAATTGATAAACCTATAGCCAGACAGACCAAGAAAAAATGATGAAAGAAACAAATTACCAACATCAGGAGGAAAAAAGAAGGTATCCCTGATTGTTGTTCAGAGTATCTGACGCCTTTTAAATACATCAGAAGGATAATAAAGGGATACTATGGACAAATCTATGCTCATAAATTTAACAATTTAGATGATAAGCCAATTTCTTAAAAGCCACAAACTACCAGAATTAAATCAAGAAGAAATAAACTGTATAGTCTTTTTTTTTTTTAATTTGAACTTGTCATTAAAAACAAAACCTAAAAAGGCAAACTCCAAGCCCAGATGGTTTCATTGTGAATTTGGGCACACATTCAAATGAAAAATAACAGCGATACTTCACAAAACTGTCCAGAAAATAGAAAAGGAGAGGACACCTCTTAACTCATTTAGTAGGCCAATGTTACTGTCATATCAAAACTGAAATAAGAAAGTACAAGAAAAGAAAACCACAGACCAATACTCTTATGACTATAGACCCAAAAGTCCTTAATAAAATATTAGCAAATTGGATACAGCAATATTTAAAAAATACATCATAATCAAGTGGAATTTATCCTAAATAAGAATGACTCAATATCTGAAGGTAATTATTGTAATTCACCACATTAACAGACTGTATTAGTCAGAGTTCTCCAGAGAAGCAGAACCAACAGAAACAGAGAGAGGGAGAGGAAAAGGGAGGAGCGGGGAAGAGAGAGAGAGATTGATTTCCTGGGAGGAACTGATTTGCATGAATTATGGAATGGAGGCTGGGAAGTTCCAATCTGTAGTGTGGGCCAGCAGGTGTGAGACCTAGGAGGGCCAATGGGGCAGATGAGATTTAAAGGCAGATTGCTGGAAAATTTTCTGTTGCTGGGGAGGCCGGTCTTTTCGTTTCCATTCAGTCCTTCAACTAATTGAATGAGACCCACCCACATTATGGAGGGCAGTCTGCTTTACCCATAGTAAACTGATATAAATAATCTCATCCAAAAACATCCTCCAAGTTGACATATAAAATGAACCATCACAAGTTCACTTCTTGTCAACTTGGCATCTGTATGCATCTTCTTAGGATAAAATTGTCTTGCACACAACTGAAAATGCACTTAACTTCTTCCCCAGAAAAGAGGCAAAGCCTTGGATGTTTATTCCTTTCCTTGATATCCTATAATTTAAATGCTATGATTTAAAGTTAATGATGGCAGCAGTGGCCCATCTGGAGCGGCTGCTGCCGTCACGCTGGCTGCAACAGGGAGGCGCAGCCAGGGCTGCACACTCTATGTAGCTAGCAGGGGCCAGAGACAAATGGGAACCCTGCCCCTTCTGAGTTGATGGGAAGGGAGCTCCCCAGGTGCAGCCGCAGCCACCCAAGTCATGGCTATTGAGCCGGTCCTCCTGCTTCGTGGAGCAGGCAGGATCCCCACCCCACCAGGTGGAGCTGCAGCAACCCAAATCACAGCTGTGGACCCAGGCATCCCCGCACTCTTGGGGGCCCTGGAAGAATCCCCCTGCTCTTGCAGGCTTGGAAGTGCCTTATCCTGCTGCCTGGCTTCACCCTGCTGTAAGTGCCTGTTCTGATCTTAGAGCAAAGTCAGGCCAAGCCCGGACACTATCACAGCCCAGCCACATGTGCACATGCTCAGGGCATTGCTGACACACCAGCCCCCTGCCACCTAGGCCCTCTCCGGACTTTGGGCACTGACAAGAGTAGGAGGAAAGCCAAGGAGGGGAGCTGAGGGCAGCTTGATGCTGGTGTGCCGGTGTCTATTGGCACCTACAGCTTGGGTGCCATGAATGGCAGCAGGAGACAAACAGATTCCTGAGTGGAAGGGGGTAGGTCCCCAGTAAAGCCTCACTTTCTGGCCAGGGAGGTCCCAAGGCTGGAGATTGGGCTTCCAGTCCCATGGACCAGAGTGGGAACTTGTGGTGTGTTTTCCGGGCTGGCGCATGGCTGCCTATGGACCAATCAGTGTGCACTTCCTCCCCTCTGAGGCCCATAAAAGCCCTGGAGTCAGCCAGAGCTGAGCAGGCATCATGATGACCAGCCGCAGAGAGGAGCTACCCACTCCAGGGCCTTCTCTGAGCTATTTTGTCACTCAGTAAAGCTCTTCTTTGCCTTGTTCACCCTCCACTTATCTGCATACCTCATTCTTCCTGGACACAGGACAAGAACTCAGGACCTGCCACATGGCAGGGCTGAAAGAGCTGTGACACGAACAGGGCTGAAACACACACCTTGCTTGCCACATTGTTGGTGAAGAGAAGGTCCTTTGGGGAGCCCAGACTTGGAAGTTCCACAAGCCAGGGCTGTGACACCCTCTTTGAGGCCTGGCAGCTCCTGGAGTCTCCAAATTACCAGGTGCCACCATGTTCCCTGGTGGCAGCCATGAAAGCTGCTTGCAGTGCACATGGTCCAACCGCAGCCTCACAGAAAGCCAGAGCCCATGCTGATACCTGGAGCTGTCCACCCTGCTGCAGTGGCTGGCATGACTGACTGTGCAGTGACCAGACCCCGTGCTTGTTTGCTCATATACCCCTCACCACTCCACACCTGGTTCACCATTGGTAGGCATGGGATCCAGGCTGGTAGTGTGAGCCAAGTACAGCCTGCCAGGCTGAGTGAGTGGGCTGAACAAGCCCAGTCGGCCTGAACAAAACTCAGGCAAAAAGGTGCCACCAGCCACAGAGGTTTCCATCCAGAAAAGCAGCACTCCACAGATCCCGTAACATTAACAAACTTAAATACTGTGATATAACATCAGTACGTCTTATGGTATATAATAATGGGATAAGAGAGGGAAGAAAACAAAGACATTTGATACACACATGCATATATACACACACAAACATGTTCATCAAATAATATGGAGGAAACAATCATCACAATTATAGTTCTCATGTCTATAACTGGTCACGTGATCACAGCTGGCAATTAAAACTACCTTCCACTACCCGCTTCATGTTCCCTTTGCCTCCAGCAGGTAGGGGTTCTTTATCGAGTGCGGTACCCAAACTCTCATTCTTGAGGTGTCTGGACTATTAGTAACCCTGCCTGGATTGAGTTGTTCTAGTTTTTATTGACTTTAATCTCGAGATTTGGTAATACTGAGACACCCTACGGGATCTCCTGTGCTCCAGACACATTATTCTTTATCTTCATTGTGGAGCAGTATCCAATTTCCCCTTGGTAGTCAGAATCAATCACCCCAGCCAGCACAGTAACTCATTTGCCTCTTGATCCGGAGGCATGAGGAGTCCAAAATGGTCAGTTGGCTGTCCTAACTTCCAATTCAGTAGAGTCAGTGTTGTGTCTCTTGGTGGAAGCATTCTGTCCTTTGGTACTAAGACCTCTAGGCCAGGGGGATATGAGGTCGTGGGAACAGGAAGCAAACATTTTGCTAGTGAGTCACTAGGGATGGTAGTGAGTGGTGTCACCCCTATTTTCACCCCTTGCTTCCTGGACCTGTGCATCCTGGCTATGGGAGAAACAGCACCGTATACTGGATACTTCAGAGCATATACAGCCTTCTAAAGAAGGTTCCCCAGACTTGTAAGGTATTGTCACCTAGATGAAACTGTTACTGAGTTTTCCAATGCCAGGTCCGCCATTCTGTCAAGCCTGGTGCTTCAGGATGGTGGAGAACATGGAAAGACCAATGATGTCCAGGGGCATAGGTCTATTGTCACACTTCATTTGCTGCAAAGTGAATTCCTTGACCAGACACAATGTTGTGTGGAATACCATGACAATGGATAAGGCGTTCCATAAATCTGCCAATAGTAGACTTGGCAGAAACATTGTGTGCATGACAGGCAAATCTGTATCCAGAATATACATTCTGGTAAGAACAAATTGCTGCTTCTTCCATGACAGAAACAGTCCAATATAATCAACTTGCCACCAAGTAGTTAACTGAACATCCCAGGGAATGGTGCCATGTTGGAGACTCAGAGTTGGTCTCTGCTGTTAGCAGATTGGGCACTCAGTGGTGTCTGTAGTCAGGTCATCTTTGATGACCTTTCATGTTACTGAGCCCGTGCATAACCTCCATCCCTGCCACCATGGCTACTTTGTTTATGAGTTCATTGGGAAATGACAGAGGTTCCTGGGGAAAAAGGCTAATTGATTATCCACAGAACAGGTCATCATGTCCATTTAATTATTAAAGTCCACTTCTACTGAGGTCACCTTTTGGTGGCATTGACATAGGATACAAATATCTTTATGTTTTTTGCCCATGTGGAGAGGTCTATCCACATACCTCTTTCTTGTCACCAATTTTCCAATCATGTTTCTTCCATGTCCTTGACTATCCAGCCAAACTACTGGCCATAGCCCATGAATCAGTATATAATCACATGTCTAACCATTTGCCCTTTCAAGCAAAGTGCATAACCAGGTATATTGTTCCAATTTCTGCTGACCGGGAGGATTTCCATTCACCACTGTCCTTCAGGGATGCCCCAGAAAGGGGCTGCAGTGCTGCAGGTGCTCACATTTAGGTGGTGCCTGCATATCATGTAAACAAGGCCAGTGCTTTCTCTTCCTCTGTCAGTTGATCATAGAGAACTCCCCATGAAGTCATAGGGGCAGACTGCAAGACAGAAGGGAGTATGGCAGGAGTGGGGCCCACGGGCATTTGGGCCACTTCTTCATGTAGCTTATTTGTGCCTTTTGGGCCTACATGAACCCAATCTTGTATATAGCACCCTCATTTGATGATGAAGTGCTGCTGTGTATGCCCAACTTTATGGGTTAGGGGTCAGATACCACCCAGTTCATGATGGGCAGCTCAAATTGTATGGGAATTTGGTGGCCCATAATTAGGCATTCAGTCATTACTAAGGCCCAGTAGCAGGCCAAGAGCTGTTTCTCAAAGGAGTAGTTATTTGCAGAGGATAGCAAGGCTTTGCTCCAAAATCCTAACCATCTATTCCTGTGATTCATCTACAAGGGTCTGCCAAATGCTCCAAACAGCATCTCCATCTGCCACTGATACTTCAAGAACCATTGGATATACTGGGTCATATGGTCCAAGTGACAGAGCAGCTTGCACAACAGCCTGAACCTGTTGCAGAGCATTCTCTTATTCTGGGCCCCACTCAAAACAAGCAGCTTTTGGAGTTACTCAGTCACTCAGTGAATGGATCATATTAGCAAACCCTGATGAGGAATATATTGCCTCCAAAATCCAAAGAGACACACTAGGCATTGTACCTTTTTGTTGATATTGTTGTAGGAGAGGCCAGATTCAACAACTTATCCTTCATTTTAGAACTAATACATTGGAATGCCCCACTCCACCAGATCCCTAGAAATGTCACCAAGGTAGAAGGCCCTTAATTTTTTATTTTTATTTTTATTTTTGAGATGGAGTCTTGCTTTGTCACCCAGGCTGGAGTACAGTGGCCCAATCTCGGCTCACTGCAAGCTCCACCTCCCAGGATCAAGCCATTCTCCTGCCTCAGCCTCCCGAGTAGCTGGGACTACAGGCGCCTGCCACCACACCTGGCTAATTTTTTGTATTTTTAGTAGAGATGGGGTTTCACTGTGTTAGCTAGGATGGTCTTGATCTCCTGACCTCATGATCCGCTCACCTCTGCCTCCCAAAGTGCTGGAATTACAGGTGTGAGCCACCGCGCCCAGCTGGCCCCTGAGTTTTTATTGGATTGATTTCTTACCTCCTGGCATGTAAATGTCTTACCAATAAATCTAGAGTAGTTACACTTCTTGCTCACTAGGTCCAGTCAGCATAATGTCATCAAGATAATGCACCAGTATGATATCTTGTGGAAGGGAAGCACAGTCAAGATCCTATGAACTAAATTGTAACACAGGACTCGAGAGTTGATACAGCCCTGAGGTAGGACAGTGAAGATGCATTGCTGGCTTTGCTAGCTGGAAGCAAGCTGCTTCTGGTGGTGTTTTTAAATAGGGAAGGAGAAAAAGCATTTGCCAGATAAATAGCTGGTACAAGGTACCAGGGGTTGTGTTCATTTGCTCAAGCTGTAAAACCCCATCTTATATAGCAGCTAAAATTAGAGTCATGAACTGATTAAGTTTATAATAATCCACCATTATTCTCCAAGATCCATCTATCTTCTGTGCAGGCCAAATAGGCAAGTTGAATGGGGATATGGTGGGAATCACCATCTCTGCATCTTCCAAGTCCTTGACAGTGGCACCAATCTCTGCAATTCTTCCAGAGATGTAGACACAGTATTGTTTTTGATTAACTATTTTTCTATGTAGAGGAAGCTCTAACGGCTTCCAGTTGGCCTTTTCCACCATATTAGCCCACATATCATAGGTCAGGTGAGCAATGTAAGGATTCTGTCTGTTGCCAAGCATATCTACTCAAATTATGCATTCTGGAATTGGAGAAATAGCCCAAGATGGGTTCTGGGGCTCACTCGATCCACTGTGAAACTGAGCTGAACTAAAACTCCATTGATCACCTGACTTCCATAAGTCCCTACTTTGACTGGTGGGCCACAGTGATGTTTTGGGTCTCCTGGCATTAGTGATATCAGCTCAGCACCAGTGTCCAGTAGTCCCATAGAGGTCTGATTATTTTCTTTTTCCCAATGCACAGTTACCCTGGTAAAAGGCCATAGGTCTCTTTTGGAAAGTTGGGAGAAAGATTAATCATATAAATTTGGGGTCATTGGCTCAAGGAGTTCAAAGGTCTATAAACTGGCTCAAGTTTGGGAATAGATTGAGGGGCCAAGATTCTCTGTTTTTGTGATTCAGCTTAGACTTTTGGTTACTTGACCTAGAACTTTTATGCTTATACAGATGAAGTAAGAATTTAGTACTCTCCTTGTCTATTTTACTTCTGGGAACACCATGGTCAACTGCTAACCAACACATAAGTCTATTTACAACATAAATCTGCTTATGGTATTGGTTAGCAGCTGACCATGGCGTTCCTAGAAGTGAAATAGACTGTTCTGATTTCCTCTGTGACTTTGCTGTTCATCATGATAACCACATTCTCCTTGCCTGTGGCAGCTGAGTATGTACCTTATCCCCTGCCACCCTGGGATCCAGTTACTCCATTTCATGTAGGTTTCCCAATCAGTGACCACAGTTCCCACTGTAAGGTCTGGCCTACAAAGAAGAGTGATCACAGAGCTCTTCAAAGACACTGGGGCTCTCCTCATAAATTTACTTCTCACAGTCATGGTGAAAGGTATGTCTTTTGGACCCTTTCAGGGTCTGTGAGCAGGCCTTAAATGACAAATTAATCCTAACATTCCAATCCGTCTAAGCTTTTGAGTGAATACCTTCCTTTGTAGTACAGCAAGACAGTTCAGGTATTTCTAGGTCACTCACTCTGGGCCACCTTTTAGTCCTCATTTTAGCCAACCAACCAACCAAACTTTAGAGCCCTTTCTAACTCCCCGAGTTGAAATATTAAATGCAGAATCTCTTCTTAGTGGGCCCATATCAGTAAATTTGTCCTCATCCAACTTTATGTTCCTTCCAGCATTATACCACAACCTTAATATCTGTTTCGATACATATTCCCCAGATTCCTGTTTGTGTAAATTAGAAAACTCAAGTAGCTCCTTTAAAGTGTAGCACATCTCATGAGTCGTACTCCATACCCTACCTTTAGGATCCTTTTGGGGCTTCAGTCTAGTTACAGGGTCAGAAACAAAGAAGTGTTGTGGGGGTAGACCCTGAGGACAATATGCCTTGTCTTGCAGGGCAACTGCCTTGGGGCAGCCATTGCAACTTCCTCAAACAAGGTAGGGTTAATTTCCTCTCACTGGGTTGGAGAGGCTTCTCATACTGGGGGCAGAAGGACTCCTTCTACTGACAAAGAAGTCTGATCAAAATTTAGGGTCTCAATGTCCTCAGCTTCATCAGGGTCCCATTTCAACTTTCTACCCATCCCATTTCAAATTTAGGATCTAGTTCCTTTCCAATCAATGCCCTCATTTAGCAGTGGACACTCTGCAAGGATGGGAATTCAATTTACATTGTAAGTCAGCCTCTTGCAGGATGAGATTCTGGGTTTGGTTTTCAGCAATCTCAGCTCTGAGGCTACAGGAGATAATGGTCTCTTTCAGGGCAGACATAGAAGCTCTCAGGTCATTAATTCAGCATTTGTGCTGGAAACTAATATCCCTGAGCTTAACTTTTTATTTCCCCACTTCTTTTTCTAGCAACATTAGCCCCAACCAGCCAATCTCATTACACTTCTAGTGTGACAAAAATGTTGGTAAGTATTATATACACACTCAGCTCCTTGCTTCTTATAAGTGTTTGGTTAGGAGTATCAAAGGATGATATTTTGCCTATCTCTGTTACCAGATCACTCCATGACCTAACAGTGCTCTCTTTATTACCAGAAATAGAATTATTAGTGTCTTTAAATCTAATCAGATTACAGGACCAATTCCAGAAACCTCAGAAACAATTGGGAAAATTTATCCTTAATATTCTATTCCATGGGAACCACTCTTCATACCAAAACTGGTATTAGTCAGGGTTTTCCAGAGAGACAAAATAGGAGATTATGTGTGTGTGCATGTACACATGTGCACATGCACACATGTGTGAAGACATTTATTATAAAGAATTGACTCATGAGATTATGGAGACAGGCAAGTACAAAATCTGCAGTGTGGGCTGGCAGGCTTGAGATAGAACAGGGGTCCGTCTTAGGTGCCTGCAAGCATAGAAACAAAGGGAAATCTTGAGGTCCTTCAAGGGAAATTTCAGGCATCAACCCAGCCCTGAGAAGTAAATGAGTAACTTGATAAACAAGAAGGTAATAGTAGCTTAAAACAATAGTCAAGGAAGTTAGAATCATAGGATATTTGACTAAAGATAGTATCTTAACATATGTCCCTGAGTGCTTTTTCAGAAATCTGGACCTCCACTAAATGAATCCACTGACACATAAACCTCTCAGATAAGGGGGAACAGAAGACTAGACTCTGACCACTGTTCTTTGTTCTAAAGTTCTTCCTGACGTGCTGGGAGGAAGTCACACAAGTCAGACTTAGCATATCTTTCTACTCACCTCAAATATTTAAACAAAGCTTCTCTTCCTTAACCAATTGCAAATCAGAAAATTTTTGAAGCAATTACCTAGAAGCCGCCACTTCAAGATATCCCCACTTTGTAGGCCGAACCGTTGTATAACCTCCATATACTGCTTTACAATTTTGCCTGTAACTTCTGCTTTCCTGAAGTTTATCCCCACCTTTAAAAATCCTTGCTTATAAGCCACTGGATAGGTTGTGTCTTAAGTGTGAGCTGCCCAATTCTCCTTGCCTGGTGCCCTATAAATAAATGTTCTTCTTTCTCTTGCTGCAAACCTCAGTGTGGGTGTTTGCCCTTACTGTGCTGACAGAGTGGACCCCAGTTCAGTTCTGTAACAGGCTCAAGATACAGGAGAGCCAGTGGTGCAGTTCCAGTCTGAAGGCCAGCAGGTGAGACTCAGGAGAGCCATTGGTGCAGATGAAGTCTGATGGCCGTCTGCCAGAGAATTTTCTCTTGCACAGGGAGGCTGATCTTCTTGTTCTATTTAAACTTTCAACTGATTGGATGAGGCCCACTCACATTATTGAGGGCAATCTGCTTTACCCCAAATTTACTGATTTAAATGTTAAACTCATCCCAAAATAACCAGCAAGTGGACAAATAAAATTAATCACTACACAGACTTAACAGTAACAAAATGCCGTGATCTAATCAATAGATGCAGAAAAACACTGGATAGAATTCAACATTTATGCACACATTTTTTAAACCTAGGCAACGAATTCTCAGGTTTGATGCCAAAAAAAAAAAGTTATAAAAGAAAAAATGATAAATTGAACTTAAAATTTAAAACTTCTGCACTGTTAAGAGAATAGAGACAAGCCACAGGCTGGAAGAGAATATTTGCAAATCATGTATTCGACAAAGCAAGGGTCCCCAACTCCCAGGGCCACAGACCAGTACTGGTCCATGGCCTGTTAGGAACTGGACTGCACAGCAGGAGGTGAGTGGCAGGCCAGCAAGCATTACCATCTGAGCTCTGCTCCTGTCAGATCAGTGGTGGCATTAGATTCTCAAAGGAGCTTGGAACCTATTGAGAACTGCACATGTAAGGGATCTAGGTTGCATGCTCCTTATGAGAATCTAATGCCTGATGATCTGAGGTGGAACAGTGTCATCCTGAAACCATCCCCTCCATCAGTCCATGGAAAAAATTGTCTTTGACAAAACTGGTCCCTGGTGCCAAAAATGTTGGGGACTGCTGAGACAAAGGACTTGTATCCAGAAAGTACTCTACTCAATAAGAAAAAAAACAAAAAAGCCAACAACAACAACAACAACACAAAAATAAACTTTTAAGGAGCAAAACATTTTAACAGACACTTCACCAAAAAAGATATATGGATAGCAAATAAACTCGTGGATACTCAATATCATTAGCTATTAAGGAAATGCATATTAAAGCTACAATGACACACCATTACATGCCTATTAAAATGACAAAATTTTTAACAAAGAACTCAACAATACCAAGTGTTGGTGAGGATGAGGAGCAACTGGAGTTCTCATGCATACATTTGTTGATGGGAATACAAAATGGTACAATCACTCTGGAAAATAGTTGAGTAGTTGCTGTAAAGTTAACCATAAACATACAATATGACCCAGCAATCACACTCCTAGGTATTTACCATAGAGAAATGAAAACTTACATTCACACAATAATCTGTTTATGAATGTTTATGGCAACATTATTTATAATTGCCAGAAAAGTGGAAATGATCCCAATATGTCTCAATGGGTAAACAGGCAAACAAACTTGTATATCCATACAACAGAAAACTACTCAGCAATGAAAAGGAACAAAGTCTTTTTTTGTTTGTTTGTTTTGAGACAGAGTCTTGCTCTTTTCACCCAGGCTGGAGTGCAGTGGCACAATCTCGGCTCACTGCAACCTCCGCCTCCCGGGTTCAATAAGTTATCCTGCCTCAGCCTCCTGAGTAGCTGGGATTACAGGCACGTGCCACCACACCTGGCTGATTTTTGTATTTTTTGTAGAGATGGGGTTTCACCATTTTGGCCAGCTGGTCTCTGACTCCTGACCTCAGGTGATCCACCTGCCTCGGCCTCCCAAAGTGCTGGGATTATAGGTGTGAGCCACCATGCCTAGCAGGAACAAACTCTTGATATACACAATGACTTGGATGAATTGCAAAGGCACTGTGGTTAGAAGTTACGCTTAAATTTACCTATTGTATGATTCCATTTATATGACATTCTGGAAAAGGAAAACTTAATGATGGAGAACACATTAAGTGATTGTCAGGGGTTAAGGGTGGAAGGAGGGTTTGACTACAAAGGGAAAACCCAAGAGACACATCCTTTGGGATATTGGACTTGTTTTGAATCCTACATGTGGTGGTGGTTACAAGAATCTATGCATATGTAAAAACTCATAGAATTGCTCATGAGAAAAGTTGATTATTGTATATAAATTAAAATATTAAGACATATAGATATTTATCTATCCAAATATGTTTCAAATCTTTACAATAAATTCAGTATTTTAAAACTATTGTCAATGGGCTATAAATTTTTTTAAATGAGGAAAAAAGAAAAAAGCCATTTTAGAATGGTTAATCATACACACAATTTATTGATGAATAGAGTCTGTAAGGTTTACAAAACTTTTTGTGGGCAGTTGAGGCCTAAAATTATAGTTGTCACATTTCTCCAGTACAATTAGATGTGGAACAACATTTTACATTGTTTAAAAAGAGGGAATGGGAGAGAAATGTCAAAGCTGTTCTGTCTGGCTTAAATGATAGGTCAAGCAACACAGAAATCTCTTTGGTTTTGGAAACTGGTATCTGGGCCCAGATTGTCCAATTATCTGGGCCATCAGCTGCAGGTCTGGGCTGTCCACAATGATGCTTTCTGAGCCCAAGGCCAAGGTGTCTAGGCCAGTAAAATCTTCACTGACGTCAGGAGGCCGAAATTGGAGGGGAAGAGAGGGAGAGATCCTCCCAGCATTTGAGTCTGCCTTGAAGGAAGTATTTGACCCATACAGTTCAGGATAAGAATTTTTGCCTTTCCAAATGAGTTCACTGTGATACAGCATTTGTGAGCTCAAAAAACCCAGGGTGGACCTAGGAAGAGCTCAGAATGATGGAGCTGGAAGGCTTCTGTCCTGTCTTATTTCCAACAGTATATTTCCTATCCAACAGAGCCCACCGTGAAATCTGCTCCCAAATCATGGAACCCTGGGGTAAAAGACCCCCATGCATGCCAACACATGGCAGACAAATCCGGTTGTGTCCAGGGATGGTGTTCCCTCCAGTTTTCTCAAAGAGGCTCCCATATTCCTGATGAGCAGGTAAGAATCTTCTCTTCATAAAGCCTTCATCAGCTAGCTGGAGGTGACTTGCCAACGTTTTCCTTTATCATGGTTTATTGGGTGATTTATAATTAGAACACAGTGCCAGCTTCTAGCAGCAGCCCACACGGACTGATCTGAAGGTGCTAGAAACCACCCACACTCTGGAATATCTCCTTCACCGGCTTCCAAAGGTGCTCCAAATGCCTATAATATTTACCCTTTGGACCAAAGTATTAAAATGCAAATGTTAGTCAGAATTGAGTAACCCATTAAGCCAACACCATTCAAGTGGTTGGCTGTTCCAACCTGGAGGAGCGTCCTGGGGAGATGGGACTGAGAAGTTTTGACATCAGGAAAGACAGCAGTTGAGTTTTAGAGATTCTAGTGAGAAGGCTGCCTCAGTCCTGGGTGCCTGAGGAAAGTGGAGGCAGCCAGGGACAGGGGAAAGCACATACGACACCTCACCATTCTTACTATTCCTTTCACAAAGACAGCCCTCCTCTCCTGAAGCATCTGAGAGATGCCTGTCAGTGAGCCTTTTCTTAAGTAACTACACAGAGTAAGCTAAGAAAACCAGTACCATGCCTGCTTCCTGGCAGCTGACACATCAGCACAGACCACACTGCACCAGATTGAAATATTAGAAACAGATATCAATTAATAAACTGGGAGTTTACATTTTTACAGTAATGAAAAGCAAATGGATCAAGGTATTTGGTGGAAGAATATATGTGAGGAAGGAATTGTGGTAGAACTCAACACCCCTTATCTAAATATTTAGGAGGAATTTCTTAATGGGTGGGTATCTCAGGAATCATTTTAAGAACATGGAAGCATAGTGCTTTTACTAAAGCCACTGGGAGTAGACATTCCAGCACAGACATGGCTTTGGGAAAAGGGTAGAACAGGAACAGAATATGAAAAGATAAAAGGCTTGAATATAGGTGCCAGGTGGATTTGGGCAAGATGGGGGGATGAAGGACAAAAGGATATAGTTTAGCATTGAACAGACTTATCCCACCGATGTCCACTTGGTTTGGGGTACCCATTTTGGATCACCAGTTCCTCAGAGGGAATGTCCTTTTACTGGGCCTTCCTCTGGCAGGCACAGCTGTGCTTGAGCCTAGGATTCCAGGCATTCTGGGCTAAGCGGACAAACGTTGCAACAGAGAATGGGAAAACTGCTGGTTCAAGTCCAGCCACACCCAAAATTAACACGCCTAGTCAGCTCATCAACAGCATTCCTCTGCCATTCCCCACACCTGACCCAGGGAATCTGGCCTGGCCTCTCTTCTTTCCTCAGGCACATGGCTTCTCTTTCCTTTCCAGGTTATCTTTGGTGGCTTTAAAAAAAACAATTTTATTATGAAATTTTTCAAATACACACAAAAGCAGAGAGACAAAATGGACCCATATGTACCAATTGCCAACTTCAACAAGTATTAAATCATTTATAATTTTATTTCAATAACACCCCGATGTCCTCCCCACTCACACAAACACACTCACACACACATTGGCTTATTTCAAAGCAGATCCCAGACATCATACCATTTTGTCTGCAAATACTGAAGTACATATATATATCCAAAAAATTAGAATTGGTTTTTAAAAATCATAAACACAATATCATTACTACATGTAATTTTCAAACAAAAAGCCCTGAAAATTATCAGTACTCAAGATTTCTCCTGAATGTGAGCACTGTGGGATGAGAGTTAGGGGTCAGGGCTCAGGCTCAGAGTTTTAGGATGAGGCCATCCTAGAAATCTACAACTTGCTAGAACTCATTGTTCCAACCCTACAAGCCCCATTACTTTGTCCCTTTTCCATCTTTAAGGCCTTCCAGTTCTGCTTTAAGTCGAAATATAAAAAAATTTGGATGTGCTTGGCAGATGCCCCTGGTCCCTTACTCATTCGCCTGGTTTCAGGCAAGTTTTGGTTTAAGACTTGGAGTGACAGTTTTATCATCAGTGAAATGTAGTAATAGCATGAATTTGTGGGGGCAGCAGTAACCACATTAATCATGTTTGCTAAACACTCACTTCATAGTGAGAGCTCAGAATTGCTTCTCTGACGTTGATTCTGAACTTGGTAACATCTTTGATTTGTTAACTTAACATCCAACTTCAGCTTGTCCCCTGCCCACCCAGGCCATAGACATCTCACTGCCTCTTCTTTTACTTTCAAACTACCTATATTATTAAATTTGAAGTAAGTTCTTCACAGACAGAAAGTAGTTGGGTCATGATCTTTAATCCACTCTGCCAATATCTGGCATATTTAGATCATTTACATTTAATGTAATTATTAATATGTTAGGGCTTCTCTCTGCCATTTTTTTTTGTTTGTTCTCTGTGTTGTTTCTGTTTTTAATGTTTTGTTTTCTTGTGAGTTGCTTACACATTTTCTAGAATGCTATTTTATTTATCTTAAAAATTGTAAGTATATCTTTTTTATAGTTTTTTAGTGGTTTCTCTAGGTATTCAAATATGCATATGTAACTTATTGCAGTCTGCTGGTGTCAATATCTTATTCCTTCAAATAAAATGTAGAAATCTTATCTCCATTTAGGAGCATTTAACCATCCCGCCCACTCCTTTATAATACAATTTCCTTAAATGTTTCCTCTACATACACTGAGCACTACATTAAATGATGTGGGTTTTTATAAACATTTTGCTTCAACCATCAGACTTTATTTAGAAAACTGTATGACAATTCCTCAAGGATCTAGAACTAGAAGTACCACATGACCCAGCCATCCCATTACTGGGTATATACCCAAAGGATTATAAATCATGCTGCTATAAAGACACATGCACACGTATGTTTATTGTGGCACTATTCACAATAACAAAGACTTGGAATCAACCCAAATGTCCATCAGTGACAGACTGGATTAAGAAAATGTGGCACATATACACCATGGAATACTATGCAGCCATAAAAAAGGATGAGTCTGTGTCCTTTGTAGGGACATGGATGCAGCTGGAAACCATCATTCTCAGCAAACTATCACAAGAACAGAAAACCAAACATCGCATGTTCTCACTCATAGGTGGGAATTGAACAATGAGATCACTTGGACTTGGGAAGGGGAACATCACATGCCGGAGCCTATCATCGGGAGAGGGGAGGGGGGAGGGATTGCATTGGGAGTTATACCTGATGTAAATGACGAGTTGATGGGTGCTGACAAATTGATGGGTGCAGCACACCAACATGGCACAAGTATACATATGTAACAAACCTGCACATTATGCACATGTACCCTAGAACTTAAAGTATAATAATAATAAAAAAAAAACTAGGCCAGATGCAGTGGCTCACGTCTGTAATCCCAGCACTTTGGGAGGCCGAGTTGGGCAGATCATGAGGTCAGGAGATCGAGACCATCCTGGCTAACATGGTGAAACCCCGTCTCTACTAAAAAATACAAAAAAATTAGCCAGGCCTGGTGGCAGGCACCTGTAGTCCCTGCTACTCAGGAGGCTGAGGCAGGAGAATGGCGTGAACCCGGGAGGCAGAACTTGCAGTGAGCCAAGATCGTGCAACTGCACTCCAGTCTGGGTGACAGAGTGAGACTCTGTCTTAAAAACAAAAAACAAAACAAACAAAAAAAAAACTAAAGAGTAAAAGGATAGTCTATTTTACTTAATTCCATTTTTACTCATTTCATTGTTATTTCTTCCTTCCTCACATTCCAAGTTTTTTTTTTTTTTCTGTTATTTTCTTTCTGTTTGAGGAAATTCCTTTAGTCATTCTTCTAGGGTAGGTCTGCTGGTAACAAATTCTCCTTTATCTGAAATGCTCTTATCCTCCCTTCCTTCCTGAAGGATACTTTTGCTGGATATAGAATCCTGAGTTGACAAGTTAATGGTTTGTTTTCCTTTCAGCACTTGAAACATGTACCACTTCCTTCTGGACTCCATGATTTCTGACGATAAGTCCACTGTTACTAGAATTATTGTTTCTTTCTAGGTAATGCATTATTTCTTTCTAGGTGCTTTTCCTATGTCCCTAGTTTTCAGAAGTTTTATTATGATATGTCTGGGCATGGGTTTCTTGAGTTATCCTATGTGGGGTTCACTCTGCTCTTTAATCTGTAGGTTTATGCCTTTTGCCAGATTTGAGGGGATTTTAGGCATTATTTCTTCAAATATTTTTCAGCCACACTCCCTTTATCCTCTCTCACTGGAACTCTGATGATGCACATACTAGATTTCTTTTGTTATTGTTTCACAGTTCCCTGAGGCTCTGTTCTTCTTTTTTCAGTGCATTTTTTTGTATGCTGTCCAAACTGGATCATTTCTATTCATCTGCCTTCAAATTCAGAAGTTCTTTCCTCTGTTATTTCTCCTTTGCTATTAAGCACAATCAGCTAGTTTTTAATTTTGGTTATTACATTTTTTGGTTCTATTATTTCCATTTAGTTATATCATTTTATCTGTGATGTCTATTTAGTTATTTTGTATCTTTTTAAATGAAGATTTTAATGTATTTCAGGAGTGTTCCTAATTCCTTATTGGAGCATTTTTATGATGGCTGCTTTAAAATCTTTGTCAGAAAATTTCATCTGAATCATCAGAATCATCTGAATCATCAGATGAAATTTGAATTCATCTCAGTGTTAGCATCTGTTGATTGTTCTTTCAGGTTGTAATTTTTCTGCTCCTTTATGTAACAAACAATTTTTAAAATAATCCTGAGTATTGTGTTATGAGACAGGTCCTATTTAAATTTTCCTTTTAGCAGGTTTAGCATGCAGGTCCAGTCTGCTTCATTTGTGTGCTACCTTGAGGCCAATCCGAAAACTTGGGTGGTATTCCATGTTATAGCCTGTCTGCACTCTGCCTGCCTGCCTCACAATGTCCCAGGAAGGGGAGAGGTCAAGGTGGAAGGTCATCAGCAGTGTCCTTACCCTATGACTTCTGTTCCCTAAACTGCACAGCTGTGCCACAGAACTGTCTTGCCATTCTTCCTTCAATATCTGGAGACTGCAAAGCCAGAATTTAGGAAAGGAAATCAGTCTCAGAGGTGCTATTTCAATCCTGTGAGCAGATGATAAAACAAACTCCCCAAATCATTACAAATGCAGGTGCCTGCAGTTTTTCTCCATCTGTACCTTCGTCCCAGAGCTGAAAACTCACACCTAGGTAATAAAGTATTTGTTTTACAAAGGAAAGATCATCTGAGACTCTCCTAATTGTATTTTCTCACAGAGGAAACTGTTGCTATAGGTAATCTTTTATCACCTCATCTTTTTGTTTTAGTTGTTGGATTTAGAAGTTAATTCCCCAATTGTTTCATATCAGACATCCAAAAATCTGCTGAATTTAAATCCTGTTATTCATAAAGCTCAGATTTCTTGACCTCCAGGCTGATTTATCAGGAACCTGCCAATTTCCGCTGAGGAAATGCCTACAGTCTTCCAGCTGATAGGTCTCTTCTGATGACGTAAGTTCAGGAGTAGGCGCTCTGGGATCCCTTCCTCCC
Source organism: Colobus angolensis palliatus (assembly GCF_000951035.1). Taxonomy (NCBI): domain Eukaryota; kingdom Metazoa; phylum Chordata; class Mammalia; order Primates; family Cercopithecidae; genus Colobus; species Colobus angolensis. Next base: position 907,929 of record NW_012112253.1, read on the forward strand.
ACTCACCTTCCTCAGCCAGTCACCTCTTTGGTTGTGGAAATATGCTTTCTTTTCCTTTGTCTATCCCCCAGAATTCTCAAAAGGAATCACCTGAGGATTCGTGGTTATGCAGAAGGTTCCTGCTTCTGGCTTAGGTTGTATGAGACTGTAGAGGATCTCACACCATCTAAACAATTAGAGAAAAATGTTAGGTCATGACAGGCAGACAACAGTAGAAAATATGTCCTTCTTTGGTGCAGAATAAAATTAAGATAGTAACCTTTTTTTAAAAAATCACCATTAAAATCTGTGATAATCTTTAGAGAAAAATGTTAGGTCATGACAGGCAGACAACAGTAGAAAATATGTCCTTCTTTGGTGCAGAATAAAATTAAGATAGTAACCTTTTTTAAAAAAAATCACCATTAAAATCTGTGATAATCTTTAGCCATCCTTCAGCTTCTCTTTCATAACTAGAATTTTCCTTTTATATATGAAAGAATACAGAAGTGGGGGGACTTTAAAAATAAAATCTCATTTTGGTGGGAATTTTCCAGTTGCTTCTTGATTCTAGTCACTAACTTTGTCCACTTACTTCTCATTAAAGATCAAATTCAAAAGAAATGAGGAAAATTGATTAATAGCAAATCAAGCCAAATCACTGATTTTGGGGAAGAAACACCCAGCCCATCCCCGTCCCTCATTTTGGGGACATAAATAACTCCTAAACTTTTTTGTGTGGGCAAAACCTCTCATAAGCAACCTTGAATTCCCTTTATAACTAATGTAAAACGGCAGAGTTTCCATCAACAAAAAAGTGAATTCTAGCACCAGGCTGGTAACATGGATAATTTACCTTTGTAATGATTTAAAATATGTAATCAGATGGCCATGGATAAACCTGGGCAGCCAAACCCTGGGGAATGTCCTGATTTCTAACTGTGGTCTTTTTGGGATTGTCTCCTGGAGTCATCGAGGCAAGATGAGGAACTTCCTAACTGCCAGGGACCCGGATCATGGGGGACCCCCTCATCCGTCCTGGCCAGAACCCTGGTGAGAGGATTGCCCTGTCAGCCACCTCCTGGGCAGACAGGCAGCACATGCTCGGAGAACGGACATGTGCATACTCATGTGTGGGCACAGAAACTATGGGACCCTGGGCTGAGCTGAGCACCAGCGCTAGATGAAGGTGTCAAGGGTGAATGACTGAGCAGGCCAGGGTAGTCTGTTCAGTGAGCAAGTTGGGCACATGCATGCCAGCCTTAAAGGAGAACACTTGGTGAGAGGCCCCTTGAAGAGGCATGGTGTTGCAATGAGGTAGAAGTGAGGGAGGAGCTGGAACATCCACATGTGAACAGTTAGATAAAAATCAGAGGTTCATGTCATGGCTCAAAGCCTCTGTAAGCACTACAGAATGAGGAAAATTGCCGCATTAATTTTACAGCCCAGGATCTGCCCCTGGAGCCCAGGAGTGGAAGAGTGGGCTTTTCTCCTGTGGAGGAGGTGTGTTTATAGGAGGGAAAGGATCACAGCAGGAACAGGTCCTAGCAGGGGGTGATGAACCCCCAAAATCCTTGCCCTGGTGTCCTGATCACAGGCACTCCTGGAGGACAGGGGCCAATCTGTTCACCCCAACCCTGGGCTGCAAAGCCAGGTGGCTCCCCCAGGGATTTGGGAGAGAATATGGCTACTGCAATCATCTCAGCATATGCATAGCACATGTTCCCACCTTCTTCTTCCCTCCCTGTTCCTGTGCCAGCCTTGTTTGAGCCCAGCATGCAGGCCCAAAGATAACTTGGTTTCTCAGCTTTGAGACTTCTGCTCTCACCTTCTGAAACTGTCCACTTCTGACCACCCTGGGCAATTTCCATGTCCCTCTGGCACGAGTCACCTGTGGCAGCCCACACCCTCTAGTTCCTGTGGTTGATTTCAGAAGTGGCAGTAGAAACAGAGCACAGCCCACAGCTGAGCCTCACTGTTTGGGAGTGCAGCCAGAGCAACAGGGAAGAGAGAGGATGAGTGTGGGGCCTTCTCCTCCAGGGGCAATGCAACCACCCTCAACATGTGCCCAGCCAGTGTCAAGCCCCAGACGGATCCAGGCACAGCTTTTGTTCATGGGAGCTAGTCTGAGACCCAGGGTGGTTTAAAACAGTACAAGAAGCAGGGATGATGGATGCAGAATTAGGAGAGCCCCAGTGGTCAAGAAAGAGAGCAGGAAAAAGCACAACCCAGGTGCCACCATGCTGGGTTGGATAGAAGACCCCTGAGCACCCATAGGATAGGGGGTCAGAAAGGGACCAGACAGGCCATGGGCTGCCCCATGGCACACAGGCATGTCCCGATGGTTGGTTCAACAGGAAGGGATTGGTGGGGAGTAAGGGATGAGGGCACGGGGAACTGCCAATTTTCAGGTCTCTTTGGACCATCCCCACTAGAGTGCCAGCCTCATGGGGCACACAGCCAAATGCCCTCAAGGAATTCATCCTTCCTACCTGGCTTCTTTCTCAGGGGTAGTACCAACCCCTAGAAGCACAGGTGACTGGTACAAAATTCCCAGGCAGTCTAAACATTTCTGGAATATCCCCTAAGGATGCTTTCCAACAAGCTGACTGTTTTTTTTTTTTTTTTTTTTTTTGAGACGGAGACTCGCTCTGTCACCCAGGCTGGAGTGCAGTGACATGATCTCGGTGCCCTGCAAACTCCACCTCCCAGGTTCATGCCATTCTCCTGCCTCAGCCTCCTGAGTAGCTGGGGCTACAGGCACCCACCACCACGCTCAGCTAATTTTTTTTTTTCTTCTATTTTTAGTAGAGATGGGGTTTCACCATGTTAGCCAGGATGGTCTCAATCTCCTGACCTCATGATCTGCCCACCTCAGCCTCCCAAAGTGCTGGGATTACAGGCATGAGCCACCGTGCCTGGCCCAGGCTGACATTTTTAAAGGCCTCTCAAGGATTCCAGATCAGTAAATAAACAGATTATAGGCCCAGGCTGGATTTTCTGAAATGTAGATTTCTTTTTTTTTGTAATAATTGTTGAAAATCCATTAGAATTCCTTTAGCTCATCTAAGAACATGCTAGTTTGAGGGACTCTTTTTATTTCAGATTCCAATCAAGCAAGTGGCTGCTGCTGATTTTTTCCTCTGCCCTCTGCTATTTCCTTTTTCTTTCTTTTCTCTTTCACTGTCCTCCTCCCCCCATTCTTCATCTTTACAGATTTCCCTGGATAAAGTCACCCAAAGATTATTCATAAAACAGAATTCTGTAATTTTACAGTGAGAAGTCCCTCGACTGTCATCATATCTCATGCTTTCATTGTTTGGGTTGAAGAAATTAGGGCACAGATCAGGAATACAGGGTAAATAAATCATGTTTTGTCTCATCTAAATGCATTTTAGAAGTCACCACACAAGCCACATGCAAGGAGAGACTCTAGGTAGGAGGGCTCTATCATGTGGTGGTACTGGTGTCAGCCCATTGGAGCCAATTGTTAAATATTTGGGAATTTTGTAAGCCAGTTGTTAAACACAGCCATTATTTAAAAAGTAAATTATAAAAAATTAATCATATTAGAAATAAAGATTATAAATATTCCAAATTTATCTATATCTCATTATACTACATTTGACTGGTATCTGTGTTCTTGTAATTTACATTTATTGTATTTTTTTGCATTTTAACATGTGTGGTGTCTTTTTGTTTTTTCTTTATTTCAACTTTTATTTTAAGTTCAGTAGTGCATGTATTGTGTTTTCATGGTAGAGTACAACGCACCTCTTGCCAACTCTGTGTTCAGCAATGTCACATCAGTAGCTTGATATTGGCCTGGGTGAAAGTATTTACACCACAGAAACCAGCATAAGCCTCCAATCAGGGCTTGATTTATTGTTCTGATGATCTATACTTAAGAAAATAATGAAGACTTTGTTAATGCAGGTTAGACTTTACATGGGTCAAGTCTGAAGTCATTATGTTGTGAATAGCACGAATAAAAACACAAAAATAGTCCTTTAGTACTCAAAAACTAATATTTGATGCAGCAAAGAAATTATACTCACATCATTGATGAACAAAAGGAAGTTCACAAAAAATTCTTGTTGTTGCACTTGTGTCTTAGACATTAACAAAAGTGAAAATACGAAATAACTAACACGTAAGAACTGCACTCCAGGCTGGGCATGGTGGCTCACACCTATAATCTCTACACTTGGGAGGCTGAGGCAGGAGGATCAATCACTTGAGGCCAGGAGATACAGACCAGCCTGGGCAGCAAGTGAGACTCCATCTCTACAGAAAAATTTAAAAATTAGCCAGGCATGGTGGTGCATATCTGTAGTCCCACCTACTCAGTAAGCTGAGGCAGGAAGATTGTTTGAGCCCAGGAGTTCCAGGCAATGAGATCACATCACTGCACTCCAACCTGGGCAACAGAAGGAGACCCTGTCACTAAAAATTAAAAATAACATAAAAACATTTAAAAAGAACTACATTCATTCATTATGGTTATAAGAGTTTGACAAACATCAGTGAAAGCATTCTGTGAGAAAGAGTTCACAGTATAGAAGTTACAATAAAGAGTTTTTATTGTTAATTGTAAGTAGTGTGCTACCAGTCCTTTATGTCAGTAACACTTATAGTAAGCTTATATGCATATAAATGCATGTGTTTTCTTTTGGAGAGGCAAGTTGTTAAACATGTACCAGCCTGCCACTGGTCCAGACGAAACAATAAAGAAAGCAGCACCTTACCTAATGTGTTTGCACCGAATGGAGTTAAATAGATTTTTTGGAATGTTTAAAATGGAATTAGCTTAGGCATGTAAAAAAGCTAGGCAAATAATATAACAGAATAATTCTTAACTCAAAGAGCAAAGATTGCACAAAACAGGAGATGTAATCCCATCTACTATATGGCTCAGCTTTGAATGTTTAAAGTCAAAATAAAGAATATTGATTTAACCAAAATCTGAGCTATAAGTACTGTATGCTATTGGTTGTACAATGCACCACAAGGGGGAAAACTGTTACTGATGAATGAAATATCATCTATTGTTGCGTCTCATTTTCAGACATTTAAAAATGTGAAGGAATTGCGCCTGACTTGGAATCAGAATGGTAAAGATTAATGTCTTCCTGATAAGCTTGATAGTACTGGTTGTTTTCAATGTTTTGATTAAATCATAAAATGTTAACATTATATGTTAAGTATTATCTTTTTTTAATTCTGGAATACAAGAGTGATTTACTATTAGAAAGTCAAGGCACACACTTTATCACATTAATGTATTAAAGGAGAAAAACCATATCATCTTCTCAACAAGCATCTGAAAATCAGTGGAAATCATCCCCAACTCTCACTCCTCCCAACTACCTCCTGGGTGGGCTGGAACCTGAGAAATCTCATCATTAAAGTTCAACCAACATTGCTGAATGCATTCTCCTCTTCAGGCCACAAGAGCTTTGGGGTTGCATGCTGCCACTCAAGATCAACTGTATGGGGCTCATAGAGGTCCAGAGAGTCCTCACTGCTCCCTGATGTGATGGCCCCAAAACAAGTCCAAATCTAAGCCAGGCACTCGGACCCACAGCAGCAGTCAGGGCCCTGCAGCTGGGCAGAACCCTGCTCCTCTGTGAATCTAACAGGGACAGGCAGAAGAGTAGATAGGTGCCCCCCCACCCCAATCTCCAGCTCAGATGCACGTTGGCCCAGAACAAGTGAGCTGCCTTGCAGAGCCACCAAGAGAAAGAAGCTGGGGCAGGAACAGAAGTGTCTGCTGGCTATGTGCTAATATGGACACAGACTGCACCCCAGCTTCTAGCCCCGAGTCACACAGCAAGGCTTATCTGAGGACACAGTCCTGCTCTTGTGCCTGCCAAGCCATCGACTCCCCTCCCCTCCAGCAGGAAGCTGTGGGGTGGCCAAGAACTGGGTAAGCCCACCCCCCACCAGAAGGCTCTCTGTTCACCCAGTGACATCATCTTCTGCTCCTTGTGATCTTGGTAATCCTATCCATCCTGTGCTTTCCCCCAGAAAAATAAATTAAAGCAAGGCCCTCTGAGTCCCCAATCCACTTAATTGTCCTGCCTTCACAGTCTTTGTTTGAGAAACAGTACCCATAGCTCAAGACTCTTCAAGCATGGATCTGTCTTGCCACGATTATTTCTGGAATCTCTTTGAAATTCCACTCAATGTAGAAAATATGTCCTGCCTGTCTCAGATCTCACTCCACTCAGTCCATACAGAGTGGTCTTTCCACTCAGCCCCTCTCCTGGGGGGCCAAACGGGGAAAATTCCCACACACCTTGTCAGAGCCACACTACCTGGGCAGTGATAGGAGGTTTACAGAAAATGGAGAGGCCTTGATTCACAGCCAATAAGGGCAGGCCACCATAACGATGCCCCAGGGGAGGGGACAAGATGGAATGAGCTCACAGACATCCAACTGCCCTCAGGATTAGAGAATCCAGGCAGCCCCTGCATGCCTCCTCTGGCTTCATCTAAGTCAGGACAGAGTCACCATCAGTCGCAAATCAATTCCAGAACCTTCCCTGAATGACACAAAAGCTCTGAAATTGGTGTCTGCCTCTGGTCAGTTTAAGACCCCCTCCTGCACTGTGTACAGGAAGAATGACAGGCTTTATGCAGAATGCTTTTAATTTTTCTCTACGTCAGAGCAATGCTCAACTCACTGAGCCCTGACTTGTGGGGTGACTAGTTCCAGGGAATCCTGGGGCAGTCCTGTTCCAGGAACAACCTTTAGTGAGCCAGGGTGGTCCTTTTCCATCCTGTTTACATGTGTGCCAACAATTCGATTTTAGTACTTTCTGTGCTCCCAGAGGACTGACTCCTGGGGATGGCCACCATCTGCTCAGCCTCCTGTCACAAGCCTGAGTTCCACCTCACTGCTACTCACAGATCCCAGCCAGCCCGTAGCTCCTGTCCAAACACAAAAGTCAGGTCTTGCAGTAGGAGACAAATCCCATGCACCAACTTGTTAAACTAAAGAGGAAGCCAAGTGAAAAAGGCATCACCAGAAGTAACATGAAGTTGTTCTGGGCTTTTGGCTTGGTGTCAGTCTAGCTGAAAAGCAGGTAGCTGAGGTGTGGTGGGAAGCTGGAGTCAGAGGGACCAAAGTGGAAATGAATGCCCTTGGACAGAACGCCACAATAGGCCAAGCACATGGTAAGCACTTGATCAATTGCCAGCCACTATTTTTACTTATTTGCTTTTATTATTAATATTTAAATTTATAGACAGTGAAATGGACTTCCACATAGCATACAGTTCTATGAGTTTTAAGATATGTAGATTTGTGTAACTACCTCCACAATTAGATTATGAAAGACTTCCATCCCCCAAACTCTGGCCTCATGCTGCCCTTCATAGTCAAACTCTTCTCTACCCCCAGCCCCTGACAACTGCTGGTCTGTTTTCCATCCCTATAGTTTTGCTTTATAAACTCATGCAATAGGTAACCTTTTGTGACTAGTTTTTTTCACTCAGTGTAATGCCTTTGAAATTTCTCCACATTGTCGTCTGTCTCAATAGTTTATTCCTTTTTATTGCTAGGTAGTATTTCATATACCACAGTGTGTTTATCAATTGACCCATCAATAAGAGTGTTTCAGTTTTAGTGATTATAAATACTCTTTCTATCAACAGTCATGCACAGGTTTCTGTGTAAGCGTGCTTTCATTTCTGTAGAGCAAGTATCTAGGAGTGGGATTCTTGAGTCGTATGGTAAGCATGCGATTAAACTTAAGCTGACAAACTGTTTTTCAGAGTGGTCACATGTCACTTTGCATTCCCACCAGCATGTGTGAATGTGCCAGTTGTCTCATTCTTGCTGCCACTTGGTATTGTCAGTGTTTTCATTTTAGCCATTCTAATAGGTGGGAAACAGACTCTCATGGCTGTTCTAATTTGCATTTTCCTAGAGGCTAATGGTGCTGAAGATTTCTTGTTGTGCCCATTTGCTTATATCTTCTTTGGTGAAATGTCTCTTCAAATATTTTGCCCACTGAAAAAGTCCAGTTGTTTGTTTTCTTACTGTTGAGTTTTGAGAGTTCTTTATATATTCTGGATATAAGTCCTTAATCTCATAAGTGATTTGTAAGTATTTCCTCCCCATTTGTGACTTGTGTTTTCATCTGCTTAATAGTGCCTTTTGTGGAGCAAAATACTTTAATTTGCTGAAATCCAATTCATTAAGTTTTTCTTTTCTCAGTCAGGTACTTGATGTTAAGTGTAAGAACTTCTTGCCTAACCCAAGGTCATGAAGATGTTCTCCTGTTTTCTTGTAAAAGTTTTATAGTTTCACATGGTACATTTTGACTTAATTCTTTTATAAGGTAAGAGACTTAGATCAGAGACTTTTAAAGTTTTTTTGCTTATGGATGTCCAGTTGTTCTGTCGGCAAATTTTAACATGAATCTTTTTCACCTTCCTCTTTATATCAACTTTTGTCTCTGTAAATTGAGGTTCTTTTCAAAAAAAACTTACAATAAGACATATGTGAAAAGCACTTGGCAAGTGATTTATAGAAAACTAGATAAATAAATAAATATTGGTTTAAAACACACACACACACACACACACACACACTCATAGTAAAATATTGCAAAATGAAGATTCAAAGATGAAGATTCATCACCCAGAAACAAATTCTGAAATCACAAGGTAAAGTCTGCAATGCTAACTTAAAACCACTAAAGGTCACTGGCTCGCAGACAGCCTGCCAAAGAAGAAATGTCTCTGCCTTTCTGTGAAAACAAGGCCAGTACCTTATCCAGTTAGTGGTCAGATGAGCTCGCTGGTAAAATGGTTGGATCTCAGCTGAAGGTGAATGCTGTCCTCCTACCTTTTGGAGTGTAGCTTGTGTGCGAGTGGGTGTGGACCTGTGTGCACACTCAGGGTGTATATGAAACCCACATCTACTGGTCTGTGCCCGTGCAGACCCCTCATGGGAGCAGTATTCATGTGAATGATTTACCCTGGTGACTTAAAGACCACAGAACTCCATCCAACAAAGGAGCTCATTTACTTTCTGACATGATTAATGTCCTAATTTAATGGCCCTCTTATATCACACTCAGCACCCTAAATTATAGGGCAACCCAGACAATAACACTGCAGGGTTTCAGGCTGCACCTCTCTCCAGAGCTGCCCTCTCATACTCGAGTGGAAGCAGCAGAGGCGGACCCTCCTCCCTTCCTGCGAGCTGCGTGCCTCAGCTCTCATTAAAATAATTGTTTGCACTACCTTGTTGCTCCAGATCAGTGTCTCCTGAGATTTTTCAGCCACAGGAAATACTATTCTGAACATATAACTGCACATGTAAAGACTAAAAATGTCTTTCGTGTTGATATTACTCAAGAAGCAGAGTCAGTGTTTCTTGATTGTGTGCTCTGCAATGCCTCTGTTATGAAAGATTAGTTTCCATAATGACCCTTTGGAGGGAAGTAGTTATGGTAAGGATTTCACAAACAGGAGACCCTGAACTTGCTCCTAAACACAAAATTTGCTGTGTAAATCCAGGGAGCTGCCACTAGGCATATTTAGTGCATAAGAAAAATTTGTCAGATGGGTTTAATAGATTTTTACAACCCTGGCATTAATCGCAAGGTTAATCGTAAGGTAAAAAGGTAAAATGCTCATGCCTAGAGCCCAAATTCAAGGGCCTACATCCAAGACAGCCAGGTGCCTTACAGCTGAAACTCTAAGAACCATTTCTTATCTTTGATCTACTAATTTATGCAGTAAGTAATGACCTAAGAGTAAACTAAACAACTGAAAGCATAAATTATCTAAGAAATGAAATCTCACTTTAAAAAATATTGTCACTTTCTAAAACTTAGATGCCACTTTATAAATATGGGAAATAAAATGTTTTAATGAAAGAAAATAGGGAATGGCAGGTTACAAAATTGGCATCCATAACAATTAAAAAACAGGTTAACATTCTGTAATTATATCAATTTGATTTGCTAAAAGCAGGTGAGGTGGGAGGGAGAGGTCTCTTGAGAACGAGGAAGGGAAAGCAGGCAGGAACGGTGCTGTATTTTCTGCTCCAGATATTACTCAATTCCATTTTGAATCTTGAAACCTTTACCCAACTCTAAAAAGGGGTGCCTTGCAACGTTGGGAGAAAGCACTCTTTTTTTAACTTTTATTTTAAGTTCAGGGCACAAGCGCAGGTTTGTTACATAGGTAAACTTGTGACGTGGCGGTGAGGTTGTTGTACTGATTATTTCCTCACCCCAGGTGTTAAGCCTGGTACCCGTTAGTTGTTTTTCTGGATCCTCTCCCTCCTCCCAACCTCCACCCTCAAGGAGGCCCTGGTGTCTGTGGTTCCCCTCTATGTGTCCATGTGTTCTCATCACTTAGCTCCCACTTCTGAGAGAACATGTGGTATTTGGTTTTCTGTTCCTGTGTTAGTTTGCTAAGGATAATGGCTTCTAGCTCCATCCATGTCCCTGCAAAGGACATGATCTTATTCTTTTTTATGGCTGCATAGTATTCCATCCTGGTTATATGTACTGTATTTTCTTTATCTAATCTATCACTGATGGACATTTAGGTTGATTCCATGTCTTTGCTATGGTGAATAGTGCTGCAATGGACATTCATGTGCATGCATCTTTATAATAAGATGATTTATATTCCTTCAAGTATATACTCAGTAATGGGATTGCTGGGTCGGATGGTATTTCTGTCTTTAGATCTTCAAGGAATTGCAACACTGTCTTCCACAATAGCTAAACTAACTTACAGTCCCACCAACATTGTAAGCATTCCTTTTGGGAGAAAATACTCTTAGGAAGCCGTAGAAAAGCCTTTAGTAAAGAAGGCTACGTCTTCCACAGAGCATCCTGACCAGTGTTGGTTATGCAATCTGAGCTTTGATCCTATTCCCACTGTAGATGAATTAGTCACTCTCTGAGCCTCAGTCACCTCATGTGTCCAATGGAGATAGCATTCCGATCTTGTAAAGTTGTTGTGAGGACTAACAGATGTAATACAGGCAAGGCACCTAACAAAGAGTGCTGTTGGAGAATAGTGTGAAGATTCAACACAATTTCTCAGGTATTATTATTACCATGATGAGTGTTTGATGATACCTTGAAGCTATTCAAATTAAGCAATGTTTTATTGTTTTGTGGCACCTAATCAGTGCCAAGCCATTCTCTCTCCCTCCCTCTGTCTCTCTCATGCAGACACACAAATGCACATATACAACACAGTGAACTGAATTTAATGATAAGCTAGAAAGTATGACAACATCTGATTTCTTTTTGACTCATAAAATAAGAGTAAATTACTATAAAATAAAATAAGAGTAATTACTATAAAATAATGATCATTATTACTATATGACACTGAAGTCAAGTAAAGATGGAATTTATAAGAAACATGTGCATGCTGCCCTGAAACCCATATAAGCTGTGTGTGCTCTAAAGTAAACGAGCTGTGGAAAGAGCAACAAGAAGACAATGAAAAAGAAATACGAAGAAGCACATAGAAGCTGATGTACCCCCTCCTACACTTTCTGCTGACCAGTTGAGGGGACCCAGGCTATTCCCTCTACCTAGAAATGGAAGGAGCACTGGGCTCACAGGGGCAACTCTGAGACCTTGATGAAAAACATCCCTCAGCCCTGTGGAACTGCAGCCACTGTAGTTGATAGCATGTAATACAAAACACATTTGTCAATTTTCTTTATATCTAAATAAATAAATAAATACCCAGGGGAAGAGGAAGCTCACTACAGTAATCTGATTTGGTGATGTGTCTCAAGAAAGAATGCACACCCAAGGGCTGGCACAGAAGATGTGGACAGCTATCAGCCAAGTGAAACAACTAGAAAAGACCCACCACATTGGACAGGGTGGAAAATGGCAAATGGTATGGGCAATGGAACCAAATGAATCCCTTGAGAATTATATCATGTTCATCAGATTGAGTCATGTGGGAAGATTTGGGGGAACAAGTCAAAATCCATGACTTCAGGAAGCATTCAAGGCTAAAGTCAGTTTTATAGGTTGTGTGTGAATATTTGTAAAACCCATATTGGATTTTACACGCTTTATTATTTCTGAATAATTTGAAGCAACGCCTTATCTTTGAGACACTTGGCAGAGCAGGGCGGCATCCCAGCTTGCAGAACTGTTGGAGAGGCTCTTAGCCTCTACAGAGGCCACACAGAAAGACGAGGGCTGGAACATGGCCCCTCCAAAGGCCAAGGGTGTGGAAGTATTTTGCATCTGGCAGAGGTGATACCACTCAGGAAGTGGTGGGGGGCAAACTTATCTGCTCTGAAGTTGTTGGCTAGATTTTCAATCAGCTGGAAAATGAGGCTGCAAATGCTGACATCCCCTCCCTTAATCATCTAAGTGATGCCCTCCTGCATTGAACTAAAGGACTCCTCGGGAGGCCAAGGCAGGAGAATCGCTTGAACCCAGGAGGTGGAGGTTGCAGTGAGCTGAGATCGTGCCACTGCACTCTAGCCTGGGTGACAGAACGAGAACCATCTCAAAAAAAAAAAAAAAGAAAGAAAGAAAGAAAGAAAAAGCATTAGGTTCAACATAATTCATATTTAATGTCTTAATAATATAGGAACATACTCATTTATCACGATTTTACACATATGTGCAGGTGCCAGCATTGTGTTTAATGACAAAATATTTCTACTGAAGTCAAGAAAGAGATCAGGATGCTCACAATTACCACAACAATTCTAAACTGTATTCGAATTACTCATTAATGTAATTAGACAAGAGAAACAAAATGCAAAAAAATTGAGAAAGAAGTAAATGTTTTATTATTTGCAGATAATACAATAGTACGCCTCAAATACACACTCACACAGGAAAATCAACTGAAAAACTGTTGTAAACAATTAAGAGACTTAGTAGTTAAACAAAAATTAATAGCTTCTCATGTGCAAGCAGCTACTCATTAGAAAATATAATGGAAGAAAAGAGTAAAAAAAAGAATATCTGGGACTATATAAGAAATACACAGATCCTACATAAATATACTTTATAAATGATACCCAAAGACAAGAGAAGACTGAAATTTGGGGGAACTATGTTATTATTGGGTAGAAAACATCAGTGTTGTAAATGCTGAAAATAATTCTCCCTAAACGAATGTGATCTCAACAAAAATATCAATAGGATCTCCCCCATTTTTTAACTACGCAAGCTGAAGAAAATTCACACAGAAAAAAATAAACATTTGATCATTTCCAGAAAAATTGTGAAAATTCAAAAGAGCAATAATTTAAAGAGAGCAATAATTTAAAAATATTATAGAGCTGTAGTTTGGTTTTCAGGTGTGAACAGACAAAAAGATCAATGGAATCACGCAGTGAGTAAAGAGACAGGCCAAATACATTTAACAATTTGATGTATGATCCAACTGTATTTCAGGCTGGGCACAGTGGCTCACGCCTGTAATCTCAACACTTTGGAAGGCTGAGGCAGGAGGATTGCTTGAGCCTAGGAGTTTGAAACAAGCCTGGGTAACATAGGTAGATATCATCTCTATAAATAATTTTTAAAAATTAGCTGGTTGTAGTGGCACACGTGCCTGTAGTCCCAGCTACTCGGGAGGCTGAAGTGGGAGGATCACTTGAGCCCAGGAGGTCAAGGCTGCAGTGAGCTGTGATCATGTCACTGCACTCCAGCCTGGGTGACAGAGAGATCCTGTCTTAAAAAAAAAAAAATAGAAAAGAAAGAATTTTTTTTAAAAACTGTATTTCAAATCAATGGGTAAAAGGATAGATTATTCAAAAGTGGAGTTGGGGTACCAGGGTAGCAATCTGTAAAAATTAATATAAAAATTCTTATCTCACTTCATTCAACCAAAAACTTCTAGTAGATGGATGAACTATTTAAACACATATGAAAGATGAAACTGCCAAATTATTAGAGTAAAACTTGAGAACATTTAAAAAAAAAAGACCCTTGAGTGTTTTTGGAAGAGTTTTCTACATAAAACATAATATTCCAATGTGATAAAAGTTATGAATCTGACGACATAATTCTGTTTAGGAAAAATTACCATAAACAGAGTTAAAAAATAAATGACAATCTGTGGGAAAGCATTTGTCACAGATAAGATAGAGAAAGTGCTAATTTCTATAATTTGTAATGATCTGTTGAGATTCAATAGGACAAGTAACAGAGAAATAAGTAAGGCTATTTTCATGTACAAATGGAATACAAATGGCTACTCGACCTCAATCATAATTAAATAAATGTTATTTAATTTAAAAGTAGAAAGCTTTTACTTTTCAAATTGGCCGGGACAAAAAAAAGTTAACTTTACAAACTGTTGTGATGAAGCAGGACTCTCATTCAACAACTGTGAAAGAGATCATTGGTGTAACTCCTTGTATGGCAAACTTGGCCCTATCTAGCCCTTGACCCAGTTGACTGGGGCTTTTGACTTGGGCTTTTATCCTTGAGGATGCTCACAGAGGTATGCAAAGACATATATAGAAGCAGGGTCATGGTTGTTACAAATAACAGCCAATAACAGCCCAATGATCCAAACATTCTAAATACCCATCAGTTAGACTGGTTAAGTAAGTTACGGTACATCCACCCAAAGGTACAACAGAGTGGTGAAAATGAATGAGGAACTATGACATAATTTTTATTTCAAAAAGAAGAGGAGCAAAACAAGATGAGATATTATTTAGATATTATTACATGTGGAGTAAAATGATTTTTATACAGCAAGAGAGTGCATGGAAACCCTGAAATTTTTTATTTTATTACTGTGTTTAATACTACATACTCCTGGGCCAGGCGCAGTGGCTCACTCCTATAATCCCAGCACTTTGGGAGGCCGAGGTGGGCAGATCACCTAAGGTCGGGAGTTAGAGACCAGCCTGGCCAACATGGTGAAACCCTGTCTCTATTAAAAATACAAAAAAATTAGCTGGGCTTGGTGGCGGGCACCTGTAATCCTAGCTACTTGGGAGGCTGAGGCAGGAGGATCACTTGAAACTGGGAGGCAGAGGTTGCAGTGAGCAGAGATCACACCATTTCACTCCAGCCTGGGTGACAGAGCAAGACTCTGTTTCAAAAAAAATACTACATACTCCTTATACATTCTATTGTATCTATCAAGTATGATATAATAGTATTGGTTTTTAAGAATGAGGTGCCTCTAGGGTGATAACACTGGTAGTTGCCCTGAACAGGACCTGGGGTTAAAATCCTGGGTTGGCCACTCTAGGCTGCCTTGGGCAGGTCATGTACCCCTCCATGCCTTTATTTGTGCATCTGTAAAACGAGCTTAATAATTGTACCCACCTCATAAGACTGTTGAGAGGATTAAAAATATAAGTACAAATACCAAGCCTGGTGTTCTGGACATAATGAGAACACAAAAGTCTTAGCCATTATCACAGTTAAAGAATGACCTACAAGATACTAAGTGAACAGAGCAGGAGACAGAGGGTATCGTGGTGCCACTCCCTTCTGTGTAGAAGCTGGAGGAGGACCATGCTTGATGAACTCCTAGAATATTTACGCCCACATAAATTTGGCAACAATGACTGCTCCTGAGAGGAGAACTCAACTAGGAATTTAGGATGGGAGACAGACTTGCTTTCCATTGTACAGTCTGACTTTGTTCCCATGTATATGATTACCTTTTTAATTAAAAAAATTAATCTAATATGAAGCCAATCATAAGCTACAAGGCTTCCTGCTCTGGCTAGGAGGAATTCCACATGCCCACGGCCTTTCTCTCTGCCCACTGATGCTGAAGCTATCCATAATCATAGAGCTTGATGTCATGCCAGTTCTCAGTGGTGTTGACAGACTCCAGCTCAAAAGTTCCTTTATGAGACCTTGTCCCTCAGTAAAGCTTGCAAATTGCTCTGATCTTAGCAGACAAAGCCATTGCTCATTCTCTGAATCTCTGAATATCCTACACAATAACATAAGAATTGGCGAAAATTACCCCAGATAAAGCACCCTTTAGAACATCAAAGTCCCTGGTTTCCAGGCTGTAGGCTGCAGGTATGTGACAGGCCTGACAACCCAGATGGACAGCAGAGATAAAGCGAAAAGTGAAATTCTCCGGCCACAGCGCCGAGTTGGATTTGGTGCTAGAGTTTCTGCCGAGGGGATTAATGTTATCCTCGGAGGTGTGAGCACATTTTGCTTTTACCTTCAAAACCAGGTAATCAACAGCAGATAACAATCAGAGAAGGCCGCCTTAAACCCTCAGCGAGCTGGAAAATCTTTCTCTCTCCTCCTGCCTGGTTTGTTTAATTTTGGCCTGAGTCAGTTCACATACACACACATACTTTCCGTTTTCACTGAATTTCTTGTTTCTAGCTTTGTTTATGCTGTGATCCTATTTCCCTTCCTTTCATCATCATTGTACTTTCCAGAGCAACCAGAGTCTTGTCCATGTTTTTGAAGACTGGCTATAGCAAACTTGCCACTTGACTCAACTGACGTAAATAACGTCCATAAATACAGCCAAGCCAGAATCTTGCACACATTCCCCAGAATACATACATGTACAACCTGAAGTCGGCAGCACGGGTTTGAGAGCTCAGCTATCCTCTGGCCAAGAAGTTGCTTAGTCCTCTTGCTGGACAGCTAATTTCTAGCTGTCTCTCTGAAGGGAAACATTTTACCAGGTAATAGAATAAATTGGAAACTTTTCATATTTGACAGCTGGACCATCAGCTTTACCTTGCCCTATTTTAGCAACAAGAGTTGTGTTCACAAAAATAAGCACAAGTCACTTAGTTGGGACATGCTCTTTTTTTTTTTTAACATAGATAATGGGAAACTAGCAATAAAGAAGTTGATAATACAGACCCAGTACCAGAAGACCCTGGTACTATTAAGACCCTCTGAAATAGAGTTCGCAGTGAGGATTTGTTTGGTGTTTTTTTTGTTTGTTGGTTGGTTGGTTGTTTTTGGTTGAGTCCAAAGTATTCTCTAATTCTTGATGTGAAGATAATTTGTAAATGTCAGTGACCCACAACAGCCCTGGGACGGTATTTTGAAGGAAAGCAGAAGATAATTCAAATAGTTTCTGTACTATGATCTCTGGCTGATTGACTGATGACCTGTAATAATTTACAGAATGTATTGTTTCGATAAATGCTTCTTGAACCTGGACGCAACTAACAAACATGCAGGTCAGTGTGTGGGGAAGTGCCAGGAAGTAGGATGGACCCAGTTAGTGGGTGTCTCTTTCAGAGCACAGCTGTGTTGGAAAAGCATGGAATAGACTTGAGTCCTGAACAGCTGGATCCAAATCCGCACATTCTTCCGGGTGGTGCCTTTCAAAGCAGCCCCTTTGGGACACCCACTCCCACGATGCAGCTTTGGAATATACTTGGAATTGCAGAGTGGAGACTCACCTTGCCAATAAACCTCACCAAAAAAGGTTCATAAGTCTCACCAAAAAAAAAAAAAAAAAAAATGGTCTTATTACCTAGCTTACAGTCAAAAGATTTTTTTTTAAGAAAACAAAGAATGGTGTTACCTACTGTGATTATTTCTACACCAAATCTGAGTGACTTAGAACTATTTTCAAAATGAAGCCCACCCTCAAAGAACAAGGATTTGTCACTTATGAGGAAAATCAAAATCATGCTCCCCCAGCCCTGAGCTGTCCGGGTATGTTTTAGACAGGACTAGGTTGCTGGAGTAAAATGTGAGCCCACTCCTAACGGGACAATGTCGGTTGCTCCTTTGAGAGCAATGTTTTTAAAGCATGATCCCCATGACCTCAATTGACACCTGGATGGTATGTGGTCCACAGTGTGAACAGCTTGTTTGCCTAGTGTGGGGTCTCTGCAACCTGATCAAGTGAAGGGCCAAGAGGTCTTCAAAGCTGGGAAAGATACATGGGGATGCCACCTTGCCTCAGCAGAATCACCCTTAGCTGTTATCCCAGGGTCATTTAGACCCATTGTCCCAAGGTCAGATAAAGTCAGTCACTTCAGAGGGTTCCATCTGCTGATCAAGACTTACCCTTGAAGGGCCCAGGTCACATATGTCTGATTCTGGCCTCTCAGGGAGGTTCTTTCAAGTCACTGGAGAGAGAGGCATACAGGCAACCCTGGGGAGGGGCCAGAAGGTAGCTGAGCATGGGTTGCCGCTTGACCCCTCCAGGAACAGAGACTCGGACACTCAGGCACCCTGGCATTGTGCCTTTCAGAAAGACAGCAGGGGGCGCATCAGAAATCATCTGACCACTCTGCTTTTTGGCCCATAGTTAGTTCCCATTTGAGACTTGAATCAGAATAGCTATGTATTTACCTAAGAGAACTCTTTTTTAAAACAAACAAATACACGAACAACAACAACAAAAACAGAAAATATACACCAACTTTATTAATGTAATAGCATTTTTTGTTTGTTTGTGTTGAGACGGAGTCTTGCTCTGTGACCCAGGCTGGAGTGCAGTGGCGTGATCTTGGCTCAGTGCAACCTCTGCCTCCTGGGTTCAAGCGATTCTCGTGCCTCAGCCACCCAAGTAGCTGGGACTACAGATGCACAAGACCACACCCGGCTAATTTTGTATTTTTAGTAGAGATGGGGTTTCACCATGTTGGCCAGGCTGGTCTCGAACTGACCTCAAGATCCACTTGATCAAGAGCCTCCTGATCCATCTGCCTCAGCCTCCCCAAATGCTGGGATTACAGGCCTGAGCCACCATGCAGAGCCCCCAATTTTTTTAAAGGAAAATAACACAAAACCAGCACCACCAGGTAAGTGTTACAAAGTCCACATTTCTTGTTTTGATAGCTTCCACACACCAAAGCTTCCTCAAGGACAACTGCCACCAGAGTTGCCGCAAAAACACGTTTTTCACTGGGTGTAGCTTCACTGTCAACTCCTCAAGCAGAAGTCTGAAATATTATTTCTTTTTAGAAGATCTTAGTTTAGGGAGAACATATCAATATGGAGAACAGAGCTTTGCTTTTCGAATTCGAGAAAAACCATGAACAAATCTATCAGATTTTCTCTGATACAGTGTACCTGAGTGCTCTGTGAAGAATCCTTTTCCATTTCTCTCATGTGTCTGGGTGAAGGGAGAGGAGGGGTGGCAAGGTGCTGGTATATTAGCAGGCACTCCTGGTGATGCCCTGGGCTCTGCTCCCTTTCTGCTGGTGGTAGAACGCTTATTTTCTGGCAGCTGCAGCAGCTTAATGTGGAGCAGGAAGGGGCCACCCACCAATCATCTTTTCTTTTCTTTTTTTTTTTTTTTTTTTTTTGAGACAGAGTCTCGCTTTCCCACTTGGGCTGGAGTGCAGTGGCACAATCTCGACTCATTGAAGCCTCTGCCTCCCAGGTTCAAACGATTCTCGTGCCTCAGCCCCCTAAGTAGCTGAGATTACAGGCATGTGTCACCACACCCAGCTAATTTTTGTACTTTTAGTAAAGATAGGGTTTTGCCATGTTAGGGTTTTGCCATGTTGGCCAGGCTGGTCTGGAACTCCTGATCTCAAGTGATTCACCCGCCTCAGCCTCCTAAAGTGCTGGGATTACAGGCATGAGCCACCACGCCCCACCCAATTACCTCCTCTTGAAGCCGTATTTTTTGCATTCATGGAAGAGGTCTGTCTTGGAGCTCCCCAAATAGACAATCTTTGGGGAGCCATTTCTATTTTTGACACAGTCTTCTGATGGCAACCACCAGCCTGCTTGCAGCAAAATATCAAATCAGGATGATGTTTTGCTGTCGCACCCGACGTAACCGGCCACTGGGCTACCTATTAAGATAACTCTGAACCCAATGCATAAACACGTCTTTTTCCATTTAGAAATCATTCCTTTTCCTTTCACAAATTCACCTCACTTAGAAATAGTTTCTTTGTTCTCGTCTCCAAATCACTCTAGTTTCAGGAACTGACATTTCAGTTGCTTAGCCTTGCCTTCTGATATCATTCAGACATGCAGGCATTTGGGATTTTAAACTTATTTCAAAACTGAAGAGAGACCTGGTCCCTGGGGACGAGCAGGACAGGGACACGTCCAGTCACTGCTGGTCCTGCTTCATGAGGGGACACCAATAGGAAGCTTCATAGCAACCCATGTTTCATACCATCTGGTGCACATATCAATATATTTTCCAAAAGATAATAAAGGGGGAAGAATAAACATCTTCAATCCCTCTCAGAGAAAGGCTATTCATCTTAAGAGTCCACACTCACCAGGCTCAGGATCTCCAATCCCACCTCTGCTCTACACAGGTGAATACTATCTTCTCATTGCACGGATGAGGAAACTGAGACTCAGGTCAAATAGCCACACAGCAGAGGAAGGTCTGTGCTGGATTGGGGCTCAGCTCCAGCTGACCCAAAGCTGCCCTATGTGCCACTTTGACATGTTCACTTTCAGTGAATCATGTATTGGAAAAACAGGTTGACTTATTTATAGTCAGAGACACAGTCTGAATTACTTTGCTCGTTTTTGTTTTTATGCCCCTTGTTGCTGGGTGTCTTAAAAAAGGAATAACTCTTCTAATGCATGCCTTAAACAGCACAGAATTGTGAACCAAACCTGACACAAAGATAGTAATTTTTTAAATATTTTAAAGCAAAAAAGTATAAAGAACAACAAATAGAAACAATTGTACCTATAGTTTCACTACTTCACTCTGTTTTCATATACTCTCTGATATATATGTACATAATTATAATCACAATGTAGATATAATTTTCTTGTTTTGCCTTTCAAAAATGTCATGTTGTGGATATCTCCCCCATTTCTAGCATTTACATAATTACTAATTGCTGGATGTCGTACTATACATTTCACCTATTGACACATACATGCTTTCCAGCTTTTCCGTTGTATGATCCACTATAATGAACACTTTCACACATACCGTATTTTTCTTCAGTTATCTTGGGATTAGTTCCCAAGGGGCTATATTAGTGAAATAGTATGGAATATTTTTACACGTATCACTAAGTTATTACTTTCCCAAACTGATAGAACCAATTTGCAGGGCCACCAGTGCCAGTTTTACCACAACCTTGCCAGCCCAAGTGGGCAAATCTTCCAAACAACACTGATTTGCCTGATGATTAACTATTCAAAATGTTATGTATTTCCTTACGATTACTGTGGCAAACAATAAAACATCAGAAGAAACAGAAAACTGAATTCAGATGGGATTCTAGTTACAGAATTTTAGTGCTCATAAAGACCTAAGGAGGGGGAGGCTGGGCGTGGTGGCTCACATCTGTAATCCCAGCACTTTGGGAGGCCAGATCACCTGAGGTCGGGACTTCGAGACCAGCCTGACCAACATGGAGAAATCCCATCTCTACTAAAAATACAAAGTTAGCCGGCCATGGTGGCCCATGCCTGTAATCCCAGCTACTCGGGAGGCTGAGGCAGGAGAATCGCTTGAACCTGGGAGGTAGAGGTTGCAGTGAGCCGAGATCGAGCCATTGCATTCCAGCCTGGGCAACAAGAATGAAGCTCTGTATCAAAAAATAATAATAATAATAATAAAATAAAAAAGTTTAAAAATAAGTTGAAAAAAAGACCTAAGGAGGGGGAAAATGAAGAAACCACTTCAAGCTCAGCCTTTACTCAAACACATGAAAAATCAGAGGCTCATTTGTCTGAAGTCCCAAATCAGGTCATTAAGAAAACGGGATGGATAAATCGATGGGGAGGCGGCTCAACCTCTTTCCCTTCTCAGGCAGAAGCCCCTGAGTAAGCCCGCCACTGCCACCCACTGCCCCTGAAAGGACATCTGAACACAGTGATTCTGGTGATGCCATGATTCCAACCAGCAAGGAGCATTTCAAAAAGAGCTGCAGAGAGTCTGCGCATTCCAACGAGAGCCGCATCCCGAACACCATCCACTTAGCTCTCACTTTCCTCCTTCCTCCTTTCCCGGCCCACTTTCTGTTTTTAATTAGGACCTTGGAACTTACTAGTACAGATCCAACTCATTTAAACACTGACTTTCAAGTTGTTTAAGTCTTTTAAGGAAAATGACTATGGGTTTCCATCCTCTATCTGTCATTACACCCTCATGCATCTCAGGGAAATTAGCAACCTGATTCTTGCCCCGACTGTCATTTAAAATAAAAAGCTTTCTCATTTGCCATCTAAGAAAAAGTGTAGTAAACCGACAGCAGGCGGATAGGGGTAATGAAACATAATTAGCCGTATTCAGCAAGTTCCTGGGATCATATTTACCTGCGTCGTCAGGTAACTGGGGGATGATGTGTATTTGCCTCTGTGATGCAGGTGTGTGTGCAGAGTCTGTGTGTGCTGGAGAGAGCAGTGTGTCCCCCTAAGGACCTCAGGGTCCCAGAACTGCTCACACTGCTGCCTTGCTGGATACACAGAACCAGTAGGTGACATCCACTCAACACAAAGCCTCCAAACACCTCTGCCCCGCCCCTGCCACGTCCTGTGAAGGTGTCTGGGTCTCCTCACAGGGGCTGTTTGAAAGTAGCCTACTTCTGATGATTAAGGTTCTCTGGCACTTTGCAGGTATTATGTAGTGAACCCTCTCACAACAGCTATGAGAGACTGCTGCACTCCCCAGATGAGGAAACCTAGTCTCCGAGAGCTAGGTAAACCACCCACAGTCTGTGGGAGAGCTGAGGTCTGAAGCCAGGCCATCAGGCTGCCTCTTCCCGGGGACCCGGGAATGGAGGGCATTGTGGCTTAGCCTCTCAGTCTGCTTAGAATGTCCCTCCAAAGAGCGAGGGGATGCACAGCCTCACTCAGGAGGGAACCCTGCCAATAACATTGAATCTGAATCCAAGCCAATCTTAGACTGAACCTTCAAAGTACAATTAAATGCCATGAGGAAATGGAACATTCGACAAGGTATTAGGTAGCATCTCTTTTTATTTTTATCTATTTATTTATTTATTTTGAGATGAAGTCTGGCTCTGTTGCCCAGGCTGGAGTGCAGTGGTGCGATCTCAGCTCACTACAACCTCTGCCTCACAGGTTCAATCGATTCTTCTGCCTCAGCCTCTGGAGTAGCTGGGACTGCAGGAGCAAGCCACCAAGCCTGGCTAATTTTTAGTATTTTTAGTAGAGATGGGGTTTCACCGTGTTAGCCAGGATGGTCTCAATCTCCTGACTTCGTGATCCGCCCACCTCAGCCTCCCAAAATCCTGGGATTACAGGCGTGAGCTACTGCGCCCAGCTGCATCTCTTTTAAAAAGCCAGTGTTATCTGGGAAAGTGCAAGGGTTGGGGGAGTGGGGGTACTGTTTTAGATTAAAAGAAATGAAAGAGATGATGTGCATCTTCTTAGATGATATTACAGTACAACAGACACTACAGTTAGATGAGAGTCCAGTATTGTCTGTTTTCTCAGGTGTGATCACTGTGTTGTGTCACGCGGAAAAATGTCCTTATTTCTAGGAATTGCATGCTGAGATCTCAGGGAGTAAAGGGCCATGATGTCTGCGACTTAATTTAAAATGATTTGACAAGGACAGGTGTACACACAGAGATAAAGCAAATATGGCAGATGTCACCAATTGCTGAATCTATGTGGTGAGTACACAGGTATTTGTTGTATTGTCTTTTCACCTTTCCTAGATGTTTAAAATCTTTCATAATGTCATTTGGGGGAAGAAAAGCTTATCTGGCTATACTTATTTGGGAATGTGCTGCCTAAAAGGGGACTAACAAATAAAACCTTAACTTAGAACATAACATTTTAGAGACTGAAGGAACTGGAGACCTTCTAGAGCTCAACTCTCATTTTAAAGATGAGGAAAGTGGGCATATTGATTTTATCTGATTTTCTTTTTCTCCTTACTTTTTAAATGTTTTTGATTTAACTTTATTTTAAGTTCAGGGGTCCATGTGCAGGTTTGTTACACAGGTAAACTTGTGTCATGGGAGTTTGTTATACACATTAGTTTGTCGCCCAGGTATTAAGCCTAGTACCCAATAGTTGTTTTTCCTGATCCTCTCCCTCAACCCACCTTCACCCTCCAATAGACCCCAGTGTGTGTTGTTCCCCTTTGTGTCCATAAGTTCTCATCATTTAGCTCCTACTTATAAGTGAGAACATGTGGTATTTGGTTTTCTGTTCCTGTGTTAGTTTGCTAAGGATAATGGCCTCCAGCTCCATATTGAATAGTTAAAAACTATTTAGGCGTGGGCAAGGTGGCTGACGCCTGTAATCCCAGCACTTTGGAAGGCTGAGGCAGGTGGATCACCTGAGGTCAGGAGTTCGAGACCAGCCTGGTCAACATGGCAAAACACATCTCTAATAAAAATTCAAAACAATTAGCCAGGCATGGTGGCAGATCCCTGTAATCCCAGCTACTTGAGAGACTGAGGCAGGAGAATCACTTGAACCCAGGAAGTGGAGGTTGCAGTGAGCTGAGATCATACCACTGCACTCCAGCCTGGCAACCAAGCGATACTCCATAGCAAAAAAAAAAAAAAAAAAAAAAAAAATTAAAACAAGTGTTACAAACTAACAGTTTATTTATCCCAGGCACAGAAAAACAAATACTGCATGATCTCACCCATAGGTTAAGAAACAGAGAACTCATAGAAACAGAGCAGAATGGAGGTTACCAGGGGCTGGAGTGTGGGGGGTTGGGGTGATGTTGGTCCGAGGGTACAAAAGTTCAGTTAGACAGGAGAAAGTTTATCTTTTAGTGATTTTCATAATTTTGACAAAGTTGAAACAATTGGAACAAATTATCTAAATATTTTAGTAATTATTTTTTAATTGAGTGATTTTAATGAATCAAAAATATTTATAAGATAATCATGCATAATACATATAAATAATTTGAGTGTTCGACCTATATTACAAATGAAAGTAAAGAACAGGCAGATTCTGAGACTTGGGACAGGCAGCATTTGGCACCTATGGAGACCTGGTTCCACACGTCTGTAGTGGCAGAAAGGCAATATATATTAAAACCTAGGAAAACAGGCCGGGCATGGTGGCTCACACCTGTAATCCTAGCATTTTGGGAGGCCAAAGTGGGCAGATCACCTGAGGTCAGGAGTTCCAGACCAGCCTGGTCAACATGGCAAAACCCTGCCTCTACTAAAAAGACAAAAGTTAACCGGGTGTGGTGGCACATGCCTGTAATCCCAGCTACTTGGTAGGCTGAGGCAGGAGAATCGCTTGAACCCAGCAGGCAGAAGTTGCAGTGAGCTAAGATCACGCCATTGCACTCCAGCCTGGGTGACAGAGGGAGACTACACACACACACACATACACACACACACACAAACTTGGAAAACAGGTGAGAGAAGATGGTATGTGATGGTTTTATCAAGTACTTCTACTCTATTTATATGAACTACTCCAAGCTGTGGTAAACAGCTCTGGGAAGCCAGGTCCAGTGCAAGTGGGCCAAAGCCCATGTTGGCAGTTATAAACCAGGCATCTCCAGATGACAGCTTTGTGACCTCAGCAATGTTCTCCTGGCTAGACCAGTGCAGTACGTATCAGAATCCAGCAGGGAGTGTGCCCACCTGGAGGACCAAGGTAAAGGTGGGAGGCCAGGACCAGGGATCTGGTAGCTAGCAATAACTCAAAGTACCCATGTTCATGGTTTTCACTCTCCTCCTGAGCCCCCACGTATGCCATCCCCAACCCTCTCCCCTATCCTTCAGGTCCGTGACTGCCAGTCACCAGTAAGACCCAGCACTCAACAGCCCTGGTTCCCCAACAGATGGACTCACAAGAACAAGAAACAATGACTTGATCATTAGAACTCTCAGTTTCCCACAATTCCTGTCACTGGGATATTTTAAAGTTCTCAGATGTGGTCCCCATTGTTTGTCTGAGAAACTGGCCAGGGGCATCTCCTGGAATTGGGAGCAAGAGTGACTCTGGGGGCTTGTTGTGCTCCTTGGAAGAGGTTCTCACTCCTTTAACATGTGGCTGCCTGGCCCTGGACAGCAAAAACTAACCCTTTGAGAGTACTTAAGTAAATACATCATCAGATCTGGGAGCTGATCAAAACCTTATTTCATTGCACTCACATGTATGTGTTTCTTAATGCACTTGGTCTTGGATAAAATATATCCTAGTGCATTAGATTTTAAGCCATGGATACACATCATAAGTGGAATATCCGGTTATATTAATTTCATTCATGTTAATTGATATAAAAATTTATGGTGAACTATAGATTTATTTAACTGACAGAGTAGTGATATATACATAAAAATTCCTGGAGAGATATGAATTCATATAAGCTGTGTAGGAAAACCTATATTCTTTCAAGTCATCACAGATACCTTATAAAATTTTGTACTTCAGGTACGAAATACTACAGTGTCCCCAGCAAATCTGTAGCAATTGGCTTTTGACACTGAAATGTTGGATTCAGTCCTGTTGGGTAATGTTGTTTGTTTGGGCTTTAGAGTTGCCCATTAGCAATCACTAGAAAGATTAAATCGGGTGAACTATGTGGATCCTGGAAACTGTTTGGGGTGTTACACTTAGAGGAATGCACAGAGCTTCCATGGCTGACCTTGACCTCGGGAGGTGGCCAGGGACCTGGCAGTCTCTCATACAAGGTTCCACTGAGAGAGCTGAACACTGACCCCACTGAATGCTGTGTTGAGGAGCTAGGGTCCCCCCTCCCCGCCCCCAGCTCCCTGCTATGAGCTTTCCCAGTTACTACATGAATCAAATTACGGGCACCTCTGCTGGGTTTCCTGTGAAATAACAGATCTTACTGTAACCAAATATTACCATCTCGGAAAATCCTTATGCAACTAGCGAGGACTCCTCATTCTCAGGCAACAGAGAAAGGCCTCTTTGTTTTGGGGCTGAACACCTGGAACATGTTATCCGGGGCGGCCTCCCCAGGCCCACAGTGGAGAGGGGGCTCATAGGACCCAATCACACCCCTGCCTGTGGAGGACCGACTGGCCCAAAGCTGCCTCTCGCTGGCTTTGTTTAGCCTGGTTTCAGCAGACCCTGGCTCTTGCTGTCAGCCATAGGCAAATGGCAGAGGACACCCCGCATCAATAGAGAAGGACTATGTTGGCAAGGACCACAAAACTCCCAGGCAACCTTTGACAAGATGAGAAGAGGAAGGGCTAAGGATGCAGAGAGATGGGAGGCCTAAAATCTACCCTCCCTGCCCCCAGACATTGGTGCCCTCCTGAAGCCATCACAGATAAGAATGCTGGCTGTGTGTGCAGGAGAGCAGGCATTGTGGCATGGGCTCAATCAGGGGACGTGTCTGTGGATGGTTGCCCTTGGAAACCAGTGAAACCCTGTGATCCCACCTTTCCTTCAGATCACTGACTTTCCAGAAGAAAACCTAATGCTGCTCTTTCATCCTTATACCATGGCTAATACAGCAGTCACAGAAAGGCACTGCTCTAAGAACCCAACGCAGGCCAGGCTAGAGGCAGGAGTCAAGGCCGGCTGCCACAGGGCTCAGGATGTCCGTCCAACCATGACCTCAGCACTCATTGATGAAAGGCGAGCAGGACCACTCCCAGGTGTGGAGAGGCAGGGGGCATTTATGACAAATGGAGATGCAACACCAGTGTAACTTTTTGAAGACAACACACACTTTTACTCACGACTCTTAGTCTTAATGAAATACAAGGTCCTTGCTGGAAGGGAGCAGCTATTACTCATCTCTGGGTCCCTCGTTGTTGGACACCTGAATGTGATTTGTAGTCTTCAACCCTCCAACCCTCTCCACCAACACTCATGGGTGTAGCCGTGCCCTGGGGCCTAGGAGAGGCAGATTCTAAGCTGGGCATGAGGTGAGGTCAAAGATAGCACTTTCCCAGGAGCTCCAGGGAGATGCTAGGGCTATAGCACCTAGGCTCAGTTGAAAAGGGATGGTCCAATGACAGTTATTTGTCTACAAAATAGGAAATTTTCAACATCCAATAAAGCGCCTTTTTCTTTTTTTTTCTTTTTTTTTTTTTGAGACAGAATCTTACTCTGTCGCCCAGACTGGAGTGCAGTGGCACAATCTCGGCTCACTGCAACCTCCACCTCCCGGGTTCAAGTGATTCTTCTCCCTCAGTCTCCTGAGTAACTGAGATTACAGGTATCTGCCATCATGCCCAGCTAATTGTTTTGTATTTTTAGTAGAGACAGGGTTTCACCATGTTGGCCAGGATGGTCTCCAACTCCTGACCTCAGGTGATCCACCCACCTCAGCCTCCCAAAGTGCTGAGATTACAGGTGTGAACTACCACACCTGGCCAAAATGCCCTTTTTTGACTCTGGTATCTAAGACAGTTATAAAAATATAGCTTCCCCCCAACCCACCAAATAACAACAAAATACAGTTGTGCCTGTGTGATCATTCTTGTATCATTCCTTCTACCACTTACTCGCATGTGAATATTACCTGTAAATCTCAGCAACTAATCAGCCATGTAGCTCGTGTAGCATCTTAGATGATTATTTGGAAAAATAAAGCCAAGCACACATTTTTGACTCAAATGAGGAAGCACATTCCTGTTGAGCTATTGCTATTTTAATAACTGGAAATAAATTTTAATAAAGCCATTAACTTTTGCTAAATACACAGTTGTGCTTTGAGAGTGATGGAAAACCATTTAAAGCCATACTTGAGGCTCTGTCCTTGGCACAAACATGATTGAAAGTCTATGTCTGATTAACCCTTTTAAAATGCCTTCCTTTACTTCTGAACTGTTGATAAAGAGCTCTATTTGTTTGTAGAATTTTTCCTTAAAAATGGGGCAACAGAAATTATTTCCTGCCCAGTGTCCTATTTCAAGGAACCTGGTGCGTTTTTACTCATCTAAGCTGATCTCTCTAGCAGGATGCAATCCGGCTGCTTCGTCCTGCTTTAAAGCAAGTTTAATTTACTTGATTAAAAGTATGCCTATGCTCAGCATGGCTCACAAAGGCAGGGAGAGACATTAATGAAGAGTTTCCCTTTGAACTAAAATATACAGATTTTGTTTCCCAGTGTTTCCACGTCTATCTTCTTTGCTTTCTTAGTTTTCATGTGGTATCCGATATCACAGAGGCTGGCAGCAGAACAACGTGGACATGCTTCTCATGGGGGCCCATTCTCTGGGCTTGAAGGCATAACATATATTTTACAAGAACAATGAGAAATCATTTAGGGATCCACTTTTCACCATCCTCTTAGAAGAAGTGCTCTCTGGGATGGAAGAGGGGGTGGAGGGCAGATGACTGTTACATAAAGCGCTTGACAGGAAAAAAGGCACCCCCTATTTCTTGGGATTTTCTCCCATTACAATCTCTTTGACAAAGTTCCTTTCCCTAGAATGTTCCCAAAAACCGTAAATATTGGTGAAGAAAAAGAACTCCTATTGACCGGAACTCATTACACAATCAGAAAGATTGAGCATTTTATATTTGTTTTTATATTTATATCTTTCAGGGGGGAAATACACTATGTACATTAATTTTACCACAGTTTGCTGAAATTCCTTAAGCAAATATGTAATTAGGCATTTTAAAATATGAAATGTATTTATTTATAGCTTCCAACCACATATTTATTTTTATTTATCTGAAAGATTTAAACGACACTGTCTTGGATTCGTTCTTTCTTTGGTTTCTTTGTAAAATATATAATTAGGCAAAGTTTGAACATACCTAATAGCCCTGAGGAGACTGGGCAGTGATCTTTCTGAAGCTTTAAAAGTATTGGTAGGAAGCTGTTCTCTTCTTTTCCCCAAGTTCAATAGCTTAGCTATTCGTTTCCTGTTTCTAATAGCCAAGGTAATTAGACCATAATGAAAACTCTTTGCTTGGAAGATGACATCTGAAAGTTGAAACTATTTGCTGCTGCTCAAACCTCAACAGGGTGGGGAGGGGGCAGGGATCGCCTCCTCAGTGGGAGAAAGTTCTACAACTAGAGTGACACTTTCCCCTAAAATTATTTCTTCCTGGAAAGACTCCAAAGTCCAGGAGGCAAAGTGACACGTACACTGTTTTTTTTATGGAATAGTCAATTCTTCATTGTTAAGGAAACATCGCTTAAAATCTCCAAAAAGCCCAGAACATACAGAAAACCTGTTTGCCCCTTATTTTACCTTTCTTTTACTTTCTAAGTATCACACGTGTACAGTGAGGTGCATACATCTGAAAGGCATATCTTGATGAATTTTTCATCTATGTGCATATCTGTGAAACCACTACCAATATCAAGAAATAGAACATTTCCTGCCCCTAAAGGCTCTCAGACTCCTCCCTGTCAAGACCCCACCTGAGGGAGCCACCATCCTAATTTCTATCCCCCAGAATGGTTTTGCCTGTCTTTGGATTTTCCATAACTGGAGCTATGAATGCTATATACATTCTGGCTGGCAGGCTTCTTTCTCTCAAGGGTAAGTGGCTGAGGTCTATCTGTGTTGCTCTGTAGAGTTGGGCTCTTATATTTTCACTGCAGTGAGTATTCCTGTGTGTGAATATTTATTTATCTGTTCTACCTTTTGTGGATATTGGGGTGCTTCCCAGTTATCACTCTCAGGAATAAAGCTACTATGAACATTCTCGTCCACACCTCTGGGTGAAAGCACTTTCTTCCTTGGGTGTATAACTAAGAGTGAACTTCCGAGACCACAGAAGATGTGCAGCTTTGGTAGATTCTGCCAAACCATTTCCCATGAGTTGTAGCAGTCATCACTCCCACCAGGAGTTCATTCACCACTTTTTGATGGGCAACAAGGGTTCAGTCTCATCATTGAAAGCAAAGTCTCAAGTGTTTGCAGAAGGGGGACATGCAGACTTAGTAGCAGGAGAGATAGAAAAAAAAAAGATGAAAAGGGAAAAAGCTACCCCCAAGAAAGGAACTGGCCCAGGCTGAACAAGCTCTGGTAGACCCTGGGGCATTGCTGGGGTAACTGTTTCCCACCCTTGCTGCCCAGGACAAGGGGCAGTGGCTCTGGCGGGGAAGCTCAGTCCCTTGGGGCTTCCCACTTCATGTGCATGGACAGACAAGGCTTTCCGGGGGTCAGGCCAACTCCAGTACCCTCCAGCCCAGTTCTCAGCCACATAGAGCATCACATGTAGGACAAGACTACTGGCTCCAGTAAGTCCCCCGAACTTTTCTTTAGGCCTAATTCCAGATATTCTCTCTTTCCAATACTTTTTCTAATTACTGACCAAAAAGTAAATAGTAAGGCTATGTCAGGAAATCTGCTGCCTCGTAGCCAGCAAACCTCTCCAGTCCACAGTGGCCCCACTGCACTCTGTGTGCCTGTCCTCTGGGACGGCACTGCCCCGGCCCTCCCCACTCACACACAGCCCCGCGAGGGTCCCAGAAGGGAGCCTTCATTCACTGAGCTCTCACTAGGCCAGAATTCCAGGAAAGGTGAGAACCCAAAACACCTCCCCTACCCACTCCAGCCATTCTAGAAATAACAGGAGATGGAGGTTAACAGAAGATCACCAACCTTCCTGACAGCTTTTCTAAACAATCAGGGAGGGGTCATTTTCTACATTTGATATTCTCACGGCTCCCTCTCCAAATTAAGGATGCCCCACCAACGTCTGTGTGGGCCATCAAGGGGTGCGTGTGAAAATCTTCCTACCCATCGCAGGCTAGAACCTCTGGGTCAGGCCTGTGGCCAGGCAAGCCTTGCCCATCTCCCGCCTGGCCTCCCTCACTCAATTTGCCGACTTCCTGCTGGGTTCTCTCTTAGGGCCTTTACTCTGTCCTCTCCGTCTCTGGCTCTGATCGTTTCATATTGCTGCCGGGAGTCTCACATGTACCAGGGTGGATAGTAGAGCCTTAGTCCTGAAGTTTCACTCATAACTCAAAGGGATAGGTATATTTTGTTGTAGCACAAAATTGACTCCCATCCCCTGGGAAGGTTGTGTGTTTAGTGTGTACTTAGGTAATGAGGAACCCACCTGCTAACTCACCATCTGCACAAAGGAGCATTTCTGTCCGCTCAGGCAGAGACCCCTGACTCCAATAGGCCACACTCACCAGTGGTGAAGTGTGTTCAGCCAGGGAGGAAGTTCCTATTGGTAGGAAGATTTTCAAATGCACCCCTTGACAGCCCACACGGATATCAGTGGGTATCCTCAGTTTGCAGAGGGAGCCACAGAATATGAAGGTTTAAAGACGCCAAAGGCTCAAGTGCTTCCCTTCCTTCTCTCTCTTTGTCTCTGTTTACCATGCGACTGTTTTGAAACGTGCTCACTCTCTTCCTCTTACCCTCCTGGGGCTTCTCCTGCTGTCTCAGTTGGAGAGGGACAGGGACAGATACAGAGGCCCTGGATACAAATGAAGAGCCTGGGCTGAACCAGGACCAGATAGGCCTGCAGCCCTGCATATTGGTCCCAGTATCTGGATAGTCATCTGGGGAACTTGTGTAGCTGTGGTGGTTTTAAGATATGACCCCAGATTCTTTGATGCTCCTTTGTTCAAGAGGTGGAGCTTAATTTCCCTCTGCTTAAAATGTAGGCTGGATTTAGTGCCTTGCTTCTCGTGCATAAAATAAAGCAGAGGTGATGTGTGTGAGGTCATAAACAGCACTGCAGTTTCCTGCTTGTTCTCCTCTCTCTCTCATATCATTAGCTCTGGGACAAACCCGCTTCTATGTCATGAGTACCCTCAGGCAGCTCATTGGAGAGATCCGCATGGTAAAGCAATGAGGCCTCCTGCCAGTAGCCATGTGAGTGGCATCTTGGAGCCAGACCCTCCAGCCTCAGTCAAGCCTTCAGATGCCTGCAGCCTGGCTGACATTTTAACCATAATTTCGTGAGAGATTCTGAGCCAGAACCATCCAGATAAGCTGCTCCCAGATTGCCAGGTAAGAGAAATAAATGGTTATGATTTTAAACCACTCGGTTTTGGAGTAATTTGTTACACAACAACAGATAACTAAAACAGGAGGTTATTAGTACTACTCACCAAATATTTCTGGTTCTAGCTTCCAGAATCACGGTAGGATAACCTCTCTCCCCTGCTTAGAAGTTACGTATATCCACGCAACTTTGAAATTGAGCAAGACTGGGGTGTGTCATCCCCATGAGAGCACTTCAGGAGCCAATGTGCCCTCAGAACCTCTTTCTCTCCCTCTATCAAACCAATTGCCAGTGTTGTAAATAATGAAGCCAGGGGTTGGGGTGACGTGGAGCAGAGCTGTTAGCTGACCCACCATGGATATGTAGCAGCAGAAGAAACAAGCCATGTGGTCTGTAAGCACCCACATTTTGGGTGTTACTGTGGCACAACCTGAACTATACTGACTGATGCAGGTGAGGATACACAGGGATCCTCTGTCCCTCCACCCTCAGGTCTTCATGCTCTTTGGGCCCAAGAAAGCCAGCATCTCCATCGAGGTCAGCAGGATCACACCCTTGATGTGGGCTCCCCGTCCCCTACCCAGGCACTCCACCATGTCCACACCTGGATAAAAAGTGTGGAGCCTGGTTCAGGAGTAGGCTGGGGGCTTGGCCAGGTCATCATAACCTCTCTGTTTAGAACCCAGTGGATGGGAAAGGCTTGCATGGCAGTAAGAGGAGTTTAAGGTGTTAAGTAACGGCCCATGTGATCCAGTTCTGAAGGCCACAAAGTCAACAGTGATTGATCCTTTGCTTTCTTTTCCAGAACCATAGAGAATTTGGGGAAATTACTGTCTGGCCACCCAGAAAACAAAGACCAGTTAGGATTTGTTTTATTTTCTCTTCTTCCCAGATCAATCCACAGTTCTCCAGGGACCCATGTGGTTTTGTGCTTCCTCTGTGCCTGTTCTGCTCCTCTCCACGCACCCCCACTTCCCCAGCCCCTCCCAGTCCCCTCAACGGTCTTTCTGGCCAGCCCCTCAGCCCCCTCTCCGCCCCACAGTCCTCAGGCTCCAGCCTCCTCGTTAGGAAGTGTTAGAAAGTTGCTGGAGTGAGAAATGAGCCTGTGAAAGCTCGTTGTCCTAATTAAACTTCCACAAGGAGAGTGACAAGAGGCGACGGGGAGGAAACGTTGCCACCACCAAGGTCTCAGCCTGGGCCCAGGTCGAGGAAGGCCTTTGTCCTGCAGAACAAAAGCCGCTGTTTCCACGTGTTAAACCTCATCAAACTTCAACAGACCCAGGTGCAAAACCCCACATCCCAAATGCCATCCGGGCTTATGCCACCTTCCCGAGCACGGACCATCCCTAGCCGTCAACCCTAATCAGGGCCATGCCCCACATCAAAGCTGCACTCCCTCCACAGACAGCTTCTGCTCTAAGATGCATTGTTCTTATGACTTCCTACACTCGGCCTTGTCTGATGAATTAGGGCATGGAGCCACCCCATGGCACAGCTGGGCCCTGCTGGCATTGTTAATGAGGTAGGAAGGGCGCATTTGTCCGAGCCTGGGACTAACATAATCACATAAAGCTGTTGCTTTAGAATAGATGGAGCTGCACCAGAGTCAATTTTCTTGGAAGCAATGCAAAGCAGAGCTTCCTGGGAGAAGACACAATGCCTCCTATTGTCTCTGTCACTTCCCCTCCAGCCTCCCATCGTTTCCGCGTCTCCTCGGGAGCCACTGCCCTGTGCAAAAGCTGTTTGCTGATGCCCAGCCGTGGTTTCCAAAACCCCCATGAGAAGTCGTTTCTGTCCACAGTCATTGTTTCCAGACCAGCCAAGCTGACTGGGGAGGAGAGGCCAGGCCCAGGGAGAGCAGGAAGAGACCCAGCTTGCAACACAGGCCCCCGGCGGCTGGTGTCGGCTCGTGGATTGCTGGGGGGCAGCTGGTGCCAGCCCTGCTAGACGTGTCCAGGATCGGGTCAGAGGCCAGGGTGGCTCACATCCACAGGCTCCAGGAGGAGGCTCTCGAGGCCCCAGGTTCCTGGAGGAGGACAGAGTGTGGATTATCCAGTGAGTCCTCAGAGTGCTCCCGGGAGATTCTACCCCTAGGCCCTCATCCTACCTAGGACTCAGGCAGCCATCTGGGTCTCTGCTTCCCTAACCACTTCCTCCTCCACCCGACCGTCACCTAGTCTCAAGGGCGTAGGCAGCTTCTGGAAGTGGCTGAGACTGGAAGGATGTTGTCACACCTACCAGACATCCCTGCATGTATCTCTACCACCCCCACTACATATTCTGAAGAACCAAGGTGAGCTGGGGGAATCCCCAGGGCAGCAAGGCCTGGGCAAGAGTGGAGTCAGGAAGTGAGAAGTGGGGATCCTGCGGGTTGGGGGGCTGTGGGGCTGGGCTGAGTACTGGGCAAGAGGCGGGAGGTGACAGTGGAAGCGACATCTCCCCATCTTCCCCAGCTCCATATGAGGGGTTCTGCTGCATTCACTGAGTCACCAAAGGACACTGGAAGGCCATCAAGATTTTTGGGTGACCAAGACATGGCTCCCTTCTTACTGTCTGTAGGGAGACGGGCATTTGAACACCCAAGTCTAACCCAAGCAGAGTTGACTGAGGGCTAAAGGTTCCACAGAGGCTGGGTGCAGTGGCTCATGCCTGTAATTCCAGCACTTTGTGAGGCCAAGGCAGGTGGATCACTTGAGGTCAGGAGTTCGAGACCAGCCTGGCCAACATGGTGAAACCCCGTCTCTACTAAAAATACAAAAATTAGCCAGGCATGGTGGTGTGCACCTGTAGTCCCAGCTACTCAAGAGGCTGAGGCAGGAGAATCACTGGAGCCTGGGAGGCAGAGATTGCAGTGAGCTGAGATCACACTACTGCACTCCAGCCTGGGAAACAGAGCAAGACTCCTTCTCAAAAACAAACAAATAAAGAAAGGTTCCAAGGATGCTCCGGAGGACAAACAAAGGAGAAGATTTGGTGCAGGAGTTAGGACAAAGACTCCTGGGAGAGCAGCCCTCACGTGGGGCCACAGTGAAAGAGTGGTCCCCTTTTGTGGAAGGGAAATGGAGGATGTGTGTGGTGAAGGCTTTGCTGAAGCATCTCTTATAAAAGGAGCAAAAGCACTTGCTCTCCTCCCAGCTCTGGCTTAGCCTCTCTCTCTTCAAGTCCCTGGCATCCCTGGAAAACCATGATTTTTCCATTCTGCACCTGGCCCAGGCACCTCCTCCCAGCCCCACACACTGCAGTCTGGTGTGTGTGGTGGGCACACATAGAATACTCGCTGGTCTTGAAAATGAAGCTATCCTTTGGGGCCCCTACAAACCAAAGAGACCCACTGAGCCAAGAGATCACTCTTGGACACCAGCAAGGGTGAGATCACTTGATAGGTATTTTGTCGTGTGTTTCTTTTTAACTATATAAAAAACAAAAGGGTGGATGTGCAACCCAACCCAAGAATACCTTGGCTCAGGATCAACTAGATGAAACTTTTAAAAATGATTTAATGTTATGTTAGACTGTTGCATATTAAAACGATGTAATGCCTTCTAAGAAACGAGAGTCAGATCCTGAAAACGATGACTTGGGCAAATTTAAGGAGTTATAACTCACTTTTCAAGAGAGCAACATTTTGTCCAATATGTACAGACCTCTAATGATAGTGTGCAAAGACTCTTTCGTTCCCAGATTATGAGGCTGCCACTTTCTCCTCCCCTTCCTGAGCCACACTTTTCTAAACAGCAACTGTGGGGACAGGGGGAATGGGAAGTTCATGAGAGAAGGAAATATTTGGGACCATGTCGGCCAGTGGAATGGGGCTTGTGGTCACCGTGTTACAAAGTCAAATCACTTCCCAGTAAACACCAGTTTCCGATGGCTCTCTGGCCAGGGTTGGCCGGGGACAGGCAGGGAGTATATGTGTCGGGTACGTTGCGTCACAAGCTGTGCAGCTGTGTAGGCCTCTCTGTCCAGAGGCATTAATGGAAAACGATTGGGCACCCAGCCCACAGCAGATGCGCTGGGGAATCCAGCCAGGGGAAGCCGGGAGAGGGGACACGCAGGGCCTGGCTGAGAAGCCTTGCAAGGTAACCACAGGCGGAAACTTGAAAAAATGAAGATGTTCCCACCAGTTCCAGAAAACAGGGCTAACTTAAAATGCCACCCCTTTCCTTGCAGTGGGCTTGGCAAGCCCCAGGTGTTGAAAGGCAAAAGAAAAAAAGAAAGAAAGAGAATGAAAAAGAGAAAGGAAACAACATGTATCTAGCCTGCATTTCTAATTGAGTTCCCTTCAGACCCCCTCACATGCTGAATTGATGTGTGAGATCAGAACAAAAGGAATTTCAAGGAGTCATTGCTATAGACCCCAGGGCTAAGGAGATTGTAATTTCAAAATACTGTTTCATGCACTTGTTAGACTAAATCAGCAAACAGATAGCA
This sequence comes from Colobus angolensis palliatus, assembly GCF_000951035.1. Taxonomy (NCBI): domain Eukaryota; kingdom Metazoa; phylum Chordata; class Mammalia; order Primates; family Cercopithecidae; genus Colobus; species Colobus angolensis. The sequence continues at coordinate 945,122 of NW_012112253.1, forward strand.
GCGTGTCGGGTCCTCCTGGAAGTTGCCAGAAGTCTCATGGCTGTAGCCTCCCTAGCTGCTGCTTCAGGGAGTCCCCTGGACCCCTCAACCCAGAAGAGGAAGGCAAGGATCCATCTCTCCTTGTTTCAAGAGTTCCCCTTTTCCCCGCTTTACGTCTCAGAGCTCCAGCTCCACCATGTCCCTCATCTGTCAAGTCTGCTCTCAGGGAAAAGTAGAAACTCACTCAGTCCCAAAAGTGAATGGTAACCTCAGCTTCTTCTCATGGTGGGAGGGGAGACTCATGTTTTCCCAGATCCTAAGCTAAAGTAAGCTCCTGCTAAACAGATGAGGGAATTACATTGAGAGGGAAGAGGTTCACACCAGACTCCTGTGAATTCCTTGAAGGATTCATGAGATTTCTCACCTTTGGGTTTTCTGTGGGGGTTGAGTCTCTCCATCTTAATGCTCTTTATCTAATTGGCTCACACTTTCTTTCTGTTGAAAAATGTCACTTCTGTGCTTCGGAGTGGTCCCTGGGGTGGAGGATGCCAGTTGTCAAGCAAAACCTTTTCCCCTTTCTTCCTGACTGACAGACCCTTATATTATTGGGGCAGCAATAGGTCCAGCTAAAGCACTACATTTCCCAAGTTTCCAGACATCTGTAGCCAAGCGGGTGTAAGCAGAAGACTTTGAGGGTAGAGAATGCCTCAGAGACAGTTATTTGAAAGGCGGATAGTTAAACCAGGAGGCAAACTTTCTTATTTGCCCTTCCCCCATGGAATGTGGCTATGATGGTTGGAGCTCCAGCATCCATCTTGGGACCAATGTGAGGATGGACATTGCAAGCTAAGAGCGCTGAGCAGAAAGAAAGAAGACATCAGACTCTGATGAGTGACTGTGGAGCTGCCTTGTCAGTCCTAGACTGCCCAAGGCTGTATTTCTCTTAGGTGAAAATAAACCTGTATCCTCTTTAAGTGATGTTATTTCTAGTCTTCGTCACTTGCAGCTGAACTAAACCGAAGTAAGCTCTCCCCTTTCCGCACTTCTCCATACCACTACTCACACTTGCAGCTTCTCATTCCATGTCTGTCTTCTCCCCGCCATGTACCAGCTATGAGATCAGTGGTTGGTCTGTAGTGCCGTCTGCAGGAGCCTCAGTACCTGGCGTGGCATCTGGCACATAAGAACAGGCTTGTAAATGTTTGCTGAACAAGATGCCCCTGCAACATGGCTCTGCCAATGGGCTGGCACGCCTGAAGCCCCCTTCCATGGAGTTAACAAGATTTAAGGATATGGGGGGCTGGGTGCAGTAGCTCATGTCTGTAATCCCAGCCCTTTGGGAGGCCAAGGTGGGCGGATCACTTGAGGTCAGGAGTTCAAGACCAGCCTGGCCAACATGGTGAAACTCCATCTCTACAAAAATACAAAAATGAGCCAGGCGTGGTGGCGTGTGCCTGTAATTCCAGCTACTCAGGAGGCTGAGGCAGGAGAATCTCTTGAGCCCAGGAGACAGAGGTTGCAGTGAGCCAAGATTGGGCCACTGTACTCCAGCCTGGGTGACAGAGTTAGACTCCATCTCAATAAAAAATAAAAAATAAAAAAAGATTTAAGGATATCAGGAGCCAGGGCCCATGAGAAGTCAGCATTTAGACTAATTAGGGCACCGCAGAGAGAAAACCACCTGTCTGCATTTATTTATAAGAAAACCAGCTATTTTTTGAGCACCCTCCATGTGCCAGGAGCTGCGTTGAGACTTAACAGAAAATCTTTCGGACCTCACCGTGGGGGTGGAGCAGGCAGCTGGCATTCCTCACTCTAGGGTATGCCCATGTCTTGTGATCTATCCCTGCATAGCAAACTGCCCCCAAGCTCAGGGCTTAAAACAACAGGAATTTTTTGAATTTCTCATGATTCTAAGGGTTCATTGGGGCTCAATTAGAGGGTCCCTCTGCTGGTCTGGTTTAGGGTCTCACCCAGCTACAGTCAGGTGGCAGCAGTGGCTGTACCTCCAATACAGGGAGTGACTGCATTCACTTCCCTGGAGCTTTGGCAGGAGTGCCTGGGAGGCTGGTCTCAGTCAGGACATTGGGACACCTGGGCCTGTCTCTCCTTGAGGTGCTAGGGCCTCTCCCACTGCACATGGATTTTCCATGTGGTCTCTCCTGAAGGCTATCTGGACTTCCTACATGGACGCTCAGGCCCCCACAAGTACAGAGGCAGAAACTGCCGAGCTTCCCAAGCATCAGGCCTGTAACTGGCCCACCACGACTCAGCACTCTAGTTCAGGCATGGCAGGGCCAACCCAGAGTTAGCATAGCCGGGGACCGCACAGAGACATGAACACCAGGAGGCTCCATTCGTGGAGCCCATCACCAGGGACTAGCTGCTGCCCCATGAGTAGGTGTGACTGAATTTTATAGGCGAGGAGGCCAAGAAAGAGGCAAAAGAGCTTGAAGGCCCCACACCATTGAGGGTGAGGATGGAACCCAGAGCAACCCACCTCCCTTGCCTGCCTTCTCTCCTCCTCCATACTCAGCCTCTTGAGCAAAGGAATGCTCCTGAAGGTGCATTTGAGGCCAGAACTCTGCCCAAAGAGCACACTGTCAAGGGCTGCATGCGTAGGGCTGAGGACGGTCTCTAATTCATGTGTTTCATAAGTCGTTTATAGCAGGAGAGGGCCCTGGGAAAATGTTACAAAGATGAAAGGTGACTTAACAGATGGGCTGACACACGGAGGATCAGGGACATCCACACTCCGTACCCACAACCGTGGGCTTCTGTCTGTTCACTCCATCTCATTCTTTGAAAGTCTGTGCATTATTATCTCAGATTAAAACAAGCTCACACCTGTACCTTACCTTCTCCAACCAGAGATTTCTCGCTTGAATCTCTGCAGGTGCAACAGGAACCCAGGGTCTCAAGAGCCAAGGTGCTCAGGATAGGGGAGCATGACTCCAGGGCTCGGAAGGAGCCTCTTAGGTAAGGTCCCTTGAAAGTCTGAGAGTTCCCTTTGTCCACAACTCATCCATTTTGCCCAAATATGTTTTTGGACACGCAGTTCCCAGAGAAGAGCAGGCCCAGCCCCCTGGCCTCAGAGCTCAGCCTTCAGGGTAGGGCAGGAGAAAGAATGTAATCAGAGTTATGGCTTAATGAAGTGAACCGTAATAACCATAAACAGACAGTTTGGGATTTGATTTGTTATTTTGTACAAGGCAGTACCTTTCAATAGCAACTGGTGTTAGGGCCAAGCTTAAACATTTTCATCTCACCAACAAAAAAACAGTGATCCCATTGTTACACTACACTTTCCCACCTTAAAATGGGATTGGTTTTGTGGATTGGGAAAGTTACCAAAAATAAGTTTCTTCAATCACAAAGGTTAGCAGAAAGGAAGTTGCTAGATTATTGCTAGATTGCTAGGAAGTTGCCAGATGAGAGCGGCCTCTAAGTAAGTAGTATCTGTTACAGACAATGTGTGCCAGGCCACCTACCTCAAACATTTTTCCTGTTTAATCCATGTAATAGATAACAAGTCCTACAGCATTTAAGGATAAAAGGTAAGTTTGCTTATGAGTCCCTATATACAAGGTAAAATGGAGATAGTTCTATGGACTAGCTTATGGCTGCAAACTACATTTTAAGAAAAGCACGGCCGGGCGCAGTGGCTCAAGCCTGTAATCCCAGCACTTTGGGAGGCCTAGACGGGCGGATCACGAGGTCAGGAGATCAAGACCATCCTGGCTAACACGGTGAAACCCCGTCTCTACTAAAAATACAAAAAACTAGCTGGGTGAGGTGGCGGCGCCTGTAGTCCCAACTACTCGGGAGGCTGAGGCAGGAGAATGGCGTGAACCCGGGAGGTGGAGCTCTCAGTGAGCTGAGATCCGGCCACTGCACTCCAGCCTGGGTGACAGAGCGAGACTCCGTCTCAAAAAAAAAAAAAAAAAGCACAACCAGGCTGGGTGCGGTGGCACACGCCTGTAATCCCAGCACTTTGGGAGGCCAAGATGGGCAGATCACCTGAGGTCAGGAGTTCGAGACCAGTCTGACCAACACAGAGAAACCCCGTCTCTACTAAAAGTACAAAAATTAGCTGGGTGTGGTGGCACGTGCCTGTAGTTCCAGTTACTTGGGAGGCTGAGACAGGAGAATCACTTGAACCCAGGAGGCAGAGGTTGCAGTGAGCCAAGACTGTGTCACTGCACTCTAGCCTGGGCAACAGAGCAAGACTCTGTCTCAAAAAACAAAGAAAAAGAAAAAAAGAAAAAAGAAAAGAAAAGCATAACCAAAAATGTTTTCCCTCTTGAGACCAACACTCCAAATACAACATGCCCACGTGGTTGTGCCACACAGCCTGACAGTGCAGCTTCCTGAGCACCAACGTAAGATGGAGGGAGACAGGTTGGGGTGTGAATGCTCTCCCACCTGCCTCGGGAGGAATTCTACTACCTCAAAAAGATTGGTGGCCTTTATTTTGTGTCCCAACATAGAGGCAGGATGCTACCTAGCAACAGCAAAGTCAAGCCTACTTTCAGCATTTTCAGAGTTTGAAGCCATTTGGTGACTCTCTGAGGAGTTGTCCGTCTTTAAAGCACACCCTAAAAATACCTTCTGCCAGAGATGCTAGGACTGGGCAGAAATGGCAGAACCACAGGATGATGGGCTACCAGACTCCCAGCCCCGGGGCCCCAGCACAGTCAGCACATTCTCACCCAGCTGCAAAGCTGGAACTCCCTGGAGTTTTCAGTATGGTTGCACCAAAGCTGCCAGCTTTTATTTTGCCAAAATAGAGTGACAACACAGAGGCCCAACCACACGATCTTGGACATTTCCCTCTTTTGAAAAATCTTCCCTATACCCAAGAGGACCATCTCTTACCTCTACTCTTCCCTCTCCAGGATGTCATTAACATCTTGAATTCATCGCTCATTATTCTACCAGACATAGTTATTCTCCCAATTACATTACAGACTCTTTGAGGGATGTCTTATTTTTCTGTAGTTATGGTGCCTAGCTCTTAGAATGCTTTGTAACTGAGCAAAAAACCCTTTGGCTTACCAGAAGTCCACCCTGTTCAGGATTAAACATTCTACCTCTTACAAGATACAAACCAAGAGGGTGCTTTGGCACAGCCCTGGGGTCATGGATTTCTGCATGGCATGAAAGAAGGCATCCCAGGCTGGGAGTCAGGTGGCCTGGGTTCCTCCACCCTAGCTAACAGCTAACTCCATAGCCATGGACACATGCTCGTGCCATGGGTACAGAGTTTCTAAAGATGTAGGTTTTGGAGATCTCTCTGGTCTCCACCAGGGATACAACACTATGCTAAGCCCTGACAGGGTTACTTCATCTATAAACGTCCCAGGCATGGGTGGGAAAACAAGCAGAACTTGTTTTTTATGACACCAACCTAAAGCCTCATTTTAATTTGTTCTGGAAAGACTATTAGTCCTGATGCATTCACTGCAGATCTACCAATAAACTATCCAACTCCCAGTTGGTGAGGGTGCCAATTTTGAGTATCTGGGGGCCCCTTGCAATAGTAGGTACCAAGCTGTCCTGGGTCAATGACACCACCTGGTGGCTGGTGTCAGGGTGGGGAGGGTCCCCTGCATTTTCACTTACGTTCTAGAATCAGGAATCCATCAGCAAACAAAGAGGAAATGTATAATCAGGGCCATAGAGATGACAGAATGGGATGCAGGATGTGGGAGGGGTTTCAGACAGACTGGTCGGGGGAGGCCTCTCTGAGGAGGCAACATTTAAGCTGAGACTTTCATGAGGAGAGATCAGTCATGCAAAGATCTCAGGAAAAAAGCACTCCAGGCAGGAGCAGTGGTGATCACAGAGGCCCTGAGTTGAAGTGAGTGATTCTGTTTTAGCAACAGCGGGCACCCTGGCCAGCCAGCACCGAGGCAGCGTAGAGGGAGATCGCGGGAGGCCTTACTGGGCGGGGGCAGCTGATTCAGAGTGGAAGGGGATTGGGAGTGGGCAGAAGAGTGGTGTGGCACTCTTCCTATTCCTTCATTCTCCGGGTCATTCCTCATGCTTTAGTTAGTTCTGCTTCAGAAGGTATTCCTTTGTTTGGGTATCACAGAAAAGTTTATCTTCCCTCAGTCAATTTTCCATTCCATTCCATTGGGACCAATCATAAGCCTAACCTTGGCCAATAAATGCGCAGTAGCTGCTCAAACCTCCTTGAGCAGCTGAAGGGTGACCATACACCCAGCCAGCACCAGCACCAGCACTCCCACCTGGAGAGGTCCATTTCCTTAACATCCCAGCAGAGCAACATCATGCTGTCCCCATAGCTGTGCACTGCCAAGCCACCCACTTTTGCAGAGAAGGAAGCTGAGGGTTAGAGACCTCCACCAGGTACCCCAGAGGTTAGAGATGCAAGTGATGGAGCCAGGGAGCCTGGAACTAGCTACTGAATCTCTCTCAGTTCATAACATAAATTGGAGCTTTGTCTAGTAAAGAAGACCGATGTCAAAGAAGAACTACAGAAATAAATACAGCATTATAATTCTGTGTCTACAAAATCATATGTATATAATAATGTGGCCACCCCCTGAGTTTGAATATGCACAACTCCTGAAGTCAATGCTCTCACGGAAGAGCCTGGGCCACTACTGGGAGAGGCTGAGTTGCCTGAGACAGCCCAGCCACAGCCTTCATCTCAAACAACTCAGCCTGAGTCAGGACTGAGCCCACGTAGAAGGCCCCACCCTGCCCTTGCCTCACCTCTCCAACCTGAGGCTTGGGGCAGTCTCCCAGTTCTGCCTTCCCGTTGCCTGCTTCAACTGTCCACTGTCCACACTTGTCCCTTTGATGTCCCCCTTCAGTCATTCTGGGAAAACACCTTGTCGTGCCCTGTTGCCCCTGGGGCCTCACATCACAAAGTGGGGCTCTTCGCCGGTTAACATTCATTGCAGCCTCTCCGATGGGCACAGAGCCTAACTTACACTGTGCACAGAGGGTCCCTCCTTCCTCCCCAAAGTATATATCCCATCCCAGTAAGCCTGCCTTCCTCAAGCCCTAGAATTCAAAAGCAGTATAAACAGCAATTTGCATGCAATATAATGAAGGTACAACCTCTTGTTAACAGTGTTGCCCTGGTACTTCTAGACTCTCATCTTATAAAAGTGTGTTGATTAAAGTCCTTCAAAGCCATTTCCTTGGGCATAGCTGTAAGGAGCCTCTAAAGAGTGGGGGCAGTTGGGATCTTGGCTGGGACCAGTATTGGGCTATCTTTGGTCTCATAGTAGAAGGTGATGCCATCTCCACTCTGAAAATAAACAGACAGAAAGAAAAAGAGGAGCTTGTTTCAGCCATTCTGACAAGGTGGGCTCTTGGTGGGGCAGAGATTGTTTTTCCTAAGAGGCCAGGTATTAGCCAGACCACAGCCTGGTGGCCCTTCTCATACCGTGACGTGCATTTGAAGCTCCTGGGTGAGGCTTTTGTTAACCTGCAGACTCCAGCTCAATAAGTCTATGGTAGGGCCTGGGAGTCTGCATTTCTATCAAGCTTCCGGTAAATGCTGATGCTGCCAGTCTAAGGAGGATACTTGTTAATAGCTTTTTAGATACTTGTTAATAGCTTGTTAGAAGGGCAGAATCCTGAGCCCCACATCAGACCTATGAATGCAATCTGCCTGTCAACAAGATCCCTGGTGACTCCTGCGCATGTCACCCTGTGAGAAGGCCAGTTTCTAGGGCTTGCCCACATCCTGTGCTCACGGCAGACATCACTAATCAATCAGGACATTCTGATGAGAGTCAAGATCCTTGTCTACACAGTGCTGCCAGTGCCCCACCAATGCCTGAGAGGCAGCATGAGGAAGAAAGTAAAAAGACAGAAGAATCAGACCTGATACATGGCTAATGAAACAGGAGAGAGAGAAGAAAGTTGGGGCAGAGCTGGGTGTTCAGAAACCCAAAGCCAGATAGATTTCTAGGAGAAGCCCCAAAAGTGTCTGCAATGTTGTGGTGAAGCATAAATTACAAATGAAGGGATGGGTGTTGGGGGAATGGAGCCTGGCATCAGCCAGAGAAGAGTCTGGAGCTGCTGAAATCTGCCTGTAGCACAGATCAGAGAGAAGACCAGGAAGAAGGTTCCAGAAGGGTTGAGAAGCTGCCCACCCAGCTGGAGGTTTCTTGGCCAGGGCTGAAAAATGAGACTGAAGTCCATCCCCCTAGCAGGAGAGTCTCTCAAGTGACATAAACCAAGCATCCACCATACACCAGGCAGGGCTGGCCCTGTCACATCAGTGATCTCAGTTGCGTTTCTAATCCCATGAAGGAGGTACCATCTTCTACAGACAAGGAATCTGTGACCAAGGGAGATTACAAAATGAGGCTGGCAAATGCCCTGCAGGAATCCTTCCCAGTCTACCTGCCTGCAAGGCTAAACTCCTAGGATCATACACACTTATCCTTTGCCGTTATTTATCCTTTTGCAATTCCTTGACAAATTTCTATTGGAGGGTCCTGGGTTGTCTTGTCTGTGAGAGGGATAGGAAGGGATGGGGATGAGGTGGGCACCCAGGGCTCAAGAGAGCAGCCAGGTCAGGGGTGATGCCTCATAGCCAGCAGGACAAGGCTCTGGGTGGTGCTTTCTGTGAGCTTCATCAAGGGTCAGGCAGCAGTGAGGTCTTGTCTATCTCCTTGCAAATGTACTTGTTGCACCTCTACTCTCACTTACCCCCACAAATCCCTTGCTGAGCAAGAATTATTACTTCCATCTTCAGAAAAAGAAGTAGTGGCTCAAAAAGATTAGGCCCAAGTTCTCCCTGAGCTGAGAACAGCACCCACATCTGTTTGATCTCAAAGCTAGGAACCCATTTTAGGCTTATGGAGAAGCGAGTAGGCTTTTGTGGGCTAGCCTGGGCACTAATCACCAATTCTGGCATCATGTTTCTGTGGTGCAATTGAAGTTTGGGGCACTGTGCTGTCAACAAGCTCTTGCACTGCCATTTACTGCTAAGTTAGGAAATACCTGCTTCTCGCATAGAACAAACTTCAGTGGCAACTTCCTACTCAACTTGATCCTGTGACATCTAGTGGCCAACAGGAGAAGTGCAGTGAAATCGCTGGACATTGTAAGCAGGTGCAAAAGCTTAGTGCTTCCTGGGATTGAAAAAAAAATGCGCTGAAATCCATAATAGCTGAAATATCCATGGAATTTAGAAGATGCATATTTGCATGCACCTTATAAAGTCTATAATCCCATGTTTTGTTTCTAATATTCATGTTTATTTACTATCACTGGTGGAAAATACACCATATCCAATTCATTGTCTCTTAATTGATAAACTATCTTTGCAAATAATATAATATATAATACAATGTAATGTATAATACAGTGTAATGTAATGCAATCTCAATGCTTGCAGACATGCTCAATAATAAAGAACATTATAAATATGAAAATACTATAGGTCCCTAATTAATCCATTTCTTTGGGGGTGGAGTGTTTTAGAATCACCACAATGCCATATGAAACTAGATGAAAATATACATAAATAGGTTTCCTCTCTGCTGCACACATAACAGGCTTCCTGTCTGCCTAAACATGTTATAAGACATGATGTGCTTTATAGAAGCTTTCTGATTACAGGGGAACCACAAGAGTGCTGCCTGAGTAACTCTCATTCCACAAAGACACAACTGCAAGAGGATCCCCAGGCATTCTCATGAGTACACAGATTCTAACAACTCCTCCATCCCCCACTCTGATCTCCACCCCAAGACTCACATAATGGCAAAAATCCAAAGGAAGATTCTTGGGTAACTAATGCTCCTTTACAGGGGGTCCTGGATGAAGGGCAGGGGGAAAGTCTTGTCACTGTGGGACTAGGATAGAAGAACCCAAGAGTGATTCACCAAATCTTAACATACTCAAATTATTTTTCAGACATTTTGGGCTTGGCAAAATGCATGTTGCTGAGCCCCCTTTCCTGACAGTGTTATACCCATGTGAATTTCAAGGGAAATTCAATATGTATGTTTCTGATTTTCTTAAGCTTATCTCAGTACAATTATTTAGCAAGAACCACTTTGTGCTCAAGAATCTTCCTGAACCCTTTCTTTTGTAAGCCCCCTGAAACAATTTTCCTTTCAACCAGGAAGTATGTTTTGTCTGGAGTAAATTGAACTGAAACCCCAAAAATTGTGGTTCAAAATTCAGAATTCTTGAATTTTGAAGGAGATTGGAAAGTCTGCAAACAACTTCTCACATCACTGAAAATGGCCGGTGGTGGTATTGAGAGGTGTGAAGTATTATGAGCAAAATTCCATGATTATATGGAGTGACATTTTGTTTACTTTAAAACAAAGTCTGACTTCTTGCTGCCGGGGTTGAGTGCTGGCCTGACCAAGTATCTTCCAGGTCTGGGTGGCCCAGTGACTTGTATGGTCACTCAATCTCTCTGAGTACTGGTGCCTTCCTCAGTAGATGTGAGGACACAACTAACACCTATGGGCACCAGAGGATGGCAGCTCCACGGGGCTTTTGTACCAAAGAGATTCTCTTCCCTAGTAGGACCTCATCATCCAACCATCCAATTTAGGCAATTAAAGCTGTGAAAGAATCAATGAGTTAGCTCCATTTATTCCATCCCAGAGCTAGTTTTTGTTTTTTAATATACTATAAACCTGAGCACAGCACATCAAGGTTATCTGATTAAGGTCAAACATAACAGAGATGGTGATAAGATTTTTATATCTGTGCTGCTCTGCTTAAACAAAAATGAGGTCATTATTCCACTTTAGTTTAAAAGTTTGCTTTTCTTGTCATGGTGATGGCCAACAGCCAGCTGTGCTGGTTAGGATTAAGTCAGCCACATATAACAGAAAACCCAAATGGCGGGCTTTAATAATACAGGGATTTTCCTTTTGCTCACATGAAAAAAAAAATCCAAGAGAAAATATCCAGGGATGAAAGGCTCATTCCAGGGCCATCAGGGACCCAGGTTCTTCTTAAGTATTTCTTCCAACTTCCTTACCATGGAATTTGCATTTCAGAATTGCATTATGGTTACATGATGGCTGCTGGAGACCCAGCTCTCATGTCCATGTTCCAGGCAGCAGAAAGGAGTAAGAGCCTTTCAGCTGACTCAGTCCCATGTAAAGAGCTTCTTTGGTCCTGAACTCCTGGCCTCAAATGATCCTCCCACTTCGACCTCCCAAAGAACTGGGATTACAGGCGTGAGTCACCATGCCTAAGAGCTTCTTTGGAAGCCCAAACCAAAAACTTCAGCTTATACTTCTTTAACCACCCATCTGCAAGAGAGGCTGGGAAATAGGTTTTATCAAAGCCAATTGCCACCCTCGATAACATGGGATTCCACTAGCAAGAAAGGAGAGAACTATCGGGTACTCAACTAGCTCTTTCTACCCTACCCTCCATGCTCTCTCCTGGCTGGGCCACAACTCTCATCCACTGGAAGACAGACCAAGGGGAAAGTTCTGGCAGCTGTGAACTGGCGGGGTGTGTGTGTGTGTGTGCACGTGTGCGTGCATGTGTATGTGTATATATGTATATGGTGTGCATGTGTGTGTGTGGCTGCACTGAGGCTGACCCGCAAATACCATGATGTGTCCTCTTTGCTTTTATGTAATGAGTTCTCCGTTTGCTTCTGCCTGGTCTAAGACTGATTTGCCTCGGCCTAATATTGTGTGGGGAAGGCCTTCCCCAGGACCAGAAAGGACCGGCAGGGCTGGAGAGAAAGCAGCTGGCGGAGCTGTGTGGTGGGCTGGCAGCTCCTTTCTCATCACTGTGTTTGGGAGTTATCAGCTCCTCTTTCTCCAACCTGGGGTGCTCCTGCCTTGATATAATCAATCACTGATGGAAACTCGCAGGGAAAAAGATTTGTTTGTGTGTCCCTTGAGGACAGAACAATATTGTAGTATTTGATGGGTCTTAATTTATGGTAAGCTTGAAAGGTAAGTAGTTGCCCATTCTAGTCAGCTTAAGGCAACACCGAACAACTCACGTGAAACATGGAATTGACTTCACTGATACCAGCAGGGAGGTGCTCACAGTGAAGTCAACCTTCCCTCACCACAGGGGCACACACCACCCTCATTTTATAGCCAAAAATCCTGAAGTTAGGTCACCTCCCTGAGTCACCCAAGAGCTGGCCTGAGAGCTGCACAGTGGGGTGACTGGGCTTCCCTACATCAAAAAACTACCCTCAGCCCAGGGGCCTGGCTCTCTCAGAAGGGGTTCAGAAGGCACACCCAAGTCCCAGGCCCCTGCCTCAACTCCACGACACTGAGTGAAGTGAGCAGACTGGGTGGGAGAGGCAGCTTTGCAGCTGACCAGAGGCTGTGGGGACACAAGGGATGCTCAGCAGACCTGGGCATCTCTCCACAAGGCTCAGGTACCAGATCTGAAATAACATGAAACACAGCAGGGGGTCCATCAATATCATCATCATTATTCATTACATTTGCTTCAGACCCCAACATCACCCACAAATGATTATGGGTTTAAAAATGGAATGAGGTTGAACTTAGGGGGTGACCACCTGACTTCTGTTTTATCTTAGTCTTTTATTCATGCTTCTTTTTACTAAGTGTTCATCCGCAAACAAGCCCGCAACGTGACATGTCTGGGACTCAGTTCACTTGATGCACCAATAAGACAAGCAGCAGACAACAGTAGCACCACAGAGCTGAAAACAAAATGAATAAATACTTTTTCACAATGAAATGAGCAGAGGGACTGTTGATTTGGGGAGCTCCCGCAAGCCAGAGACAAGTGGGGGGAACTTGCTGACTTCCAAGAAGAAAAGCCAGCAAAGAGGAACGAGTCTCTAGGAAGAATACGAAAATGAAGAGCTGGTATGTGATAGCACTTTAAAGTTTATAAAGCACTTCCTGAGAGCCTTATCTTGCTTGAGCCTCCCCAAACACTGTAAAGTGGGAAGGAGATTATGGAAAAGAAAACTGAAGGTCAGAGAGATCAATATCCAACCCAAGGGTGCAGAGCTGGAACTCAGGCCAGGGATGTGATCAGAAGGGGGCTGGGCCTCTGCCACCTCGGGTGCTCAGGCAACTCACCACCGAACTGAACACCCAGCTACTCACTGTGAGCAAAAATAAATCTTCCTCCTTTCCAGCCCCTGTGGTCCCTGCCTCTGAGGCCACAGCTAGGAGATACGATTCCTAGGAAAGGCACAAGGAAGAGGGATACTCCCACCATTTTAGACCTTCAAAGCACTTGGTGTTTTCACTATGTCCTATGCAGCCCCAATGACATGGGACCACCCCGGGTCATAGGTGCCCACCTGCCTGAAAGAATAGGACAGAGGAATGTCAGAGAAGCCCCTCCTCCCTGCCGTGCACCACTCACTCTCACACAGTCTGGCCTTAGTTTCTCCCCCGATGGTGATGTCTGGGACAAGTATCTGCACGCCTCTGTTTACTCACCTGTAAAATGGGGAGAAGCACATTTGCCTCCATCCCTCCCGCCGATGGGAGCAGAGGTAGAGTCTGCTTGTCTGGACAAGCCCAGAGCTAAGCCCATCCTCCTGACCTGCTCTCTGGGAACCACCGACTGTGACAAAGTCTATGGCTAAGTGCTCCACTCTGATCTCAGGCTCCCAGGATCACGTGGGTATCAAGCGGAGGAGCTGCAGGTGAGCCAGTTGGCATCATTGCAACTGGCTCCTGAGATCAGATGCCTCGGGTCACAAGGACGTCTGAGTGTGAGGTGAGGTGGCTTTCATTCCTGACTTCATAGCCAACAAAGTGGTGGCTGTCTATCTTTGACCAAACAGGCTCGACTATCTTCCCTAAAGGAGCAGAGTTCTAAGCTCAATGCCATTTGCCTCCCCCATCAATCCAGCAATTATTCAATTAACACAGTTTCCTCTATAAATTTTATTTCAGATTTCTTTAAAAAATCCTGGCAGTGACATAATTTCAACCACCCAGGATCCCAGATAAAGTCTCAGAATGGGAGTTCAGTTTGTAAAGCATCCCTAGGTGCAACTTCCTGGGACCTGGTGCACCCACTGGCCTTGGGCTCCTGGCCTCTATCTATGCAGGAAGGGTTTGTCGATACACCCTGACGGTCCTCTTGGGTTCAGGCACCCAAATGCTAGGGCTCAGCACCCAGCCAGGGGCCCCAGCATGGCACATCTGCCCACATGCTTTCAGGAGACCTAAGTGGGAGCCGTGGGGCCAGTCAAGACGGCAGGGAGGCCAGGATTTGGCAGAAGCAGCTGAGGAAAGAGCTGGCATTGCTCAGACTCACCAGTGTTAGCCAGCCGATATTGGTCAAGGCTGCCCCGTTCGAGGGTCCATTATCCCCTTTTCCCGTCCTCAGCTGTGCACTCCAGGCCATAACAGCACAAGAACTTTCCACCACCACAGGGTAAGGGTCAGATGCAGGGTTTCCAAAAGCTTCAAAACGTACGCCTCTATCCAGAAGGACACCAGGGGACAGAGATGGACACGGAGGCCTCAAAACAGGAGGAGCCTCGGGAAAATAAGAAGACCCCTCTCCATTGTTGATTACTTGGGGTTACTCATAGAAAGAGATGGACTGAAGGGCCTGAGCCTATCTGAGGATTAGAGCACAGCTTTTGTCAGGAATTCGTGCCTCCCGTCTTTGTTCCAGCGACCTGAGGAATGGCATGCATCAGAAGCCGCTTCCGTGTCTCAGATGGGGGCTGTGTCAAGTCCTGGGGGTCGATGGAGCATTTCCCAAATGACAAAAGGAGAGGAGCTAGACTTACCTCCCACTCCTGGGAAGTTATGCCCGACAAGAGTTTCAACTCTTAAAACGATTAGCAGCAAAGATCTCATGTGCTTTCTTTTTAATTATCATTTTTTAATCAAGGTATAATTTATGCATTTTAAAAATCAAATTAATTGCACTCCGGGGCTCTGGGATGGAGGGCGGTGTGCGCCTGTGAAGGTCAGAGGCCCAGCGGCGCCAGGGCTCCACAGCGTAGAGCTGGAATGGTCCAGCGTTTTGCTTTCGCCTTCTGCCCCACTGCGTGTGAAGCCCCAGGGCCGCGGGGAAATTCCAGGCCAGCTGGGCCGGGGTGCGCCAGCCAGCGGTCCCCGCTAGGGCAGGGTGGGGCGCAGCGAGCGTCTGTCCTGCGAGCGGGGATCCGGCCGCTGGACCCAAGACCAG
>NW_012112253.1:960756-985007 GCF_000951035.1 Colobus angolensis palliatus
CCCCCCTCCCCTTCCCTCTCCTCCCTCCCGCAGCCCGCCCGCCCTTCCTCCGGTCCTGCAGCCAATTAGACGGCCCCCTCGGGAGGGAGGCGTGGGGCGCTGCATAAAGCGGCGGGGAGCTGTCACCCCGGGAGCAGGCTGCGCAGTGCCCAGGCCGAGCCGGTGCGCCGCAGACTAGGGCTCCTCGGGCCAGGGAGCGCGGAGGAGCCATGGCCACCACTAACGGGGCCGTGGAAAACGGGCAGCCGGACAGGAAGCCGCCTGCCCTGCCGCGCCCTATCCGCAACCTGGAGGTCAAGTTCACCAAGGTGAGGTGGGCGCCCCTCCCACCCGACGGCCGCCAGCCTCTGCGCTGGGCAGCCAGCTTCGGGGCGGCGTGGGCGAGGGACCAGTAGGCCGAGGGTCCGCCGGGCGCTCCCGAGACCCGAACCTCCCTGCCGGGGCTCGGCCGTCTCGAAACCGCACCCTTTGCGGGGCATCTTGGGCGGGATCGCCGGCGGCGGGGCTCGGCGCTGTGAGCCTCGAAGGCGGGAAACCGAGGCCGTCTAGCGCCCGCGCGGTGCCAGGCTGCACGCATCCCTGCGAGGCCCCGACGTGTCCCTTCACTGCTTTGATCACGAGTGGAGGTGCGCGCCGCGTTGACTAGGAGCACGGTGGTCTCCCTCCCCAAAAACCCTGGGATGATTTCCCGGGTGGACGCGTCTGGCTTTGAGAGAGTCAGAGGTGCGTTCTCCGAGAACGCCAAGAGAGAGTCCGGGAGCCAGATCGCGGAGCTGCAGTTAGAAGACTGGGGAAACAGGTCCTCTGAGCAAAGCGCATCGGGCACCTTCCGTGCTTAGTTTATACCCAGCTCACCAGCAGAACTAGGGGGAGTAGGAAGGTGCTCACTTACTGATGAAACCTCCCCGGAGCCCAGAGGTCCCAGTGTTTACAGGCAAGGAGCGCGATTCGGAAGATCGCAGATCTGGGCCTTTGGGAAGCGGTGGGTAGCAAGGCCGAACGGCCAGGCTCCGTCGCGCCGCAGAAGCGCACGGTTCTCTGCCTTCTTGCGCTGTGGGCTGGGAGGCTAGAGCGTTGGCAGAACGGTGAGATTACCTGCCTGGGGCAGAAAGGAATAAAAGAAGATGGTAAGGCCTCCGAGGCCTCTGAGCTGGGGCTGCGGAGGGCCAAGAGACCCGGGTGCGGAAGCGCGACCCAATGGAGGACACCCCCAGGCTGTCTGGGGTGCGCTTCTGTCCGTGGGCCGGTGCTGGGGCGCTTTAGAGGCACAGGCCAGGCCGAGAGCCATTGCATTCACTTTCCCCACCTTTGGCTTCTCTTGATTTTTGCTTTTATCCATAGCCCCCAACTCCAGCTGACATCGCACTTAGAGAATTTCCTCATCCGTTTTACTTTAAAAAGTAGCAATTATCTTTCTCAAAGAGTTTTAATCAAGCGGAGAAAGTTACAGGGCACTACGTGTGGCCTTCGGATTTAGGTCTCTTGGCACTTAATTCCCAATGTCCGCTGAGCCTCTGATCACATAACATTGAAATTAACTGTTTTCAGAAGGCTCTGTAATCAACAAAGACACGTCGCTGTAAACTAAACGCTGAAAATTATTCTTAATGTAGTGTTCTTTGTAATATCAGCTTCAGAGTGAAAATTCCAACACGAATTCTGGGAAGAGTGAAAATGATACCTTCATTTTGTAAGACCCTAGCCCTAGGTGCTTGGCTGCTGCTGTGGGTGGTGAAGTGGGGCGGTTGTTTGTTTTCTTTTGGTTGTACAGGATTTCAAAATACTATATATAGAAACAAGAAAGTAAATGTATTATGGTCCTTTTACTTTTTACGTTTTTGAGTCCTATCAGCAATCTGACCACATACAAAAAGTTTACCTCTTTCTCTATGATTTTTAGGACACTTTTAAAGTGTAAATGTAGCCCTTATGGCGATCTTAGACAATTCACAGAGCAGTGATTGCCTGTCCTCTTGGTGAGTGCGCAACCTTTGTTAGTTAAAGGGAACCAGTGCAGGAGTGAGGTTGAGGGAAGGTGGTCGATGGGCCTGGAGTGCTGGGATCTTGAGGGGTCTCCCAGGCGATGAAGGACCCAACTGCCTCACACTGGCTGCTCCCTCCCCACCCGTTGGGGGACAGTGCTGCTGCTTGCTCTGTCCTGGCTCCTGGCCCATCTCTGCAGAGACCTCCCCATAACAGTTGTGGACCCAGGCAGCTTGCGTGGCTGAGGGTGGCCAGCCAGTGCCCTGGCACAGGCCTCAGGGAGCCTGGACAGGAGAGACCACCGAGAGTGAGGCTACCAACAGTGCCTGCGAGGGAGGGAGCGGGATAAACTGAAGTTCAGGACTGAGGCCCAGGGTGGGTGAGTGGCCCGGCAGGTGGGTGGCCTGGCAGGAGAGCAGACGGTGGAGCATGGTAGCCAGCAGTGGTCTGCTATTTTCCAAAATTGACTCACGGTGCTTCTCGATAATGGGGCACACACCAGAGTTGGCCCATCTGAGCCCCAGCCCCGGCAGTGCCATTTCCAGGGTGGTCCAACTTTCAGAAGGATGACTTTGTCAAAGCCCCTTCATTCATCCTCACATGTTAACATTGCATTCTCTAGGGTCATGCTGTATGATTCTGGAGAGCTGAGAGCCCCTCCAGGGTCCCCACACAGATCTCAGAGGATGGAAGTCCCTTCTAATTTAGGGAGCCTCTTTCTTTCCTTATAAAATTTCTTCCAGTAGCAGAGATTCTCTTCAAAGTTTTCTGATTTTAAAACACTAGTTTTTATTATCTCTCTTATGAAAAATAAAATTCCCCCAAATCTCCTTTTCTGCAAGCATATTCTTTTTGAGTTTAGCTGAGTGGCCTGTTGTCAGATGGAAGTTACTGGAAATCGGCGTCAATAGGATTCACTTGCATGACTGTTATCTTCACCTCAACCTGAGACACCTTACAGCTCAGTCCTGATTCCACGTCATTCTGTTCCTTTTGTAAAATGTGAACCATGTCTACAGCTCAATGTAGCTTCATGCTATACCTCTATGAGGTTTGTTGTATGCTAATCCACAAATCAAAGACAACAATTCCTTCTAGACCCTTTACTCTGATTTGGAGTTCAGAACAATACAGCCAGCATAATCAGTAGGCATATTTATATACCTTTTCCTTATATTTGTGCTTTTGTTTTGTTTTTGTGGAGAGAAAAATCACCAGTAGAAACCACTTACGAGATTACTTACTACTGTAGTGTGGTATAAAGAAAAAGATTTTACAAAATTAAAAACATAGGGATGGGAAAATACGGTTAGAGTCAGTCTGATTTTTTTTTAAGGTTACTGATTACAGATCAACGTCATGAACAAACAGTAATTTTTTTTGGAGGAGCGTGCTTGGAGATGAAGTATAGCAGACATCCGATCATTGTAATCTGTTTTCAGTCCCCTTATTTATATTCTCTTCTGCCACCTTCTCATTTTCCCTCCCCCTTGGAATTGATACCAGGAAGGACCTAGAATCAGCAATTTTCACTGACAGTCTCTATTATCTAACCCACGAAATTTCATCTTTCTACAAATGGGCCCTTCTTCCTGGCTGCACTTTCCTCCCCACACTAACTTAACTCTCCTTCCCCAGTTATTAATTTCTCGCTGTTACCAAGTGATGACTTGCTGCATGGCAAAAGTGAACTCTCGGATTTAGTTTCAGCTGGAAGAATAAACCTGTAATTGTAGCCTGACCTTTTCCTGGTGCACTTCCCTGGGGGCCTGGCCTCACGTTGGAGATGCTAAGCTTCCAGAAGCCAGACAGTGCCTGCGAGGGAGGGAGCGGGATAAACTGAAGTTCAGGACTGAGGCCCAGGGTGGGTGTCACATCCCACTGGTGACAGATGCTCTCAGTTCTGGATTCCAAACTGGGGGGCAGCTGGTCTCTGCTCACCTGCCCAGCCAGAGTCTGCCTCCTGTGCTTGGTCCCCAATGGACTCAGACCAGGCTTCCTTACCCATGAGCTTCAGAGGTTTTTGTGGGTTTGTTTTTTTGTTTTGTTTTGTTTTGTTTTTGACATTCTATCAACTTTTAAGTTCTGGGGTACATGTGCAGGATGTGCAGGTTTGTTACATAGGTAAATATGTGCCATGGTGGTTTGCTGCACAGATCAACCCATCACCCGGGTATTAAGCTCGAGCTGTGGAGTTTATACAGGAAGCTCAATACAGAGAACGTAACCAAGATGCATTCTTAGGAGATGGCTGCCCTCTCTCATCTGTCGTCACTGGGGAGTCAAATATTCCAAATGAATCAATTTCACAATAATTGAAATTAGCCCTTGGGGGACGCAATTCTTCCTTTAAAAGATTCACAGAGAAGTAAAGTAAAGCTATGTATATACCATATGCAGATAGAGGTAAAAACGGAACCTGATGAACTAACTCTGTACTCAGAAATTATTGATGGCATTTTACTTGATAGACATGCATGTTAGCCATTTCTGCCACAGAGGTTTTTCTGATGCTTTGATAGGCTGTGATGAGGAAGCCATTCCAAGTTGGTGTAACAGGAGTTTGTGTGTCTTCTGGCTGGGCAGCCGGGGACCTCCATGCTGTTGGAATGTGTTTTGTGTATTGTCTGTCATGTCTGTTCCTAGTTCTTCTCCAAAAGCCCTCTCTTTTAATGTGACATTATTAAGACAATTAGAACTTAGTGTAAACTAACAGTAAATAGTACATATGTTTCAGTGCATGAAGTTCATATGTTCTTCTTAGTTTGCTCATGATATCTTGTTAAAAAAATTTTCACTCTCATCTGCATTCTGGATCACTGAGGTTCCCAGAAAAGTGATTTCTGTGGGTTATATAAACAGTTATTCGTGACATCTCTTAATGTAACCTGGAAAGTTTCTAACCCAGACATTTAACTTTGTATTTCAACACTGGTTTCTTGTCAAGCCTCGGAGGTTTTTGTGCATTTTGGTATTGTTTTGTTTTGTTTTGTTTTGACATTTTATCAACTTTTATTTTAAGTTCTAGGGTACATGTGCAGGATGTGCGGGTCTGTTACATAGGTAAACATGTGTCATAGTGGTTTGCTATGAAATTACACATTTTAAGGGGAATGCTGGGGAGGGACATGCTGATGTGCATTGGTGAAAACTGAAGGGTAATGGTGAGATCCTCCTCAAATTGAGCTCCTTGGTAATCAGTCTTGCTGGGTGTTGCCGCTGAAAGCAGAAAGGGAGTGCTCAGTTTGTCCTTACCCTTCAGGGGCAGGTGGACTGCTTGGGACTTTTATATATATACACCTATTGACACTTCTTCCAAAGTCTATGAGGGTATAAGATTCCATTCACAGCCTCTATTTAACCATTTAACTTAGCCATTCCTCTGTGAATCCATGTTATTGCTGAAAAAATAATAATAATTTAGAAAAAGTCTCTAACTGACTTTAGTTTTATTTGACCAAAACTTGAATTTTGAGTCTGTCCTGGTTGATCTGTTGGTCATGTGGTCCTGGGACTCTGTCCACCTCCGGGTCTCATCTATAAAATGTTGAAGGGGAGAGGGAAGCAGCAGGGAGGAAGGTGGACAAGATGGACAAGACGTTACCTAAGGTCCTTAGCATGTTGAAATTACATGATTTTGATCTAAACCTAATTCATTACACTTCCTTTCCTGGTTAGATATTTATCAACAATGAATGGCACGAGTCCAACAGTGGAAAAAAGTTTGCCACATATAACCCTTCAACTCTGGAGAAAATATGTGAAGTGGAAGAAGGAGATAAGGTAAATACTTAAAAAAAAAAAAAAAGTAATTCAATTATAGATGACCAAAGGATAAGGAAGCAGTTTGGCTTAGCTATAAGATAGAACTGGCCCATCCTAGGGGCAGGGCCTGGGCTAGCTGCATGAATTGGCATGTAGTTCTCAGACATATGGCACAGAATGGGATCAATTACTGATGATCCTCTGCAGGGAATCATTCTCCTTTGATAGATGTTTCTCCATCTATGAGGATGACCTCAGCTATCCTCATCATATGGCTAAAGGAAAGGTTTTTTTGTTTTTTGTTTTTTCAATTATTTGGACCCGGAGGCATTAAAGAATCTTTCCATAAAGCATTTCCGGCTGGTGTGTTTCAACAAATGCAGCATTCTGGCAGGAGACAGTTTAGAAAAAAAATAGACTTGAAGGAAAAAAATAGTTGCTACCTGGGTGATGCTGGGATAGTTAACAATGTAACCACCAGATTTCTTTTCTCCTAGAAATTTACATGAGCATGGAAAGCGGTAACCTTTATCACTCTATTTCCAAGTGCAAGGTCTATATCGTAATACGGAAGTTAAGGGACTTCTGAATGTGTCCTTTATACATGGCAAGGCCATTAAATCTATTTTGAATGTTAGTGCAGAGGTAAAGCCCTTCCACTGAGGGCAGGGAGATGTAAATGTTTCTTCAACCACTGGAGCACTGGACTGATGTTCTTAGTCAGCAAACTGAAGATGCTGGAAGTGGATGGAGTAAAGGGCGTGTGCAGAGTAGGCTTGGATTTTATCCTGCCCGTGAGTTTTGTGACAGATGTGCAAATGCACAGTAGCTGCACCTATACAGACCCCCCTCTGTCTGACACCTCATAACAGGCTCTGCTAACAAAGAAAGTGGCACAGAGGAGCTCGTAGAAAAATGTGAGGGCATCGGGGGGAAGCCATGACATGGAATGGGGTTTCCACTAGGAGACTCCCAAGCACCTTGTACACGTGCTGGGAGGAGAACGAGACCCTTGCCCTGGGCCTTGATTTCTCCCTTGGTCTGAGTGACTGTTCTGAGCCAGAGGCCACCCCACACTCTGCAGCTGGAGAGGTCCTGGCCTCCACCCCAGAGCATGGGGCAAGGAATTCAGTGTCCCACATCTCCCCTGCCAAGCTTCTGCTCACCCCCAAGCCAGCTCTGGACACACGGAGTCTCAGTAGAGTCACTCCTGCCTGGTGTCTGGCATCCACTCCTTGCTGTACCTTCTAGAAAGAGAGAGGCATGGAGGGGCCTTCGAGATGAATGTGGCCCATTTTCCTGAGAAGAAGAAAGAATGACACTACTCTAAATGGCCCTCACTTCTTTCCTTTTAGAAAGAAGGTTCTGTTGTGATTATGCTATCAGTGCACAAACGATCCAGTTCTGCTCCCATGGGGTGAGTGAGGCTGAAGGGAGAAAAAAGGCCTCCATGTTCCTCCCTGTCTGCGAACTGTTCCATGATGGTCAGTTCTGCAATCCAGAAAGGAAAGAATTTCCCCATTCTCACTCTTGGGCCACCAGTTCCCAGCTGGAATAAAATGCCGGACAGCCATTTCCCACCTGATCTCTGAACAGCAGGCTTGTGTGTGTTCACAGTGAGCCAGCCAGTGGAAAGTCTTTCCATCCTTTGGTCCCCCAGAAAAATACTCAGGGTCGGTGACTTTATGAAATATTTTTAAATGCTTTTTATAATCGGAAACAAACATTTTTGTTTTTTTGACCACTGTAGAAATCTTAAGATGATATTTGACCACTGTAGAAACATTAAGATGTAAAGAAGAAAAAAATCACTTGAATGCTCCCAGCCACTCAAGTGATTGAAAAACTTGCTGCTGCTTGCAGCCTGTCTGCCAGCGGCACAATTCTGCTGTTCTCTGTAACTGACAGCCGCGATCCCAAACTGCAGTCACATCAAAAGATGACACCCTCTCTCTGTTGTTTTGGCCACTCAGCCCGATGTGGACAAGGCTGTGGAGGCTGCACAGGCTGCCTTCCAGAGGGGCTCGCCATGGCGCCGGCTGGATGCCCTGAGTCGTGGGCGGCTGCTGCACCAGCTGGCTGACCTGGTGGAGAGGGACCGCGCCACCTTGGCCGTGAGTACACACACATGGGGGCCGGTGGGGGATGAGCCAGCCTCAGTGAGGGTCCTGTCCCCCGTGCGGTGTGGGAAAAAATATCAGGGTCCTGGTTTTGTGTGGTCGCGGGTCTGTTCCATCCTTTGAGATACAGCTCTCTGGCAATACATGCAAGTGTTGATGCCTCTGGACCGAATCTCTTTCATTTTGAAGTCAGACTTTTGTCCTCTGCAGCTCAGCTTCTTGACCAAGTGGTTGTCTGTAGGAAGTTCAGCTGTATCAGTGGTCTCAGACTTGGGGCACTCACAGATTGGTGACTATGAGCTGGGCCATATCCTGGTACCACCTGTATGTTTGTGTACTTAACTTTTTTCTTTTTTGTATTAACTCTCTTTTATTTATTTTATTTTATTTATTTTTTTGAGACAGAGTCTCCCTGTCACCCAGGCTGTAGTGCAGTGATGCAATCTCAGCTCACTGCAGCCTCTGCCTCCCAGGTTAAAATGATTCACTTGCCTCAGCCTCCTGAGTAGCTGGGGCTACAGGTGCCCGCCACCATGCCCGGCTAATTTTTATATTTTTAATAGAGACAGGGTTTTGTCATGTTGGCCAGGTCTTGAACTCCTGGTCTCGAATTCCTGGCCTCAGGTGATCCGCCGGCCTTGGCCTCCCAAAGTGCTGGGATTACAGATGTAAGCCACTGTGCCCACCCTTAACTCCCTTTTAAACTTAAGTTTAACCTCATCCTAAGAAACAATATTCATGAAATCACAGATTTGATGTGCTAATTTTATTTTTCTAATACTTATTAAAATAAATGCCACCACTTAACATAGAAAAAACTGTTCCCATGTGACCTAAAATTATTCCTCAATCACCCCTGAACTGGCTAGTAGCAAGCATATGTGGAGTGGTGGTGAGGGCAGGATAGCCTGGTTATAGGAAACTTCAGAGTAGGAAAGACGTAGGTTCAAATCCCCACTCTGCCACTTACTAGCTGTGTGACTTTGGACAACTTGTGGAACCTCTCTGAGATTTATTTCTTCATGCAAAATGTCACCAATAATGATAACTCAGTAGTGTAAGAATGGTCTATTTAAGATTCTAGGCAGAAAAAAAAAATTCTAGGCAGAGTCCCCAGGCATGCAGTAAGCACTAAATAGATGACAACTATTATTAATAATAGCAGTTATCATAATAAGGCCACGTGAAGACCCATTTTCTAACCTCAGCTATATGCACTGCTCGCCAGTAATTTCTAGTAACCTTAGGTGGGGAGATTGATGCAGCATACCCCATGAGGTTGGGCTGCGAAGGCATTCATCAGTTGTAAATCCATTCTTTAGCAGGATCCTCAGACTTTCCTCTGGTCTCGAGGGGGTGATCAGAGGCCACGTAGGACTGTGAGGTCCTTTGCATCCTGTCCTTGCACATCTCAGCCTCTTGTTTTTACAAGTTGTTCCAAACCTTGAGGCCCGGTTGTAAGGGAGGAAATCTCCTTTTTGGCCTTTGATTTGGAAAAATGGTTTTTCTGATGTTGGGAACAAGCAGTAGGGTAGCCACTGTTTAAAGGAAGGTGTCAGCCAGGACACGGAAATTGCTGTTGCCCCTGAATGTGTTTCTTAGGGTGGAAGAACTCTCAGGCCTTACTCTTGGGTGCATTTCCCTAAGGGTGCATCAACACAGAAACTCAAGCTCTCCTTCCTTCCTTCCCAGTCAGCCTGGCCAGTCCACATGTTCCCCGGGTGAGGGTAGCTCCCTCCCAGGGTAAGCGCTTCTTTCTGAGGAGCCTCTGGTTTCTTCCTGCAACGTAAGCCAGCCTCAACACTCAAGCTGCCAAACTGGCTTTTTCAAAAACATTTCTGTTTTAACCCGGCATGAGCTCATCAGTCAGCAATGTCCGTGTGGACTAATAGCAGGCTAGAGAGGATGTGCCCTGGGCACCCCCCCGAACCCTGTCCTTAAGTGTCAGTATCATCTTAGAAGCAGAGGCTGCAAAGCCACCTTCATCTTCAGCCTGCCCCATTGTCCTGGCACGACTGTGTTTTGACAGCAGACAGAGCTTTGGAGGACCTCAGAATGCAAACCCAGCAAATCTCTTCTGCCACTGGGACCTCGCTGCCCACAAGAAATAAGATCCAGCTCTTTGCCACAACATGAAAGGGACAAGAGAATTACTGGCAAACACGGTTTTTAAAACTCCAACCACATCACAAGAGAGCGCCCCTTGCTCTCCACCTCGATATGGTTTCCGTGCATGTTCATGGAGCGTGTTCTCTTGCCGGCTCAGTGGTTTGACAGAGCTGGGTGTTTATTTCTGTGCTCAGTGTCTGGAAACAGATGTGGGGGATCCAGCAGCCCCTGGATGGCTTTCCTTTGCTGGGGCACCCAGGCCCCAACTCTGCTCTTTGGGTGCTCATTTTGGGAGCTCCCAAACGGAAGCCCTCCCTATCCACTCTCCTTTTCACCCCAAATGCCACTTCTGGGTCCTCTAGTTGTAAGCCCTGCCGTGCTGTTTTCCTGGCACTTTCCCATCATTCTTTAGTATCTGAGGGTTATGATGAGTTAATTTCTCAGGGGGCACATTTTTCTCTTAAAATGCTAAAGGAAATAAACTTAGGAGTGGCTATGGTTTACTCATGATTGAGCCACAATAACAAGTTGTTTAAAGGATGACTGTTTCAATATGTAGTTAGCACTTATACTCACTCACCTGCAGAATTTTTTTTCTAATAATTTCCCATCTAAACCTATCATGACCTGGGTTTTGCTCAGAGGAAAGCCATAAAACCAACCTGCTAAATTCATGTTGTCATTCCAGTAAGCAAACTTGCTGAAGTTAGTAATAAAAACAAATAGCAGTGCTTGTTGAATGCTCGCCATGGATCTGGCTTGTTGTAGCAATGCTTGTTGAATGCTCACCATTACCCACCTTGTTGAGCTGTAGGATTTTTTATCTCACTTCAGAGATGAGAAACTGAGGCCCAGAGAGGTTAAATAACCTCTCCTAGGTCACTCAGCCAGAGGCGGTAATCCAGGACTGGAGGCAGAATGTTGGCTCCATGTCTTGCACTTACCCTCAGCGCTGGATGTTGAAGTCCTCTCTCTTTTTCCATCCCAGAAAAGAGCAAAGAATAAACTCCTGGTTCCACTGACAGATATGCAGTTACTGTCTGGCAAAGGTCAGTCTTAGAGGACTTTTGGCACTATTTGCAATTGCTAGATTTCCCCTGGAAAAATGAAAGTTCACACTTGAGTGAAAATCTATGGGAACCAACAACAGTAGAGTATACTTGATGTCACACTGGCCTGACTCAGTCCCTGAGCGGCAGCTGCTGGGGGCAGAACACACACCCCCAACCTAGACCAGTCCTGTGGTCTTCAGCAACCCAGTGCCCTGTCTGGGTCCCCAGGTGAGGATCACCAAGCCCTTCTCTGGTGCCTAAAGGGAAGATGATGATAATCAGTGTAATCATCAGTGTTCTCATGTGAACACCAATCTAGCACTGTGGTTGGTGCTCTGTGTCCACTGACTCCTTTCACTCTAACACTGGCCCTGTGAGGTAGGAACCATTATTATTCTTATTTACAGATGAGGAAACTGAGGCAGGGAGAGATTCCAGGACTTACCCAAAGCCCGCTTACTTACCTAGGGTTCAGCAGATGTGGTTACCTCCTAATTAGAGGGGGCTTGGTTCATTCCTGAAGCAAAGGGGAGCTGGGGTAGCCCGAGCATCTGGAGTGGCTGTTCTGCAGTCTTTCCAGGCACACGTGTCCAGGAGCAGCCTCTAAAGGCCGGTTGCTGTGCTGGCTGGAAGTAGATGCCCCGAATTCAGCTGCTGCCTCACTGGGTGGCCTTGGCCAAGTCACTGGACCGTTAGTGTCTGTGCCTGCACCTTGAAGTGGGAATACAGTCACGGAGCTCAAAGGGTGAGATGTCGGGGAGTACGCTGGGGTTAAAGCCCTGGGCCTGAGGAGGGGCCTGGGTGAGATATTGGGGAGTGTGCTGGGGTTAAGGCCCTGGGCCTGAGGAGGGGCCTCTTCTTCCTTTGTCAATCATCACCTCACTCTACTGACTCTTTCACAAGAATCCAGCCCTGGGCTATGTGTCAGGGCGGCCACTTCCTGCAGAGGCGGATGACTGGCGGTTTCAGCACTGGGCTCAACTGGGGCCACTTGTCTGAGGGACAAAGGGGTTCTCTTCCACCCAGGCTGGAAATAGAAAAGAATCCCTGCCATTGAGTGGCTGCACACTCGCCCTGGGTAATCACCTCCCTCACCAGCAGGGCAGTCTGCTCCCTTCCGACTCTGCATCCGACTCTGCATCCGGCCGGACTCTGCAGTGCAGGAGGGAAGGATTGCATCTTTGTGCTGGGGGCGCGACCCTTCTCGGCTCGGTCACTTTCCACAGCCACTCTGGCCAGCCTGGCTGAGAAGGAAGAGCCTACATCTTCCCTTTCTCTTTTGTTTGAGGAGGGCAGCTCCCACTACAGCCACCCCAAAGCCAGCTAACCTTCAGAGAGCTTCCTGGGAACACACAGGCACACACGACTGGCCACACGGCAGAGGCCACTGTGCTACAGATGGAAGATCAGATGCCAGTGTGCATTCCTTCCCAGCACAGCTTTAAATCTGCCTTGCCTCCATGCATCCTTCAAAGAGGGTGCATGTCTATGTTCCGGCCCACCACCCCACAGCCCACTTTAGGTGTTTTGAAATAAAAGCAGTCCTCACACTCAAGGACAGGCCTCACTTTACATTTGGTGTCATACTTTCTGAAGAGGTACATCTGACTGTGAGGTCTACAGAGGGATGTCCTAGGACTGTGTTCTCTCCCCAACTTCCATCTTTAACAACCTGACAGTACAAAAGAAAAGCAAATCGTGTCCAAAACAGACATCATCTTGTTATTGCAGGCCTTGGAGACGATGGATACGGGAAAGCCATTTCTTCATGCCTTTTTCATCGACCTGGAGGGCTGTATTAGAACCCTCAGATACTTTGCAGGGTGGGCAGACAAAATCCAGGGCAAGACCATCCCCACAGGTGAGCAAGGTGGATTATAGCTTATACTATAGTCCCTTTGGGGATATGTCTTTTCATTAATCCAGAGCCCCTCCTGACTGTTTCCCCAAGTCACCATTCCCAGCCCCACTCCCTCTCCAAATGGTACTGCCAATTCTTCTTCTAAGAACTTCACTTTTAAAGTTGAGGTCAAATCACTTCTGTGTATAATAGACAAGACTTGAATCTGGCACCCTTGTTGGTTTCTTTCCTGTCTTTTTATTACTTCAAGTTTCTAACCTGGATTAAGTGAGTGTGTCCTTTCCCACCATGTAACCCTCTTCCAGATGACAACGTTGTGTGCTTCACCAGGCATGAGCCCATTGGTGTCTGTGGGGCCATCACTCCAGTAAGTATGGCAGCTTTTCTCAGTAGATTCTATGTAGATCCCGCCCCACTGCCCTGTGTCCTTTGGACTCAACTTCTGGTGTGTTTTTATCTGATTGCACCAGCATTGAACAAGCATTTTCTTTGTGGCATGGAACTCCATGCTTGGGGGCTGTTGAGAAGGATTAGACCCCATTTCTGCTCTCCTAAGGCCAGCTTTAGGCATGCCACAGAAAGCACTGTGCATTCCGGCCAGAAAGCACTGTGCATTCCAGCCAGAGTGGTCAGGAATGGCCAGCATTCCCAGGAAGGTGGTCTCTTAACTGAGCCTTAAAGATAAGAAAGACTTATTCAACAACAAAAATCATTTTCCAAGGAGGAGGAATGGCCTAGGCAAAAGTGTAGAGGTGTCTGGGCTACTTGGAAGGGAACAGCAGGAAAGCTGGTGGGGCTAGAGCTCAGGCAGGAGCAAAAGTGAGGAAGAGGGTGCACACACGTGGCAGGTGCTGTGGGCCAGCTTCCAGCAGCTTTGGCTGCCAAGGAGCCGGGACTTTATTCATTGGGCAGTGGGGATGCTTATAGGTGCCCAAGACATGCAACAGTGTTGCCTGTCTGTTTGGGATGCCTCTGGCCATTGCAACAACAGCCAGGTAGGAAGCTGGAGAGCCAGGTGGCAACCTGAAGTGAGGGTTGGAAAAGTGCCCATGGAGGTAGGGAGGAGGACACGTCTTCAGCAGACGTTTTAGAGGGGGAGGTAGAACACATACAACAGCATCCTCTTTGCAAAGGCTACCTGTTAGTACCACCCAGAATGCAGCTTAAGAAGTGCTGTGCAGGAATGCAGTTCTGATCATTGCACACTCCTATGTTACCCCATATACCCCAAATCCAGACCATGAAAAGCAAGTGTCCTCCACAAAGGCATCACTGGGCACATGGGACAGGGGAGGAGGGTGGATCTGGGCCCCCAAAGCCCCTGTGCTCTGTCGCAGTGGAACTTCCCCCTGCTGATGCTGGTATGGAAGCTGGCACCCGCCCTCTGCTGTGGGAACACCATGGTCCTGAAGCCTGCGGAGCAGACACCCCTCACCGCCCTTTATCTCGGCTCTCTGATCAAAGAGGTGAGATATCCAAAAAGAAAATATCACGTGCTCTTGGTAACATTCCCACTCCTAGGAACCAGGCCACCGTCACGAGATGGACAGTGGCAGACTGCTGGCAATCGAGTGGGAAGGGAATGACTCCCAGTGTTTTGCTTGGCGACTGCACGTTCTTTCTCCTGCTTGTGGCCACTGAGCTGGAGAAACTCCATTCCTCCCAGTGATCCTAATGAGAATGCTTAACTCTTATTATGGGCTCAAACCTATGGTTGAGGACTCAGTGGTTTGTCTAGAGAATTTGCGTGGGGGTCAACCAAGAGGGAGCCAAATATTTGGGAGGTTCTCTGGGATTTGCATTCTCAGTTTATGAAATGGTCTGTTTTTCTCTGGAGGGGTGGCCTTGCCAGCTCCAGCTGGGCGGCTGCAGCTATCTGTGTGCCGGGTCCCTGCTAATCAGTACCCTCTGCTCTGAATGCAATCTCTTCTCCCTCAGGCAGCCAGAACTTAGGGAAATGGAGGCCCAAAGGGACACCTCCTTCCAGACTTACCTTTTGTTATTCCATCCCCATGTTGTATGGAGTAAAGATTTAGAGAAAGCAACAGAAAGCAAAGAGGGACAGAAGGAAAGATCCATTCCTTTCTCTTCTTAGTCGGACTGATATGACTGGGAGGCAGGTCCACGGTTGCTTGGAGGCGAGGTGGGAACAGCTGGTGATGACTCAGTTTCTCGCTTTCCTTTGGTGATGTGGGGCATAATTAAGTCACACTGGTGAGACTTAGGAATTTGAAAACCCCAACTGTTAAGAAACAGTGCCTAAAAATCTAAAGACTCATCACCATGCCTAAAATCTTGACCTTCTGAAACAATGTGTTCTAAGTAAGCCTCAGGACAGGTGGGGAAGAGCGTCCTCCACCTTGTTTGCTTTTCTTGCCTGATAAAGAGGCTTAGTATATGAAAAACACGAGGCATGAACATGAACGAGGTGGCAGTCCCTGCCTTCCAGAAGGGCTTGCTCCAGGTGAGACCTAGGTTGAACAAGCAAATAACTTTAAGGGAGTGATACCTTGTCACCATTTGGAACAATAATGGGTCTGATTAATAAATGAAAACTGGGCTGGGAGCGGTGGCTCACGCCTGTAATCCCAGCACTTTGGGAGGCCGAGGTGGGAGGATCAGGAGGTCAGGAGATCGAGACCATCCTGGCTAACACGGTGAAACCCCGTCTCTACTAAAAATACAAAAAATTAGCCAGGCATGGTGGCAGGCGCCTGTAGTCCCAGCTACTCGCGAGGCTGAGGCAGGAGAATGGCGTGAACCCAGGAGGTGGAGCTTGCAGTGAGCCAAGATCGTGCCACTGCACTCCAGCCTGGGTGACAGAGCAAGACTCCATCTCAAAAAAAAAAGAAAAGAAAAGAAAAAAGAAAACTGAAGCTCTGGGCAGATGTTTTGCAGGTGCCTCTGATCCTGGGCAGGGGGTTGTGATCAAGCTGCCCCTCTCCCCTTAACACATGCACACACACTCTCTCTCTCACACACACACACCCCACATGGAAAGGTGCTGTGCTACAGGCGGGCCATGGCCACCTTGCAGCATAACGGCACATTTGCACTGCACATCACTTTGGGATGGGGTCCCCCCTGGAAGGAGAAATGGGCATCTCCCCTTGCCCAGCCTGCATACTGAGCTGGCAGCAGGGGGTGAGAAGCCCAGGTCAGCTCCAGGGTGCCCAAGGTCAACTGCATCTGGGTCCTGGGTAAATCCACCCCAGCCCGGGCTTCCCTGTGGGGATGTGACACAGCCACGGCTCTCTAGGCCCAAATGTGGATCCATGGCGGATGAAGTCTGTTCTTCTTCAAGTGCTATCTTGGTTTCTTCCCAGGCCGGGTTCCCTCCAGGAGTGGTGAACATTGTGCCAGGATTCGGGCCCACAGTGGGAGCAGCAATTTCTTCTCACCCTCAGGTCAACAAGATCGCCTTCACCGGGTCCACAGAGGTAACCCTCCCCACGGGGTGCTGGTGAAAGTGAAAGTGGCGCGTTACTTGACACCTGTGAACTTTTCCTTTGACAGGCTTTAATATGGTTTGTTTTTCTTCTAAATTTGACCATGTTTTAGTATATAACAACCAGTTTAAAAAGTCACTGGCCTGGTTTCCAAAGTAAATAAATATCCAATAGAACTCAGAAGCCTTAGAAGAAGAGATTGAGAGATAAGATAAAGTAAAAATGTAAAATATTCATTTGTCAAACAACACCATAATTAAGAGATAAATAACAAGCTCAAAGAAAAATAGTTGTGATGCATGCAGTGCTCCAGGAATTTATATCCATCGTATGTAAAGTGCTCCTACAAATCAATGAAAAAAAAAAAACTGAATGGTAGAAAAATGGGTAGTTCAGAGAATAGAAATACTAAATGCCCAATAAACTTAAACTAGTTTGCTGGTAATCTGGAAAATGCAAATTCAAACAAAATCAGACTCTCCTTTTGCCTGCCAGTTCGCTAAAAACTGAAATGCTACTACTGAGAATATGGGGAAGCAGCCACTCACCAGCACTTTCCCTAAGATGACGGTGTTTTGATAGCACTCATGCAACATTTAAAAGTGAAAAACTTTTTGATTCAGAAGCTCCATTTGAAAAAAACAAACTACTTAAAGAAATTTTCTCATAAGGCTTCAGGGACATATTTTCAAGGATGTTATGTTCATTCTATGAAATGTTTTACAACCGTTACAACAAGGAAAGCTGTCCATGATCTATTGTTGAAGCACACAACAGCAAACTGTAGAAAATTATCCACAATATGATCCCATTCATAAAAGCGTGTGCTTGTAGAAGTAGAAATTGTCTGGAAGGATTCCCAAGAAATCATTACTGATTGCCACCTATGGGGTGGGCTCAGGGGCAGAGCGGGAGGGAAGCTGAAGGCTCTCTCCCTTTAATTTACACACATCTCTGTGTGGAATTACTTCTACTGAGAAAGTACTTCTTCTGTACTTAAAAAAGAAAAAACACCCACTGCAATCAGTGTCCCCATCCCCCTCCTCACTTAGTCCAGCCCTAATGGATGCTGTTACTCTCCGTGGGGACAGACATTGTCCCTGTGGAAGGATTCCAGATCTCATTCAGCCATCACCTATGAGCTTGCTGATGTTTAAAATGCACTTACACCTTAGCGTTGGAGAAAACAGTCTCAGACCCGAAAGAGCCCGGGCCACCCCTTGCTAGCTTCTGGCTCTAGGCCTCCGTGTCTGTGCTAGTCTCTGAGGGTCTTCCCAGCTCTGAAGTTCATGGTGCTAGGCTTTACTTGTGACCCTAGATAAGTCACCAAGTCATGTTGGGCCAGCCCTCCCCTCCAGGGGTGCGGTGGGCAATGGGAGAGACCCCATGGGGGCGTCAAGCATGACTGGTGAGTGGCTCTTCTGCTCATAGTGCACTCCTTCACTCCCCGCCTGTCTGCGGCAGCCTCAGTCTTATAGTGTGTTTCCAGAGAATTGGCTCCTTCTTATCCTGAAGGCCGGCTGCCCCCGCTACTTCTCTAACACTTGGAGGTTCCCTCAGATCACACCAAAGAGCCACACAGAACCACCTCCCTACTGGGCTGTTGGAATTTCAGCTGTTTCTAGTGAGGGGTAGAGTCACCCCGTGGTCCCTGAAGCCCTTCACCAGACTGGCTGGACCAGTCTGCTGGGCTCAGAAGAACGGGCACCAGGACAGGTGAGCGGGTGGTGGCCCTGTTTCCAGCCAGCCCTGTGGGCTCCTAGAGGCTCCAACTCACACCTGTAAGTGGAGCAGCTCAGACCAAGGATCCCAGGATGTCGTGGTCTAGCATGGGAAGAGATGCTGGCAGAGGCCAGGAGAGTGAAGTGACACCATCGGGGCCTGGAGCGCCTGGGCAGAGAGCGAGGTGGTGGCAGTACCACCCGGGCTTGTCCAGAATGTTCACTGATATTTGCATCTCTGCCAAGTTCAGCCACATTCAAGGTACATTATGGTCTGTGTTCTGTCCTCGAGGTTGGAAAACTGGTTAAAGAAGCTGCCTCCCGGAGCAATCTGAAGCGGGTGACGCTGGAGCTGGGGGGAAAGAACCCGTGCATCGTGTGCGCTGATGCTGACTGTGAGTCTCTGCCTCCTGGGCTTTGCTGGGGCTTCGGGGCACCCATCCATCTCTCCCCACTTCCTGGCCTGAATTCAAAACCAACTGAGAGCAAGATGCATGCACACACAGTGGAGATACTTCCACCCTGGGCATCCCGCCCACAGTCAGCCAGCCACAGACAGTCAGGTGGACATCAAAATGCCAGCTCTACTTGTAGTAGAAAGCTGCCTTCTACTGCCAAAATGACATGGCTTGAGTGGCACCTGAGAGGCTGCCTGTTTCTGTGCCTCCACCTTAAGTTTACCTGCCTGTTCCTGCAGAGCTGGGGTCACAAGGAGCAGGTCTGACTTCTCCTCCAGAGCCCCTGGGAGGAGGGGCGAGGGCAAGTGCCGCCCACTCCCAGTCATTCATTCTTCTCCCCTCCAAGTCACATTTCCTAGCATATGTCTTAAGATCTCTGAAGAGTGGAGACGCCTTTTCCTTGTGTCTTAGACGTGATAAATCAGAGGAGGGCAGTAGCAACTGATCCTTCAAATTACCCTCTTTGCCTGGTTCTAGGCCTGCACCCCTGCCCTGGGAAGGCAACCTGCTCAGCAGTTTGGGGGCAGCTTGTGTCTTGCCAGAGCCAAATGACACAACATTAAAATATATGCTATTGTTGGCTGCCATGTCCACAAGAGGGAAGAAAGGGCTGGCCGGGCATTCATTCGCCTGCTGACAGCCTCAGCTATCAAAAGGTGTGACTTCCCAAGTGCCTTAAAACACCTTTGCCTTAAAGAATAACCTCCCCCACCTGTCCACTGGTGCCAGAAATTCCTGTCATGGAGAACAAAGCCTTTCATTTCACACTCAGATAAGGTTGGAATTGCAAATATCTCTAAGAAAAATGACGCTGGCACAGTTTCTTACTAAGGCGTAGATAACTGATATCAGTTCCTTTCTGGCAGCTGGCTTTCACAGTGGGAGAAAGGACAGGAGGAGGAAACAGGCTCTCAGGAAGGAAAGGGGAGCTGGGTGTGAAGATGGAGTGCCCATTTCTTGCTTGGGTTAGTGTTCTAGCAGTTAGTGTGGAAGCACCGTTAGTGCTATGAAAAGCAAGTGGTTTTTGGAGCCACATGGAGCGTTTCTGGCACTGTGACTCACATTTGGAGTCCCAAACAGCCAAGACTCCTGTTTTGCCTTCCTCTGCCGCCATATCTGGATACTCCGCCTGCACTGAAGTTCATCTTCTTCCTCTCGGGAGGAAAACTGCAGCTAAAGCACAGGACTAATTGTGTTTGGGGCTTGATTTTACTTACAAGGGTCATAAAAACATGCCATGTAGCCACTTCCTACTCCTCATCAGAGCAGTGCCAGTCCACAAATTACATCCTGACATAACCAGCATCACAGGCAAGACATCAAGGGTAACAAGCCACCATTCCCCTGCCCCTTTGCCTCACCCCTAGCTCCATCAGGAGCAGGAAATGAGTCTGTTATTTTGGAGGAGGGTCCGTTCCAAGTTGGGACCTGGCCCAGCCAGCTGCAGGGATTGAGAGTGCAGAGAGGTACCCCCAAACCTTATGGTGCGGTCCTGCTGCCACTGGATCTTGCACAAATGACTCAGCTAGATAGGAGCAGCCTCCTTCTCAAAGCTAAGGGCAAAGTCCCTTGGAGCAGCCCTGATGAAATTGGAATGGATCACCTTCCAATGCCCAGAGCCACTGCCAGCCTCTATGCAAAAGAAAGCTGCATTTCTTAAGCAAGCAATAGTGCGGGGGGTTGGTGGTGATGAAACCAGCCAAGGGGTGAACATTAGAAACCCCTCTGTAGATGTAAATGACATCCCAATACCATTCTTATCCACTAAGCGTGTCCCCCAAGATCTTATTCTCTAAACGCCCTCTAGCTTGGTTTGAATAACTGGTTTTTAGCTCCGTGTCAGCTCTACAACTTAGAGTCAGACCTTTCAAGTCACGCACATGATGTTACCTTACTTAATAAGACCCTTATTTTACTCAAGGTGGAAAATTTTGGCTTCTTTAGAAGTTCTCGCCAGTGGGCCTACATCAATAATTACCAAAGTTTATTCTATAAAACATTAGTCCTCTAGGAAAAGGGGAGGGGAGGGTTACATAGGCAAGTGAAATGAGGAATGCTATGATTCTCTAGACTTATTAGCATATTAAAGGTACTGAGAAGTCCCGCAGTCAGGGAATTGATTTAACCCCAAACTTGGTGGACCCCAAAATCCTTTCTCCCTTCCTCTCTGGAAAAGTCTGCAAACAAAATTAATTTCTGAAATGCAGCCATCCTGGGGCCTGGTTTCTTGTGTAGGCAATTAGAATTGCAGCTGTCGCCAGTCCTGCTTTAACGACTTAATCGCTTCCTCTCACTCCGCCCGCCTCCCTCGCCCCTCCCCCTCCAGTGGACTTGGCAGTGGAGTGTGCCCATCAGGGAGTGTTCTTCAACCAAGGCCAGTGTTGCACGGCAGCCTCCAGGGTGTTCGTGGAGGAGCAGGTCTACTCTGAGTTTGTCAGGCGGAGCGTGGAGTATGCCAGGAAACGGCCCGTGGGAGACCCCTTCGACGTCAAAACAGAACAGGGGCCTCAGGTAATCCCCCTGGTGTGTCTGAACCCATGGTGCTTGTCTAGGGGCTGAAGCAGGCAGTCCCATGGCTACGGCCTACAGGGTCCCTCTCCAAGGAAGGAACACTGACTTGCCCTACCCAGGAGGCTTTCTTTTCTTTAGAAACTGATCAGCAACACAATCCCATCAGGTCCCGGGTCAGGTCCTGGGGACTCATGGAAGGGGGCAGGACACACTGAGGCATGGGAGGAGGGCACTGTTTCCAGGGCAGAAGGCCATCTGCCTGCACCCTCCACTCTCCAGGATGGTCTCCCTACAGAAAAGGGGCTGTAGGCTGGCTGAAGGTAGCAGAGTGCAGGCAGGATGTGGCCTGGTGTCTCAGTCGCAGCCCAAGGCCCTCAAGCCCACGTGGGTTACAGGACAAGGTGAACCATCAGAAACCAAACAATCCCAGATGGAGAGAGCCTGGGGCATGAGAATGTATCTCCAGGCAGTAGGAACATGTATCTGGTGGCCGAGTTTGGGAAGCCAAGGACAGGATGAAAATGATCATAACCACGAGATTTAATATCCTCTTTAACAGGGCACATCCTGTATCACTTTCTTACTAATTATGAAGTGAAGCAGATGGATAAATATTTAAAAGAGGGCAGCCTGACCATCCCATGCATTATTTATATGGAGCTCAGCAGCCAGTCACTTTGCTTTTAGCCAAAGTCCTGCCCCAGCCACGAAATTTCAAGTCACATGTCTGTGACTTCTCCACTTGTGTCTATCCTGGGAGGCTGCCACTTTCCCCACTGTGACAGCATTGCATGTTTGCAGGGGAGGCTGCTGTGGATCTGAGCTCAGATTTGGCCCTGGG
The DNA here is from genome assembly GCF_000951035.1 of Colobus angolensis palliatus. Lineage (NCBI taxonomy): Eukaryota > Metazoa > Chordata > Mammalia > Primates > Cercopithecidae > Colobus > Colobus angolensis. Next base: position 982,627 of record NW_012112253.1, read on the forward strand.
CTTTATGAAAGTCACAAAAATCCTTCCATGCCTCAGTTTCCTCATCTGGAGAATGGGGAGTAATCAATGAATATTATGAGAATTTCATGGCACCTAGGAAGTATTCAATTATGGACAGGTTTATTTTTAAACAGGTGGAAGCTTTAAATGACAGGTTCTGCAGTCTAGGTGACAGTGAGTGTCTATGCATGACATCAGGCTGTCCTGTGGGGATGCCCTGGCTGAGGAAGAAGGAAGGGCCTCGTGGAGGAGGGGTGGGTTTCTGGTCATTAGTGCCCACCCTCCACTGGCCCCGGCCCACACACTCCGATGCCACGTGACCCTGGCAGAAAGCACTTCTTCTTGTGGCTAACATTCCTTCTCCTCAGTCATTGCCTGCCCAGCCTCTGCCCCAACCCAACAGTCAGTGACACAAGGTTGTCTAATGGCCTCGGCTGGATTTCAGATCTGAACGCAAACATGACCACAAGTCATTATGGAATCTGCCGTGATTTTTAAAGCTAATCCAGAATCAGTGGGAAATGTGTGAACTGATCCCCATACAGAAGAAACTTTTTTACCCCATCGTTATTTGTAAGTCTCTTTCCGTGGCTCTTTTCTTGGCTTATGCCTGATGTCTCAGTCTTGACTTTTGAGGCCAGATACACCAAATTCTTCCAAGAGAACAGATAGAGGCAGAATGGGTGCTGATTTCATCAGTGCATTTATGCCACCGCTCAAAGTCCTTTTGAAAGCTCACTAAAGCCGTCTAACCTCAGCATATTATTTTAGCATGCTGTTACAGTTTTTTTTTTTTTTTTCTTCCAAAGTGCTTTTTCATCTACGGTAATAAGATTTTACTCTGAGAGGACTTACAGCTGTCTAAATAGTCCTGTCTGTCTCATGCCTGTAAAACAGCTAGCTGACCTAGATCCGGGTCCACGGCCGGGCTAGCGCTCACAGGAATGCTCCAAAATCATTCAGGTTTATTTGGCAACTGAGCAACGAGGCACATAAACATTATGCAGGCCACCTGGCCAGGCAGGATCCGGCAGCGTCCTCCCAGCAGAGAGCTGAGCAGAGCCTTGAGCCAGTCCTGTGGGGGCCATATTTCCCTGTTTCTGGTGTTGTGCCCTGCCGCGTCATCTCACTTCCTGGCAGGTCTCTCTTCCTGTACTGTAAGGCACCAGCTGACATTTCATGGAGGATTATTAGATTTAAACAATGTGTTCCTATAGACTCTCCAGGGAGTGTTGAGTTTGGATGTGTAGGGTTTCCACAGGGATCCAGCACTGCCTGCAGGACAAACAGGGTCTTCCAGATGGCATATGCCCAGCAGCCAGGGAGGACTTGCAGTTGGGTGAAGCCCCTGTGGCCCTTTTGGCCCCTCAGGGAGAAGAGCAGCTCAGCAACATCTGGAACTGTTAACCTGAGACTTGGGTCACCCAGAGAGAAGTTGAGAGAACCTTGAGCTCTTCTGGGATCTGTTGCAAAGCTGTTTTTGTTACCTTTATTTTGTTACTTGTTTTTGTTGCTTTTTTTTGAGTGGAGTACACATAAGTGGGTCAAATCCCAAAACGCCTAAAAACAGCTATAGTGAAAGGGTTCCCGCCCCCCGACCCCCATCTTTGTACACCTGGTTCTTAACCCTTCGTCCCATGGGTATCCCCAGCTCTTAGTTCCTCATGTCTCCCTCTAGAATGTTTTCATGTGTATACAAGCAGATATGAATGCAAGTCCTGATTGCCTTTGTTATTTTTACACGAAGGTTACCATGATAGTATACTATCTTGCACTACGTTTATTGTTCCCTAAAAAAAACTTGAAGAGCTCTTTATACCAGTCCATGGGAACCTGCCTGATTCTTTTTCACATGTGTACAGAATTCTGCTGGATGAAGCCACCAGAATTTCAGTAACGTCTTCTGATTAGCATGTGGGTATGTGCAGTCACACACAAGCCCTCAGAGTATGTAATTTCACACACACACAAGGAGATCCCTGGGACAGCTTCCCCAAAGTGGGTTGCTAAGTGGGAACACATTTGTAATTTCCTTAAGTGTTGCTGAATTACCTTCCATAGAGGCTGACCCAATGTATATTCCTACCAATATTCTAGAAGCTTGTCTATTTCTTTACCCTTTCCAACAGAATATGGATATTTTTCCCATCTAAGAGTTAAAAATGGTATCTTGTTTCATTTTAATATGCATGTACCTCTTACAATAAGCAAGAACATCTTTTTATATATTTAAAAACCATTTGTATTTCCTTTATTATCAAATGTGCATTTGCTTTGCATATTTTTCTTTCAAACTGTTGGGCATTTTTCTTATCACTTCTAAGACCTCTTTACATACATAGTAGAGAGATTAGCTTTCTATGAATATGACTTGTTAACAT
>NW_012112253.1:985157-999532 GCF_000951035.1 Colobus angolensis palliatus
GACATTGCTCCAATTTTGCCCCCTCCCTTTTTTTTTACATACTCAAAATTAAACATCTTTTCTTTTTTGGCTTCTGCATTTTGAGTCATTAGAAGACACTCCAAGTTCACAGGAGAAGTCTCCCACATATAAAACGTTTATGGTTTTGTTTTTCCTGGTTATATCTTTGATCTATTTGGAGTTTGGCCTGGTATAATGTGTGAGCTATGGATCTGAGTTAGTATTTTTAAACTAGGTCCATATTTCACGAGATGATTGGTCAAGTGGCATGCGTGGTTTATGCCCTCTCTCCTGCTCCTCCAGGACAGACTGTCATACAATCGCACCACTGGATTTGCTTGTTTTTCTGTTTATGATTATTGGAATAAAACCAGTTTTCCTATCTAAAAGTCCCAGCTAAGGTAAACCTAGTAAAGCTTTGTCTCTCCTAGCCAAAGAGGAGGGAGACCAGCCACAGATCATGATAAAGGACAGGATTCCCATAGATTTCAGGAAGAAGGCCCAGTGGAGGGGGCAGAAAGAGCATTTTCCCCCTTGAGCAGTCTTCCAAAAGGGTGCGTTTTTGACAACTGGTCAGTAGCATGTTCACAAACTGTGTGTCAGGCTGGTGGTATAGGGCAAACTCCAGGCAAGGAGACGTCTACACAAGATAGCAAAAGGAAGAATCTTTCTCATGAGCTGTTCCCCACCAACCAAGGAGCAGCCCCTCCGCCCCACCTGGAGTTTCATTCTGCTTTGTCCCCAGGGGTGCTGAGTAAGGTGGTTAGCTTTTCTTCTCGCTTCTCTGCATCATGATAGGAGAATTCCAGTAACTATTACCCTGACTCATGGTGCCAACTGAGAAGGGCACAGGGTTGCCAGGTGATACATGGCACTCAAGTAGACATGAATTTCAGATAAACAGTGAATGCACTTTTAGCTTAAGTATATCCCAAATATTGCTTTGGGACATGCACTATACTAAAAAAAATTATGTGTCATTTTTCTGAAATTCAGATTCACTGGGCATCCTGTATTTTTATTTGCTAAATTTGGCAACCTGAGTAGAATGTAAAGAGTTGGGAGAGGAAAGAATGTGACCATTTCAGACCTGTGTCTCCCATGGACTAACTTTGCTGCATGGAAAAGGGAGATAGAAGTGTAAATAAGTCCCAAACCTCCAGAGGACAAGACGAGTCTATCTCCCCATCTCTCCCCTGCTCCAAAGAGTCCAGCTCTGTGCATCAGAGGAATATTTACCTGCAAGGCACATTAGTTACATGGATCATGACTTGACAAGAATGTGCAGAGGGAGGACGGCTGATCATGTTGAAGGCCACTGAAAACATGAGATGGCAGCCACTGCCCAGAAGGAAGCCAGGCTGCACTTTTTGTTTGTGTTTTGCAGATTGATCAAAAGCAGTTCAACAAAATCTTAGAGCTGATTGAGAGTGGAAAGAAGGAAGGAGCCAAGTTGGAATGTGGGGGCTCAGCCATGGAAGACAAGGGGCTCTTCATCAAACCCACTGTCTTCTCAGAAGTCACAGACAACATGCGGATTGCCAAAGAGGAGGTACAAGGGGGCTGTGGCAAGACTGCGACCTGCAGGGCCTTTCGAACAGGAGTCCTTCCCTAGGGCCCAGGGATCCCAGAAATCCTTGTGATCTGAGAGTTTTTTTGTTTTTGTTGTTGTTGTTGTTGTTGTTGTTTCTGTGTGGTCTTTCCCCTCTCCTTTGGGGTCCCTAGGGAAGCCATTTTGTCCCTGCTTCTGGTGAACTCCAAGCATGATACAGCAGGTACCTTGTTTGTTCTAGCTAGTTTTCACTCATGGCTCACCCTCTCTGGGGAGAAGCAAGCCCTCTCTGATCTAACACACCGGGTCCCTGTGTCAGTCATGCAACTGCAGTTGGAGAACTGTTGCCACCTGTGGGTTTTGCCAGGGATCAATTCAAGAACCTGTGGATTCAGGGCCCAAAGCCGCCTTCAGGGGCCCCCAGACTAAACTTCAAGTGTTCACTCAAGGAACGTGTCACAGCTGGAATTCTTATTGACATTTTCCACTATGGACATCTTGGAAATGAGGGAAATTAAGGAGACTCCCTTACTCCCATAAAAGTGTAAATCTTTGTCTTTTAACCCCACTGTTATACCAGATGGGAACTGGTTCCCACACAGCATTTGTAAGAGGAGAGCTGGATCCCGGGAGGTTAGACCCTGGACATGATCTTTTGGGGCACATAAAAGGATGAGTCCCTGCCAAGGGCTTTCTGGGGCAGGTATTTTAGAGATGTCTTCCTCGAGATTGTTATGTGCGGTGATGGAATAAAGCTGAGCTCCTTAAACATCCCTGTGACGAGAGGTCCTGGGGAACCTGGAAGGTATTTTGGTAGGCCAGGCACCATCCTGCCGGCTTATAATTATGTCTAATATTGAATCAATTACAAGCTCCCTGTAAAATCACCTTTAAATGTTCAAGCCTTAGTTCTTCCATTTCCTTTTCTTTGCTATATCACAAACTGTGGTGACTATTGTGCCATTCCTTTCTCTGGTAATTGTTACGGAAATGTTCTAGGGTATCTTCATTGGTTGAAAACACAGCTCCAAGAGGTAGGAGCACAGTCTTATAAAGTGCCTGCAAATATCCTTCAAGACAACTCTCAAAAAAGTTACCTAAAGGTTTTGTCTTGTGTGCATCTATGGGTTACTCCAAGACTCTCTGGCTGGGTTTCTCAGAAACCCTGATGACAACGAGACATCTTAAACATAACAAACATTTTTTGTTATTATTTTTTATTTTTGTTTCATGTTAATCCTTCCCTTCAGTCTTCAACGGTAATTGCAGCTAAAGAAATGTTTCGATGTTCTTTCTTCTCTAATCATCATTTTTCATGCATGTGTGTGCTCTGGGTATATGAAAAACGTGTAAATAGAAGGAAATGCTTGTTCACAGCATGCATTTCCATTCAGTCATGCCTCTCATTGCCATTCTTGCAATTAATCATAGATTTTTGGACCAGTGCAACCAATACTGAAGTTCAAAAGTATCGAAGAAGTGATAAAAAGAGCGAATAGCACTGACTATGGACTCACAGCAGCCGTGTTCACAAAAAACCTCGACAAAGCCCTGAAGCTGGCTTCTGCCTTAGAGTCTGGAACGGTCTGGTAAGTTGACTGTGTGTGTATTTCAGCTCTCCTGAGTTGCTTCTTGCTAAGTTCCTTATTCTTCTATTAACTGAGAGTTTCTCATTGTTTACATTGTATATTATATACCAAGCACTATCTCAGTGCTTCCTTCCATCCTCATGACCACCTTCTGAGGTAGGTGCCATTATGTCTCCATTTCATAGATGAGAAAATTGAGGCACAGAGAGATGAAGTGACTTGCCCAGAGTCACACAGCTAGCAGATGGCTGACAGGGCTCCAGTGCCTGTGCCTGTGACCCCTGTGCTGTACTGCCCCTCCAACTTTGTTTTCCATTCTCATTCTAAAAGCAGTTCATGCCCATCTGCAAAATAGCTATACCAGTCCCTGCCTCATCAGTAATTCTGCAGATGATGTTTTGTGATCCCCATTTTAAAGATTAATGAATTGAGGCTCAGAGAAGTTGAGCAATAAGCCTGGAATCATATAACCAGGAAGCAGGAGAACTTTAGGGTCAGATCTGTCTCATTTCAGAGCTAATTCTTATTCCTCTACACCCTGATTTTTCTTTCTTTCTTTTTTTTTTTTAATTAGATGGACTCTCACTCTGTCCCCCCAGGCAGGAGTGCAGTGGCGCACTCTCAGCTCACTGCAACCTCCACCTCCCAGGTTCAAGCAATTTTCCTGCCTCAGCCTCCTGAGTAGCTGGGACTACAGGCTCATGCCACCATGCCCAACTAATTTTTGTATTTTTAGTAGAGATGGAGTTTCACCATGTTGGTCAGGCTGGTCTTGAACTCCTGACCTCAGGTGATCCATCCATCTCAGCCTCCCAAAGTGCTGGGATTACAGGCATAAGTCATCATGCCTGACCCTCTCTTCTTTTTTCTCCCCTTATCATTTCATTCCTATCCCAGTGAAACACACTCTGTACTTGAGGATTTCCAAATGCTGCTGATGGGAAGAATGAGAAGACAAAAGTTGAGAGCACCCTGTGTTTTCATCATGGAAGCTTTGGCAAAAGACTGTTTATTAGTCAATGCCCTGCATTGGGAGCTCAGTGGCTGCAGTGCCAGGAGCCAGGGGGTCTTCTCCAGATGACTCTGAACTTTCTTCCATTATTTTCTAGGATCAACTGCTACAACGCCCTCTATGCACAGGCTCCATTTGGTGGCTTTAAAATGTCAGGAAATGGCAGAGAACTGTAAGTGTGTCCATCATTCTGAGCCTGCCATGGGCTGAATACAAGATACTAGATTTGCAGGCAGTGACTCAGGCTCCAATCTGCTGACCGCCCCCCTCCACCGCCATCCTGCTTTGTCTGGGCCAGCCGTGTCACTCTAGGGCTAGTGGGGACCCATCCCTTCCTCTCTCCCACCCACCACCCCCACGGTTCCCACTCCCTTCCCCAGCCTGCCCCCCTCCAGACCTCAGCTTTTGTGTCTGCCCAGCACCCATGATGCTGGGGACGTTCAGTGGATACTTGACAGAAGCTCCCTGAATGGGGACACAGGCAGAATTGAAAAAGTGTATTTTTTGCCAGATGTGGGTGTCATTATTCACACAACTCCCCACTCACAGCAGTAAAGACACGTAAGGCTGACCCAGGTAAGGCTCCTACCTGTTGGGTCCTTTTATCTGAGCCTAGCAGGGGCCCCTCCCAGCAGGCATATGACAACACCTCCTGCTAGGCCTCTGCGGCCCTCTCAGTACATGCAAGCCCACTGCAAATCCCTCCACATGTGTGTGCAAACCCACTGCAAACCCCTCCGTGTGTGTAAACCCACTGCAAACCCCTCCACTGTGTGTGCAAACCCACTGCAAACCCCTCCACTGTGTGTGCAAACCCACTGCAAACCCCTCCACTGTGTGTGCAAACTGATCCACACTTCCTTTTTTGTCCTGCCTGCTGGGAAAATGAGTTCCCTAGGTTTAGATTAAGAGGTGGAACTTCTTGTGTCTGGCCCAGGCCCAGAGCATCCAGGGAGTGGAGATGTGTAGTTTCCAGCAGGACACTATCTTCTCTCGCCTGCTCAGGATTTTATTAGCCTGTGTGGACAAACATTTTGTAGCATCAGTGTTCCCAAGGAACCATCTGTGACAACACCCCAGGTTCCTGGGACATCTCTAGGGATCCAAACTCTTCCTTTTATTTCACCAGTCTGTCCTATTTATATACAAATGTACTCCCTTGTACTTGTTTGCACTTCTTCCAGCGGGAACAGACTCAAATGCTTCCCCTCACCTTGGGCCTTGGTTGGGGCCTTTTTGTGGCTTTCTTTTGAGATTCTTAAAGATGCTGTGAAGGGATGGGCCTGGCTTCCATCCCTGAACAGATGCTCTTGACCAGTATATGTGGAATTGGGGTCCTGTCCCCCTCCCACCTCAGTCCCGCTTTGTAGTCCATCCCTGACTCTCGGCAAATACCCCAAGGCGTCTGCACATGTGAGTGAAGCCTGCCCATTAGACTCCCCCTTATCCCTATGGCTGGCTTCCTCTTCAGGGGACATCAGTAATTCTTGGCCATGAAACCCCTTTGCAGAAATTGCATTTCCTCCCTCTAGTGGCCTATTTGTATTTGAGTTCTGTGAGCCCCTGCTTCATCACTTCTTACACCTGCCCCTCCAGGGACAGGCAGCCGGGGCTGGGGTCACCAGTGTCCCCTCTTGGGCCCTCCAACAGCAACAGTACTGGCAACAGCTGGGATTTGCTGAGCACAGACTCTGCGGCAGGCTCTGTTGAGCTCTCTGTGCCTGTTCATACCGTCCTCACACCCATCCATGAGATGGGTCCAGCTGTTTTCAGATGAGAAAATGGCACAGGAAGCTGGTAAGTGACAGTCAGAAATGAATGCTGGCAGCTTAGTCCTTGGACCCACCGCAGTGCAGGACCTTGCTCAACCGGGGTCACCCTTGTCCACCACCTGTTCGTGAGGCCACCCAGGGCTTGCGTGGTCATTTATCCCCTTTCATCTGCTGCCTTCAACCAGCTGGGTCATTAGGGCTGGGGAACCTAGACCCCACACAGTCCTCCTCCCAGAGGCCAGATACAGCCTCACCCCACAGCAAGAACTCCAGTCCCCAAAGCAAATGTCCCTGGGTATAGAAGCTGCAGGGCCCTCAATCCCTGGTGTGTACGGCTTTGCACTGGTGATTCGCCCTCATTGCAGCCTCCCCTCTTGCCACCCTGACAGTGCTTTCGGCTCCTTAACACCCCCTCGCCTGGCACAGAGCAGGGCTCAGGGAGGACTCACTGAACACAGCCCATGTATCCTCCTGCCAGTTAGCCACCATCGGGACTTTTTTGAATGTCTGTTTTTTAGACCCTTGGCCTGTATTTTCTCAAGGCTTTTGATAAAATATTTAAAAATAATTCACAAGGAGCCTAGAAACTGCCTGGAAAACCAATTTCTGTTTTCAGTTGTCTCTAATTAATGTCTTCATGTTGCGAGAAGTTCCCCTTTTTTAATGCTGGAGCGTCGTGTGGGGGATTCCATGGTTTTCCCCGTCCCCGGCCACCTGGACTGGGCTGGCTTCTGGCCGCCCACCCACGGGTCCCTCCGGGAGCTGTTTCTGTGCAGGTCTCAGGATGGAGCCTGAAATTCCTCTTCCTCCTGGGCGCCTTTCTTCTTAATAAAAATGATACAGTAACCAAAAAATCTACACAATAGAGATATGGAAAGTCAAGGCTTCGCTCCCTGACCTTCAATCCAATTTGTTAGAGGTAAACGTTGTTCCATCATTCATTTGCTCATTCATTCTTTTATTCGCTTGGCAAATATTTCTTGAGTATCTTTGATTCACTAGGCAGGATGCTAGGCTCTGAGCATATTGCAGTGAACAGCACAGCCACCAGTCCCTGTGCCTCCTGACATTCTGGTGAGGTTTAATAGGAGTAAGGCTGGGCTCATGAATAGCTTTGAACTCCAAAATGGATGAGACTGGCTGAGAATCCATTTAGGAGGTGTTCCACTGGGTTGAATAAGAGCAGCAAGAATTTGAACCAGGACAGCAACTTCAGAAATAGAAAAAATGAGAGGAGCTATGTATTTATTCTTAAAGGAATGCTTTACTACTACTGTATGTGTCAGTTATGTGTTAATTCAATCTGATTTTATCACTTTGTTTTCTTTTCTTTACTAACTTGAGAAATCATTGGCTTTGAATTTTTACAATGCGACATTATATTCTCACTTTTTAAAGTGTATTGTGCATTTTATTTGCATACAATGGATTTATATATGTGTGTTCTTTTCTGTTTTCAAATGAAATGGGAGCAAGCTACATTTTGTTATTGAGACTGGGTTTTGGATATCCTTCCATTCTTTTTATTGATGATCTTCTATGAGGAACTTTTGTGTATTTCCAAGGGGTTTTGCTATTACAAACCATGCTAATGTACTTCCTTGTGTATACATCTTTATGCACTTGTGGGAGATTGTTTTCAGAATAAATTCCTAAAATTGAGTAATCTGCCACATGAAAAATGGGCTTACCACTGTTTTGGTAACATTTCTTTAATCATGATGGCGTTGAGCACCATTTTTACACTTATTGGTAATTCGTATTTCTTTTTCTGCAAACTAACTATTCCTGTCCTTTGTTGATTTTTCCATTTGGTTATTTGTGTTTTTCTTGTTGGCTTGCAAGAGCTCTTTGTATATTAAGGAAAATCACACTCTGATCTTCATACAGTGTTGTAAATTTTTTTTTCTAGTTTGTCATTTGGGAGTTTTGATGGAGTCTTTGCTCTACAAAAGTAGAATTTAGTGTTCTGTTTATGGCTTTTATATTTTGTGTTATATTTAGAAAAGATTATAAAATAATTCACTTATTTTCATGGGTTCTGCAACTATTTGTTTTAGGAAATGACCTAAAAATCTCAATGGCACCTACCATTCATTTTCTGCCTAACACATGGTAGGTGCTCTATATGATTATCTGTAATTGTTATAATTACAAGGAGGTGATGGTATTCCCATTTGATAGTTGATGAAGTTGAGGCTCAGGGAAGGCAAAGAACTTACCTAAGCAACATAGTTCTAAGCCAGTGGTTCTCCAACTTGAGTATGCATCAGAATCACTTGGAGAACTTGTTAAAATACAGATGTCTGGGCCCCATCACAGAGTTTCTGATTCAGTACATTTATTAGTTTTTTATTGCTCCTACAAGAAGTTACCATAACATCAGTGGCTTAAATAACATAAATCTATTATCTTATAGTTCTGTAGGATAAAAATCTGACACAGGTCTCCCTGAGCTAAAATCAAGGGCTGCATTCCTTTTTGGAGGTTCTCAGGAAAGAATCTGCTTCCTTGCCTTTTCCATCCTCTAGAGGCTGCTGACATTCCTAGGCTGGTGGCCCCATCCTCCATCTTCAAAGCCAGCACTGCTGCATCTCTGAACCTGTTTCTATAATCTCATTTTGCTCTGCCTCTTCTTCTGCCAGTTTTAGGGATCCTTGTGATTACACTGGGTCTTGCCTGGATGATCCAGGATAGTCTCCCTCTTGTAAAGTCAATTGATTAGTAACTTGAATTCCATCTGCAACATTAATTCTTCACCACGTAACCTAACGTATTCACAGGCTTGGGGGATCTGATTATGGATACCTTTGGGGAGATCCTTATTCTGCCTACCATAGTAGAGCTGGGGGAGGCCTGAGAATCTGCATTGCTAGCAAGTTCAGAGGTGAGGCTGTTGTTGCTGGTCTGGGGACCACACTTTGAGAATCATTGGTCTAAGGGAGGAGATGGGATTCTGTCACAGGTCTTTTTAACTACAGAGACTCCAGTGGCCACCTCTAGCTTCATCTCTTCCTAAACAAGCACACGTTTTTCTTCACCCGACAGCAGATCAAGCATTTAGAGGGATTTAAATCTCTCCAAAGCTGCCTCTCGGGTCTTGGAAGGGAAGCTACCCTGAAGACAGACCATGGTGCCAGGGAAGGATCACCTGAGCCCTGCAACATTTAAAGAAAGGAACTACATCAAGGATGTGAACCCAAAGGCTGTGGACTCCCCGTGTCCAGTCTGTGCTAATGTCTGCTTTCCTCACGCCCCCTAGGCTGGCCTCACTGTCTGACAACTGGTTCCCAGCTGTGCACTCTGAGGTCAACTTCAGGCACTTAGTGTTCTTCCCTCTGGTCCTCTGGCCACATCCTCAGCCAATGGCTTTGGGCCTCTGCCTCTTCTGTCTCCTCTTCAAACAGTTCCCAATTGACATCTAAAAGTTATAAACCCAGTGTAATTTCTGCTCTTCCCTTGTTCACACTCACCCCACCGTCCACCAGGCCCTCTCTTTTTGCTCTCTATTGCCATCCCAGGGAATTCACCTCCTTATTTTTTTTTAAATCGCCTTTATTCTCCAAAGGTAAACCATTAGTCCTGGCTATTTCAAAAGCATCACACACAAGAAAACCTTGATATTTACATTTAAGTCACATATGCAGCTACTAACACTTACTAGTGGTGTTATAGTCCTGGCTATTATTCCATGAAGTCGTCACATTTTGACCTTTTGCATAAGCCTCCAACGGCCTGATGGAATGATGAAGCATCAGAACAGTTTCTACACAATGGCTAAGGGACGTGCTCATTTTGAATTTTCCTCTTTTCCGTGATCACAGAGGTGAATATGCTTTGGCCGAATACACAGAAGTGAAAACTGTCACCATCAAACTTGGCGACAAGAATCCCTGAAGGAAAGGCGGGGCTCCTTCTTCAAACATCGGACAGGGGAATGTGGCAGATGAAACGTGCTGGAGAAAAAAATGACATGTCTGACCTTCCCCGTACACATTCTTCTGGAGGCTTTACATCACCTGGAGTTGAATGATTGCTGTTTTCCTCTCACTCTCCTGTTAATTCACCAAACTGGGGATGCCCATATGTTGTCTGTGAAATCGCAGTCCTGCCTTGGGAGGGAGCTGTTGGCCATTTCTGTTTTTCCCATTAACCCAGATCCCGGAGACAGTGAGATACTCAGGGCGTTGTTAACAGGGAGTGGTATTTGAAGTGTCCAGCCATTGCTTAAAATGCTTTGCCGAATCCGACTCCAGTAAGAATGTGGGAAAACCTCCCTGCGTGTTCTGCAAGCAGGGCTCTTGCACCTGTGGTCTCCTCAGGGTGGACCTGCTTGTAGAGCAAGCCACGCCTCTTTCCGAGGTAAAAGTGGGACCAATCCATGGGAAAGGACTCACAATACGTTTGGTTTTTTGTTTGTTTGTTTGTTTGTTTTAAAAAAAGAAGGATTTCACGGTGAGAAACTTTTGGGAAGTGCATACCGTGGAAGGATGTCAGGGTCTTTGTGGATTGCACATTGACATTGACCGTGAGATTCAGCTTCAAAGCAATACTGCCTTTGGAATAGGACAGAATCAATAGCCTAGAGAGCTTAGTCAAAAATGATATCATGGTCTACCTTAATCAAGGCACTTTCTTAAGCAGAAAATATTGTTGATATTACCTTTGCTGCTAAAGATCCAATATTCTAACACCACAACAGCATAGCAAATCCCAGGATAATTAACCCCCTCATTTGACAAATCAGAGCTGTAATTCGCTTTAACAAATTATGCATTTCTATCATGTTCACTAATGGCTTACGATAAGTCTATATAGTCTTCCTTTTCTCCAGTTCTGTTACCCATTTTAGATTAGTAAAGCATACACAACTGGAAAGACTGCTGTTATAACACAGCCTTGTTATTTTTAAGTCCTATTTTGATATTAATTTCTGATTAGTTAGTAAACAACACCTGGATTCTGTGGAGGACCTGGGTCTTCATCCAAGTGGCCTGAGTGTTTCACTGGCAGGTTGTGACTTTTTCTTTTCCTCTTTAGGTATCCAAATGATGATGTGCAATTTCATGTTTTAACTTGGGAAACTGAAAGTGTTTCCCATGTGGCTTCAAATACAAAAACAAATGTATTATTCGGATACTTTTATGGTTACTAACTAGTACTTTCCTAATTGGGAAAGTGGTGCTTAAGTTTGCAAATTAAATTGGAGAGGGCAATAACAAAATGAGGCCCCGTATCAGAACCAGTGTGTGTATAAGGAAAACCATGTATAAAATGGGCCTATCACCCTTGTCAGAGATATGAATTAGCACATTCCTTGCCTTCATCAGCTAACACTTATCACTCACACTACCAATAACTTGTTAAATCAGGATTTGACTTCATACACTGAATTTTCAGTATTTTATGTCAAGTAGCTATAGACACTAACCTTGATAGTGATATGTTAGAGGGTTCCTATTCTCTCATTGTACAATAATGTCTTTAATATGAAATGCTACATTATTATTTATAATTGGTATAGTTAATGTATCTTTTTATAGTTGTAAGTACACAGAGGTGGTATATTTAACCTTCTGTAATATACTGTATTTAGAAATGAAAATATATATAGTGTTAGGTTTCACTTCTTTTAAGGTTTACCCCTGTGGTGTGATTTAAAAATCTATAGGCCTGGGAATTCTGATCCTAACTGCAGATCGTGTTCCACAATGCGAAAATGATAAAATAAACTTGGATATTTGGGAAACATTATGCTTTTTCATTTAAAGATCAAACTCATTTGAATTCTGTGGCAGGCCTTTCTCTTTCTGAGACCTGTACAAAATGGCTGATATTAAAGCAGGATCAATAATGTAAGCATAAAATTACATTTACTCTGTCAATTGGGCCTAGTGCTTTGCCTGACTTTGAAACCCATTTCTTTGGGCTCGGGTTGACCAAGCAAGGAGCTGGGCCTCAGAGGTTCATATCATAGCTGACTGAGTTTCAGCTGTCATCTAAGCTGCCTGAGTCTCCGTTTATCATAAAGTGGTGATGATGTCAGTGAGGGAAATGGTGGGGAGGACTGCATGAGGATTGACGGACAGCATTGTGCCCCTGACTGTGAGCACAAGTGTCTGTTTTTGTCACCTTTTCCTCTGAGGATCTAGAGAAAGGATCAGTTTGGGTTTCACTGACCTCAAGTTTCTAAAGCTTCTAACCAAGAAGCCTCAATCACCACCTTGTGAGCTGACACTGACACTGGATCAAGATCATTGCTGGTACTGGGGTATGTTCTTGAAGCCTAACCTGTGCATTTGATGTAGAAAGCCCAGATCAATTTGACATGGGTCAAAGTGGTGGCAAAGCACCACCTCTTTAACAAAAAACTTAAGGGAGGCTGGCATCAGATCTCTCGTAACATATGCACTTACGTTAAGAGAATTTAGACACATTATTTAGAGACATCCTATTTCTCAATCCAAATGCAAGCAGAAAACTATAGGAGAAGGAAATTTTCCCTCATTTGGTGTCCCGGAATGTGACTCCCTGAAGGGAGCCATTCTGGGGACAATTGGAGGGTGTAGTGTGCGTGTGCACACATGCATTTGTGTGCCTGGTGTGCGTGTGGGGGTTGGCACACTCTCTAGAAGTGGACCCTTTGGGATGTCCTAGCTTCTCCTGCTGGTGGATGAAGCTTTGCTCCTTGTTCCTAGGTATGAGCTTGAAGGGGGTTCATGAAGGGCGTTTAGGAAGTTGTTCAAGGAAGACTGTCCGAGGAAACTGCGAACTGGGCTGAAAAAAACAACCAGAAAACACAGAAGGAGCTCTCAGCCACTGTGCCTTCAAAAAGAGAGAAAAGTCAGTTCAGAGAGGTGGCTTCCAGCTGACCACCCACCTCAGGAGGGGTCATTCCAACCTAGGGTGCTGAGAATCCGGGTGGGAATACCAGCAAAAGCTAGAGAACCATGGGTCAGCCAGCCTTAGGAAGAAGTGGAAAGGAATCTTAACTTACCTGCAATAACCTTCCTATGAGAAGCTGTGGCTAACGCATGCCTAATGGCTAGAATTAAATGCTGGGAATATAACAGGCTCAACACAGGTCATCCGCGTGTCAAATGTTCCTGCTGTTTTCTACATTGGGGACATTTCCTAGCCTATTCCCAAGCTCATTTAAAAGGGAAGTGGAGGTGCCCCGTCTTACTCGGCCGCGTCCCCTCCAGCGGCTGCCCGGGCCCTGGGCCTGCGCTCCCTCGCGGTGGCGCCAGGTGGCGGGGCTGCGGGCCCTGGAGGGGCTGCGCCTCCGTCGCGCCGCTCTCTCAGCACTGAGGACACCACGCCCTGCAAACTGTTGGGAACTTATCTGTAGTAATCACACTGCTGGCTCCTGCAAACTGGTGTGAGGCCCTCAGGGGTGAGAACAGGATTGCAGAACTGCGCTCACCCTTTTGGAAACTCGTCCAGTGGCAGGAGCAGCCTCCCAGGAGCAGAGCAGAGCTACTCGGTGGTCCCTTCGCCAACCAGGGACCCAAGAAGCCGCTCAAGGAACGGTCCCGCGGTGTCCGGGAGGTCCTGTAGGAGCCCTGTAGCTGCCCGGGTTCTGTGAAATGTCAGTGAGGGTGGGGGAGATTTGAGCTAAATCCTGGGAATATGCGAGTCATAACATTCCAGGAGAGGAGCCTAGGGCGCTGGTCCTGCAGGGGGTGGAACCCTCTGCTTTTCCTGAGCAGGCCTTCTCCCTGGGTCGACATGTGGAGCTCAGTGTGAGGCCCTCCTGCAGCGTGGACGCGGATCTTTATGGTCTGCGTTTATATATTAGCCTCAGCAGCCTGATGACACCTTTATGAAAGGTTGAAACACGATAAATTACCAATATTCCATGTTTTATGTATTCCCCCCAAAGCCGACAATTAAAAATGATTCACCAAACAGCAAATTCTCTGCATACATCCATAATTGAATTAGTAAAATCCATGTGATGGAGGATGTGCAAACTGCAAATCGTCAACGCTTTAGAACTACGTATTTCTGTATTGCCCTGGAAAGAACTGTACACAAATGAATATTCCCTGTCTTTTTAATTTTTATGGCCGGAGTGTATGGGCCACATGTAGGTTAGGGGCTGATCTGCTGATTTTGCTGCCACTAGAGCAGAGGGATAGTGAAAGCGGGGCTGGGCGCAGCAACGACCAATCTCATCGCCGCGCTTGCCCCGCGTGGAAGGAGCCGGGTGCCCGAACCTGAGGGAGAGACCTGGTACTAGAAGGGCCCGCGAACCCCGGCGTCTCCAGGGGCACGGGGGTTGAGCACGATCGCCCGCGTTTTACGGCTAGGGAAACTGAGGCGGCCACCGAGGGGACGCCTCGAAACCATTCCGGGGAGAGCTGGCGGCGGCCTTGCTCTGCGAGCTCTTCGCGCCACTCGCCCTCCCCGCCCGCCCGCCGGCCTCAGGATTGAGGAAGTGCGTC
>NW_012112253.1:999857-1034431 GCF_000951035.1 Colobus angolensis palliatus
CGCATGGTCGGGCATGGGGGCCGCAGCCCGAGGGGCGCAGAGGGCGTGTGGGGTGACCCCCAGTCTCACGTCTCCGCTGCCTCCCGCCACGCCCGTAGCCCAGCCAGCCTGTGGTAGGGGGGTGTGCGGGCCCGAGCGGGGAACACCGAAACCCTGTATGGGACAGGGTCGGGAACGCTGGGAAGCAGAGGCAAGAAACACAAGCAGGGAAATACACCAGGGCGTCCATATATTTCCTCTCCCTTTGGAGAAAACCCGGTCCTTTAACCGGGAGCGGGCGGAGTGTGAGCGCGCGGTTTTGCCTGTGCCAGGGTGTTGGCAAGAGACAGCCCAGGAGTCTCTCACTGCTCCAGGGCTTCCTGGTGTTGCGAGGTGGCCCAGCGAGGCTTCACCCTCCTCAATGTCTGGGTTATGCTTCTTGCCCAGGTATCTCTGGCTGGTACAGATACAACTGCTATGTCTGCCATGGTCTCTGCAACCTACATGGGACCTTCCTGGCAGGCGGGGACGCAGGCGAGGAAGCCTAGTAAGGCCAGGGTCAGCGGGGAGACGATGGTTCAGAATTTAAAGACCCCTGTGGCCATCTCATCCTACCCCTTCACAGTTTGAGGTCACGAAATTTTTCTCCCACAAACACATCCCCTGCAACAGGTAGAGAAACAGGGGCATATAGCTTTTAGCAAACCTCTCACCATATACACTAATTTTAGAGTTTGCCACTCACTCGCAGGGTATCAAAATGCCCAGACATTAAAGGGACAGCTAGAACATGCACAATTTTGGAAAATATTAACGTTAAATGTCTTTTATGATTTGATTTTCTTCATCTGTGCCTATGTCCTGAAAGAGAAAATAGTATAACAAACTAACCTCACACCTAATTTGTTCCTAAAGGAAGTTTTGCTGTCAGCCAAACCTTTCCCTCTCCCAAATGTCAATGTCTCAGGGAGTGACCTCACAATCAACTCAGATGCTCAGATCAAAAACATTCAGTCTGTTGAATCTATGTCTAAAATGTGTCCTGGTCTGTCCCCTTTTTTCTTATGTCCCCCACCCCTTGTCCTGGGTACCAGCATCTCTTTACTGTAGGATTACAGTTCCCCCTCCCGCCATTCTCTATATAGCAGCGTGTGTGTGTGTGTGTGTGTGTGCGTGTGTGTGTTTAAACGGGCAAATCGGACTATATCAGTCCTCTGTATGGAATCCTTCAGTAGCCTCTCCTTGCAATTGGCATGCAATCCAGGAGACCTCCTTCTCCTCACACTCCCAGCTGATCCAGCCTCTGCTATCTCAGACCACCAGGCCATTGCCCCCAGTCACCCTGACTGAGCTCACTGTCCAGCACTGGGCCCCTTCACTGCTGCCTCCCGACTCTTCACAGCCTCAGAAAGCCTTCCCTGGTCACCCTCTTAAAACCCACACTCTCTCTCACATCCCTCACTCTGCAGCCTCCCCACAGTCCCCACTCTGTACTCCTTCTTTATCTGTTTAATTTCTCCTTAATTACCTTGTGGTCTCCACTGGAGCTGCTGAGGTCAGAGACTGGTCTGTCTTGCTTGCTGCCGTGCCCTCATTCCCATAACTGTACAGGGAGTCACCCTCTGCATGGTGGTAGAGTGGCTGGACAGGGAATAGACAACCCTAACTAACCTGTGGTTTCAGACTCATGGAGCATTTCTCTCCACCAGACTTTTTGTGCTCATCTGGGATTGAGAACAACATATTTCTCTGGCCTGCGGCTCCAAGATATTTTGATTCCCACAAATCCATTGAACACATTTTGTAGGCAAGCCAACATTAGTAAGGGATGCAAATAGCACTCAAGAGATTTCTAGACTCATGGGCTAACCATTTTGACCAAGATTTTCATTCAAAAAGGAGCTGGGTGATATGAATGAGCATGTCTAGCACACTTTGCTTACAAGGGTCTTCCAACTCTTCAATATCGACAGTCCTTCCCAAGCCTTCTAAAATACCTGGGTTTCTCTGCTGTCAGAAACTTTATAGCAATTACTTAGCTGTCTGCTCCCCCACCAGCTTCACAAACTCATGAAGTTCCGTCTTTATAGAAAGAACTCAGTAAGACATTTGTAGAATGAATGACAGGTTCCTCTCTTTTCTTTTCTCTACAGTCTTGCTCTATCACTCAGGCTGGAGTGCAGTGGCACAATCTTGGCTCACTGCAACCTCCGCCTCCCTGAGTTCAAATGATTCTCATGCCTCAGCCTCCCATATAGCTGGGATTACAGGTGCCCACCACCACACCCAGCTAATTTTTGTATTTTTAGTAGAGATGGGTTTTCACTATGTTGGCCAGGCTGATCTCGAACTCCTGACCTCAAGTGATCCACCTGCCTCAGCCTCTCAAAGTGCTGGGATTACAAGTGTGAGCTACCACACCAGGCTATTTTCTTTTCCATTAAATATTTAGGTTTATTCATTTATGCAGGTATAAATAGTTGGCAAAAGGAAATTGATGAGGTTTTGAAAAATCATTTAAACCATCATTACTGCAGAAAACCTCTTGATGCCCTCTTTAGGGTGTATAATGAAAACATATAACTTGTAGCCATCATTTGTTGGCACTGATCTGAACCCAAAAGAAGCAGGAGGAAGTAAAGATCCATTTGAGGGCAAAGATTGAGCAAAATTTGAATTACCTCATCTTAAAACTTCTACCTTAGAATATAAGCCAAAATACTAATTAGAATTTTAAAACTGCTCCAGGGGCAAAATCTTCCACTGGTAAAGTGATTTTCAAAAGGAAACTGAAAATAAAAAGGGGAACAAAATGTGCTGGGTGAGGGTTAGCCTGAAATAATTTTAAGATTTTTTTTTTTAAACTTAAAAACATTGTATGGTAAGACACTTCTGTTTTCAGGAAGAATGTCTAGCATTTGGATTTTTGAAATGCTGTTGGCTATGTGTGGTACTGTTTTGGAGAGGTGTCTGAAAGCAGATGGCAACTGTACTTCTCAGTTTCTGGATGTGAATGTGTGATTTGGAGCCTTTATTTTAAAACAGATTCTGTCTTGCTGGCTCTTCCTCTCTCTGTCACAAACTGATTTTCCAAATCAGGTTTTGCTATTTATATGGGTTTCATCATCCCCTACATTTTGCCCAGATTGATTGTTTTTCCTTTCCTCCTTCGACTTTTCAGGCTTCCCAACTTCAAACATGGGTGTTTCCCACACATGGTTTCTCTCGACCATCCCTCTTTGGCTCAGAAACATGTGCAGCATACACAAGGCTGCTGGAGCCTGACTTTTCTAGCTCCACCTTCCCCTGCCTTGAAGAGTCTAGTCCACCTGGTCCAGGTGCCTGATTTCTAGGCTTTTAGGTGAGAAATTCCCACAGCCTTGTCCTGTATCTTACTTCGTGCTCCTACTGCTCACAGCACCTTCTAGAACCTACCCACTGGTGAGGCTGGCATCTGCCCTCCAGCATTGATATTCTGATCTTGTTCATTAGGGGGAGGTGGGAGACCCACTGGCCTCCAAGTCTGCACACTGATACTGCAGGTAATGACCACCCCAGTCCTGTCATACAGAGAGGCAGCAGAAACTTTACTTTAGTTGAATTCACACAGTAGCTCCGCCAGTGGGCCAGGGCATAAGGGTGGATGTCTATTTTTAACAGGTGAAAAACTGAGACACATATAAATTTCAGCTGGGGGGGGGTCACTGCTAACATGTGACAGAGGCAATCCATACCTTTGACATCCACACTGTGCTTTTGCCTTTACAGATTCTCTTAGGCATTATTTTTACATAACCTTGATTTAAAAATATATTTTTGGCTGCACTATCACTCCCCATTTCAGAGTTGTCTATCTGAGAGAACACAGACAAGAGGTGCTAATTACCTCATACTTCATTACATATAGGATACGCTATAAGAACATTGGTAGGCACACATGCATTTCTTACGGTAGTACCTCGTCTCAGGCCTGAGCTGGGCATGGGTCTTACCCTCCCTCTGGTACTTCAATCATGGTACCAGGATGGACACCCATGCCCATGGGGGCGACTCCAAGCTCAGTGGGGGCCCAGCATAGAAGAGCAGCACCTGGTCTCAGCAGTTTATCATAGTCAGAGATTAGTCTAACTCCACTTTGGAACTTTTGGGGCCAGATAATTCTTTGTTGCAAATAACAGTCTTGTGCATTGTAGGATGTTCAGCAGCATCCTTGATCTCTACCAATTAGATGCCTGTAGCACCGTCCCCCAACCAAATTGTGACAACAAAAATGTCTCCAGACATTGCCAAATATCCCCTGGGAAAGGGGCAGAGTTTTTGAGGCTCACTTCTGCTAACCTCCGTCATTTAGCTTCCTGCTAAAGCTCACACTAACTTGACTTCATAACCAGTAATAATTCCCTGTCTTTGGGACTGTTGCCTGACTGCCCCTTTGGGATGACATACTCACCTCTGGCTTCCAGAAGAACTGGCCCTGGGCAAAAGGAGAGCCTTGTATTGTCCTAGATCTGTCCTACCCCCATTGGAGTGTGCTTAACTATATCTGTCCTACCCCCATTGGAGTGTGCTCCTGAGGGCAAGAGGCTCCTTTAACCATCTCGGTGCCACTGAGCCTCACACAGAGCCTGGCTGCCTTGCAAGTGACAGTGGGTGTGCGTTGATTGAACGATGATTGAGTCAGTTACTAGTATGTGTTTTGCAATTGTCTGGGGTTTCTTTGAGACTCTTTTCAGGTAGACAGGACCTGAGCCCAGCATCAAGATGGGATGGGGGGAGCTCTGCCTTCCCACTGACCATACTTGATGGGTTTGGCTGGATAGATGGACTACTGGACTACAAAAAGGAATGTTGCAGAGGGAAAACTCAATGAACCCATGCAGATATTTGCAGAGGAGGAGGACAGGAATTACAAAGGCTTTCTGATTTTATTGTTTTTCACCCACCAGAACAAGAAAGCTTTCTGCTCATCCATGGCTATGAGTTCATGCCTTAATGCACCCCACGGCCAGTGGCAGTGGCAGTGACAACAGCAGGACCTGCCTTTGAAGATTGGCTGCTGCAAGGGTTGATGGCTGGCATGTCGCAAAGACCACCCAGCATGTACTGGTGTGTGGGGCCGGAGGAGTCAGCTGTGTGTCCAGAACATGCCATGGAGACGCTTAATGGTAAGGACAGGGCCATGCTTATGCCTGCCTGGGTGTGACCTGCCATGCTCATCCCGCACGGTGTCTAGGCTATGTAAGAATAAGGAGTTCTCAACCAATGGAAATCAAATGTCCGTATTTGGAGCTCTTTCATCATAAAATGTATCATGGGATTCTTAAATTCTAAAAATTGAGGAACCATGTACAAAATTGATTGCAGACTCACAGATCTTAACAATTGGGACATCACTTCATGTTGGGTTAAAGAACTTTTAAGAATAAGGATTTAGTTTTGTTTTTTCTTTATAAAAAGGATACATGTTTATTAAGGAACAATTGAAAAAATGATTTAAAAAAAGGAAGAAGGGAAAAGAATCATCCAGAATCCCGCTATCTGAAACATAAGCACAATAAGCATCTTGACATGTTCTTTCCTAGTCTGCTTCTCTGTGTTTAAGGGATTTTGTTTTGACTTTATTGCATTTATAAGGTGCATGTAATGCTGTATCTTGCTTTTTTCTCTTAACCTTCTATCAGTGGCATTTACCTAGGGCACCACCTAGCTCTTGTGATCAAGTGAAGCATCATTTCATTTATTTTTTTTTATAATTTAATAATTTGATCAAAAATGATTCATAAATTGGGCAGCACTCAGAACTAAAAGAAACATCATCTTCTGTGGGAGTGCTATGTGCAGTTATTGTCCTAATCCTTATTCTCCTGTGGGACATTTGGGTTGCTTCTAGTTATTCACTCCCACCCAAAGCATTTCCTTCCCATTTCTTAATACTTGGTTTCAAGGTTATTTCTGTAATGTAGGTTTACAGAAGTTGAATTATTGGTCTTGAACATCTTTAAGCTCTCGGCACATACTGCCAGATTTTCCACTACAGTTGTACCACTTTTAAGACCAATAGGATATCATTGTTAATAAATATTTGTTAATCCCTTAGTATGTACCAGGCACTACAAAGTTCAGAACTTTACAAAATAATGCCATAAAATCCTCATGACAACCTGGAACATGGTACTTTTATCTCCGTTTTATAGCTGAGGAACATGAGGGTAAGAGAAGCCTGGAAACTTCAAGGTCAACAACTCAGAAATCACAGAATTGCCATCTGAACCTTGTCTTAATGCTATAACACTCATTCTTAAATGCTAGGCCATACTATGGCAGGTGAAAGGGTGAACATGTTGAGTCTGAGAGGCCCATGTTTGTACCCTTAACCGTGTTAACTAACGATCGGTCACTGTACCTGGCTTGGCAGACACTTTGTTAAGTTGTTTGAGTGTTTTTACTCCATCTGAAATGTCCAGCAGCTGACCAGGGTGATGTTTCTGGAAGGTGTCTTTTCACATCCATCACGTTATGAAATGGGAGACGAATTTGCTTCTTGACATTGTCCAGCAATAAATCTTTCCAGAGTGTTCAACTTGTATCTTTGTAAATTTTCTTTTTCTTTGTTTTAGACATATGTCTTTTTTCAGTTGTGTGGTAGAAAGGCTTTGCTCTGTTAGTGTGAGATCAAGGTGGCATGGGTGATAGAACGCTGTCCCCAATTTGGGGGTAGCACCTCCACATTTCCAGTGCACATGAGGCTCCCTTATCCTCCTGCTGCTCCTCTTAGCAGCCCTGAGGGGTGAGGGTGGGGACAGGGGACCTTCGGTCTTTTTGGGGCCTGTTGGGTGGGTGACTGTGTCATCTGAAAAAGTCCCACAGGAGGCACTGCTCCCTCCCCTTCCTGGTCAACAGTTGGTGATCTAAAGGAGTGCTTCTCTGATGGCGAGTGATGATGAGCATTTTTTCATGTGTCTGTTGGCTGTATGAATGTCTTCTTTTGAGAAATGTCTGTTCATATCCTTTGCCCACTTTTTGATGGGGTTGTTTGTTTTTTTCTTGTATATTTGTTTGAGTTCTTTGTAGATTCTGGATATTAGCCCTTTGTCAGATGAGTAGATTGCAAAAATTTTCTCCCATTCTGTAGGTTGCCTGTTCACTCTGATGGTAGTTTCTTTTGCTGTGCAGAAGCTCTTTAGTTTAATTAGATCCCATTTGTCGATTTTGGCTTTTGCTGCCGTTGCTTTTGGTGTTTTAGACATGAAGTCCTTGCCCATGCCTATGTCCTGAATGGCACTACCTAGGTTTTCTTCTAGGGTTTTTATGGTATTAGGTCTAACATTTAAGTCTCTAATCCATCTTGAATTAATCTTCGTATAAGGAGTAAGGAAAGGATCCAGTAATGGGTGCTCTACACGTTCAGAGAAACTTCTCTAGTAACAAACTATAGAAATGATCCGTGAAAGTATCAGAGAAATGCAAATCAAAACCACAATGAGATACCATCTCACACCAGTTAGAATGGTAATCATTAAAAAGTCAGGAAACAACAGGTGTTGGAGAGGATGTGGAGAAATAGGAACACTTTTACACTGTTGGTGGGATTGTAAACTAGTTCAACCATTATGGAAAACAGTATGGCAATTCCTCAAGGATCTAGAACTAGATGTACCATATGACCCAGCCATCCCACTACTGGGTATATACCCAAAGGATTATAAATCATGCTGCTATAAAGACACATGCACACGTATGTTTATTGCGGCACTATTCACAATAGCAAAGACTTGGAATCAACCCAAATGTCCATCTGTGACAGACTGGATTAAGAAAATGTGGCACATATACACCATGGAATACTATGCAGCCATAAAAAAGGATGAGTTTGAGTCCTTTGTTGGGACATGGATGCAGCTGGAAACCATCATTCTTAGCAAACTATCACAAGAACAGAAAACCAAACACCGCGTGTTCTCACTCATAGGTGGGAACTGAACAATGAGATCACCTGGACTCGGGAAGGGGAACATCACACACCGGGGCCTATCATGGGGAGGGGGGAGGGGGGAGGGATTGCATTGGGAGTTATACCTGATATAAATGACGAATTGATGGGTGCTGACGAGTTGATGGGTGCAGCACACCAACATGGCACAAGTATACATATGTAACAAACCTGCACGCTATGTACATGTACCCTAGAACTTAAAGTATAATAAAATAAAAAGAAAAGAAAAGAAAAAAAAAGGAGTGCTTCTCAACCATGGCCCACAGAGTCACTGGGTAGTGACTCAAACCGGCAGGGCTATGGCACCACCTGGACCCACTGGAGCAGCATCCTGGGGCAGGGGGGCAGTGAGTGAGCAAGCATGGGTAATTTTTTCTTTTTCTTTTTTTTTTTTTTTAAGACAGTGTCTTACTCGGTCACTCAGGCTGGAGTGCAGTGGCATGACCTCAGCTCACTGCAACTTCCACCTCCCAGGTTCAAGCGATTCTCCTGCCGCAGCCTCCTGAGTAGCTGGTACTACAGGTGTGCACCACCATGCCCAGCTAATTTTTGTATTTTTAGTAGAGACGAAGTTTCACCATGTTGGCCAGGCTGGTCTAGAATTCCTGACCTCAAGTGATCCACCCACCTCGGCCTCCCAAAGGTGTGGGATTACAAGAGTGAGCCATGGCACCCAGCCAGCATGGGTGACTTTTAAAAGTTCCCTAGTGATTTTAATGTGTAGCTAAAGTGGAGAATCAGCCCATCTAAATGGTTTGAGTCCCGTAGAGCAGCACTTCTCAAATTATCATGTGCACATGTCCCCTGGGGATCCTGGTGAAATGCAGAATCTCATTCAGGAGGCCTGGGGCACAGAGAGCCTGCATTTCTAGGTCCTCAGGGATCCCCCACTGATTCTTAAAGGTCCCAAGGACCACGGCACAATGGGCTTTGGACAAACCCATCCCCACCTCCAAGCTCGCGGCAGGACAGATAACTAGAAAATGTTAAGGTGCACCGAGAGACCAAAGTGTGGCACTCCCCAGCCCCCCATGATTCTCCCTAAAGGCCTGCATCTGAGCTTGGCACATGTCCTCTCCTGACTGCTCTGATGGGAAACAGCGGGCACAGAAAAGTCTTTTCTGCCCCAGGCCTCTTTTCCCAGTGGGATCTCAGGAATCCCTGTCATCCTGTTCTGTGTAACCCAAGGGACACACACAAGGGCCAAGGACCCTGATGGGACCACAGCAGCCTTCACTGTGTACTGTTCAAAGAGCTTGAAGTAGAGACAGGACAGGGAAGTGACACCCTGGGAACCCCTGAGAATGAGGGAGGTGTTTATGCAGCGACCTAACACAGAAAACCAAGAGTTGAAGAGGAGAGGAAAATAGCCTGACATGCCCCAGAAAGTTCTGTCCCCTGTTTAGCATTAAGAAAATTCTATTACATATTAATGAATTACAATAATAACCAAATCTTCATAAGGAATCTTGTGAGAAGATACTAATTTATACCCATACTCAGAGTTTTAAGGTCCCACAGGTGGTACCAGCAGAACTGAGCCTGTGAGCCCCAGCCCTGGAGCTCACTGACAGAATTTATTGATTCCAGGGATTAAAGCCTACAGTACCCCCTCTGTAAAGCCCAATTTTAATGCATTGCATGTTGGACTTCATTTTCACAGAATGTATTAATAAATATGTACACTAAGGCAACAGCCAAGGAGCAGGTAATGCTCAAAGGGTGGCGTGTGGTCACGTGTGTATGCTGGGATTGCAGTCACTGTGCTTTGCTCATCTCTGCTGTTTATGTTTCCTACGATATCTACACATTGCTTTTTGTTTTGTTTTGCCTTCTTTTGCGTCCAAAACAATAATATTGCAAGTTATTTTAAAATTATTGTTTATTTAAGTACTGATGATTTGTGATTAGAATCTAAGCAGTGAACCTTCTGTGCTTACATCTAAAGTTAGACCTGGTACCACTGGCCTCTTTGCCTTGATGTCTTTCTGGAATAAATGTGGAATACTTGACTTACTATGACTGCAGCTGATGCCCCTGCAGGACTCACCCTCTGAGCGTGTCCCCAGAGCCTAAGCTGGATTTGTCCCATCCCACCTTCTCCCAGACTTCCTGGGATGATAGGGAGTCCTGTTTCCCCTCTCTCACCCCCCAAATCCACCAGCCTCACTCAGGGCAGACTGTTCAGGCCTAATTTCCAGCTCCAGCTAAGAAAAGTTGGCTGCCAGAAGGAAAATTAATGATACTCAAAATTATATAGGGACAGTTTTCTCATGCTTTAAAAATCCCTGTAAGATAACGTGTTTGAAAACAATAATGTTCTTAGTATACTTCCGAGTATGCTTTAGAAAAAGACCCACACTTTAAAAGCACAGCGTCTACTTTTGGATGTTGGGGTAATGATATTTTAAATTTTTTATTTGTGTACTAGGCATGCCTTTTCACACTCCCTACCTGTTGTGACTTGTGTGACCTCAGCTCATGTTTGTTTAGAATGGTTAATCCTTTCAAAGCCCCTGGATGTGGGGGGCTTTGCCCAGCTGGTATGGGGCCGGGGTCTGTGTGTGTCTACCCTGCCATGCGGCCCACTGTGTGTTTGTGCAACACAATTGTGTCCCAGGAAGGTATGTGACAATCTCCACCTCATTAGCACCGGCAGCAGTCAGCTCGCCTGCGGTGCAGGAAGAATGGCTAGAAAGTTTTGATGGGCGTAGAGTTTGCCAGCTGACAGAGCAGCTGTCAATGAGATACTGGGCATGGGCTGCAGGGCGCCCACTGCTTTGACAAACATGTCATTAGATATTCATTCTTCTGAGTATGTCTAACACCAGCCAGAGTGGAAAAACCAGTCCTTCCAGCCAAGGAGAGCTGTCCTGGAAAGTAGAGAAGTCAGGAAACTTCCAGATAATTCAGGTGGAGAATACTTGGGGAGACTTCTGGATTGCAGAGGGTGGGTGGAGCTTGATCAGACATCACCCAGGCAGGGGCTCACACCCCCAGCTCTCTGTGAGTGGCCATCGCTTCGGTCCTGAAAGCCCTGCCACAGTCACACACCTCTCAGAGCCCTGCCCACCACCGGACCCAGCATGGACCAAAGGAGGAGAAGGAACATTCCAGAAGGTCTTCAAATTCCAGGTTGTTTCATGGCTACTTCCAATGTCTTGTTTTTTTCTCCTTTGACTTTTTCAGATCTGCATTTGAAATACAACTTCTTAATATAGGAGCTAAGAGGTTTGCTCAAGCGGGGGCTCCTCCTGCCTTCCAGAAACAGAAGTAGGAAATAGGTCGAATTAGGAAGAGCCTCTAGGGTGGCAGCCAGCCTTCTTGTCAGGCCACAGCAGGAAAGTCTACAAAGGACAGATACCCACTGATGAGCCAGCCCACATCTCTGACTTGTTCCTCCTGTTGGTGTCCTGCCTGAACGTGCTGAGCTGTATTCACACCATGGGAGCCACAGGAAACAGGGCAGGCAGGGCCTTGCAGCAAAGGAGATTCCAGCCTGGCTGCAGGAGCAGGCCAGCCCCTCCAGGGAGCACAGCCACGTCTGGTCAGGAGTCTTTTAATGAGTGAGGAGAAGGACGGGGAGGCTGATTGGTGGCCCAGGTGGCGGGCGATGTGGCTGTGTGCGTCCATCCATGCAGGTGGCAGTTAGCACAGCTGTGCTTCATGCTCACAAAGCAGAGCCCAGCTACAGATGCTCCAGGCCTTGATAAACTTTTGAACATTTGTTTTAACCCGAGGCTTAGATCTTCTCCTATTTACTTGTCCGGAACGTGCTTGCTTACTTGTAGCAATGGGGAGCTGACTCCCTAGCAACAACGCCTTTCTGTGGACACCTCTGGTAGGAAGTGGATGCTGTGGGGCTCTCCTCATGCCTGGCTTTATTCATTTAGACAGATTGGAATCCCTTAACCCATTTCTTGGAGTCACTAAAAGCAAATGTGTTGCCCTCCCTGCAGATTCCTTTTTAGGCTGAGTAAGCCATCCCACTGACAGGCCGTCGGCAACTTTACACGTTCCACTTAGATATCACGATAACTTTTTGACTTCTCTGTCTGTGGGCTAATTATTAGGCCATACACACCTGGGTCCACGGGGAGAACTGCCCCTACTGCCTCCCCACCCTGCCATGGACGAGCTCTCAGGAGCACCCCCACTGATCCACCCCATTCTAGGTGGCCCGAGCCTGAAGGTGGTGGCTCACCGGAGCCCCAGTCCTCACCCCCTGCCCAGCCTCCCCTACCCCATACTTGCTCCTGACTTGGCCTTCTTTATGTGGGGTATGCAGGGTAGCCCTATCTAGTGGCCTCTGTGCTTGCTAGGGAGCAGCCCAGGCTCACTTGGCATGTATTCAGCCACCAAGAGAGAAGATTTTCTTACCAGCCATCTGCCCTGGCCCCCATAAAGAGGTCAGCAGCCTGAGAGCAGGGAGATGTCCGTGTGGGCATCCCTAGGCCCCTGTGCAGAGGGACAAGGATTTTTACCCCTCTTGGTTTGCTTGAGTCAGACTTTGAAGGAGCCGTCACTAGGGATTTTTATGAAATTCTTTAGTTCTCTGGGAATGGAGCCCTCCCACCCCACCACTCCCAATGCCATGTAAGTCTAAACTTGAGTGTGTGAATTGCACGCACATTTTTGGAAAGTTTGATGAATGAAAATAGGGAGCTGCTATTATTCTTTGGAAGCCCCAATTCTGAGTCCCTTCACTATTCAGGCCACCCTTGGGTTCAGTTTGTCCAGATTCTACTTCATAGCCATCTTGCTACTTATTGGGTGACATTTGTCCTAAAGAAGAAAAGAAAAAAACCAAACAGAAACACACATCTCAAGCAACAGAATCCTCCCTGAGCTCATCACCCCCATGCTGCACAATGAAGCACACATTAATCAGAACTTATATTTTCAACTGTAAAGAACTTTTGAGGATTGCATTTCCTTTCGCTAATGCTGCTAGCGTTGTGCCTGGCGACATCCTCTCATTCTCCATTCAACATCCAGCACCCAGGGGCCGTGGCATGTTGCCAAATGTTGGCTTAAAATCACCTACCTGGTCATTTCAGAGAACCAAGAACAAAAATAATTTACATGACACTTTGAACTTTTCAGTGACTTAGAGATATTTAAAGGCAGAGAACATTTTAATCGATTATTTTAAATATGGAACCATGTTACGATGCAAATTTGAGGTTAGAAATTGAATATAAATGGATAAGAATGGCTCTCTGAAGTTCCTGTTAGCAGCTTAGTTTGGACTTGACACAGCCATGTGAACTCGGAGAGATAAGTGGGTGGTCACAGGTGGCCCACACCTGCAGGACCTTGCTCTGCTGGATGGGGGAGGCCAGGGCAGGGCTCCTCCAGTCATTTTGCCCCCACCCCAGCTTCCAGGCTCAAATGGCTCCAGTGGGCAGTCACCCCAGTCTCTGTGCAAATATCACAAGCACCCATGGGTTCAAAAATAAGAAGCAAGCAAAGAGCCCCTACCTGACAGTGGACTACGAGCATTCTCTTGGTGCCTGACTCCTCCCTGAAGGTTAAGAAAAAAGTTATTTATATGGAATTCCACAATTCGCACAGTGGATTGAAATGATAAGGAGAAAGCCACAGTTACTCTTGGCCCCCTTTCCATCATGCCCATGGGTAATCACTGTTAGCTGAGTGTGTTTTCTTTTATTTGTTTGTTTGTTTTGACACGGAGTTTCGTTCTTGTCACCCAGGCTGGAGTGCAATGGTGCAATCTCGGCTCACTGCAACCTCTACCTCCCAGGTTCAAGCAATTCTCCTGCCTCAGCCTCCTGAGTAGCTGGGATTACAGGCGTGTGCCACCACGCCCAGGAAATTTTTCTATTTTTAGCAAGATGGGGTTTCACCATGTTCTCAGACTGGTCTGGAACTCTTGACCTCAAGTGATCCACTTGCCTCGGCCTCCCAAAGTGCTGGGAATACAGGCATGAGCCACAGCGCCCAGCCTGAGTATGTTTTCTTCCTAACCTCTTCCAAAGCACAAGTATGGTTCTCTTTGTGTATATTTCAGTTTTACATGCATATTCAGCTGTACATACTATTGTGGAACTTTTTTCTCTTGAGTATGTCTTCTTTTCTCTTGAGTATGAGTTCCCTCTATATGCACCACATTTGGTGTGAATACAACCATGTTTCATCAATCTCTTATTAAAATGTCTTTAGATTCTTTCTACCTTTTGCTTCTAAGAGTTGAATATTACTTCATATGCCCCAGAAGAATGGCAGGATCACAGACTAAGCACATTAAAAATTACCAAAGGAATGCATACCCCTGGTTAATGAAGGCTGTCAGACAGAAGGGACTATAATATAGGAAAAGCAACAAGGCCCTGCCCCAGTGTCAACTCCCAAAAGAGTTGTTATTTCCTGTTTCTGGTTTTAGTTCTTCAGGTAATTACCATTTCTCAATGTAAAGAAGATGCCTGCACCTCTCTATTGCTGATCTGTTGAAACGTGTCTGTTGACTTCCTGCCATGATAAATGAATATTTCCTTCCCTTTTGCACCCCATCTATCTGCTGCTCCCTCTGCATTTCATTCTTTTGGGGCTGACTCATCCCTAGGTTGCATTTGTGACTTTAAATAATATGTTCCCTTCGTGATGACAAGTGCCCGGAGACTCAGTATTCTGTGGGGCCCTGGAGACGAACACCACCCCCACTCCCTGCTACCTCCATCCACCTCCCACCTCCCACCCAGGACTCTTACTTTGCGCCCTTCGATTTAATTGGAATGCATCAGCGAGAAAATGCCTATGAAAGAGCTCCTGGGAGGCTCCTGCAAGAGACTCCACGTTCCTGAGGGCATCTTTATTTTGCCCTCTCCTGCAATCTCAATTGGAATCCTCTGCCTTTGGAACCTTCTCCCTTGTCCTCTGATGTGGTGTTATTCTCACTGCTCTGTGGTGACCTGGTTTTCCCTTTGAGAAGCTTTTAGAATCTTCCCTGTGTGCTTGGTCTTCCAAAATTTCCCAGGGAAAGACCTGGGTGAAGGTCCTTTTCCATTCCTGCTGCTTGGCACTGGGTAGGCCAAGCATGTATCCTTTTCATGCCTGGGACATTTCTTGTATTTTATTTGATAATATTTTTCTCTTCTGCTTTCGCTATAGTTTTGTTTTATTTGTTTTTCTGGAACTCCTATTAATGAAGATACAGGTTGCTTATCTTTTCACTCACATTTTCCAACTGTTGTTCTTTTTCTTAATATTTATAAACTTTTGACAAGTCCCAGTAACTCACGCCGGTAATCCCAGCACTTTGGGAGGCTGAGGTGGGCAGATCACTTGAGGTCAGGAGTTCCAGACCAGCCTGGCCAACGTGGCAAAACTCTGTCTCTACTAAAAATGTAAAACTTAGCCGGGCATGGTGGCACACACCTGTAGTCCCAGCTACTTAGGAGGCTGAGACAGGAGAATCGCTTGAACCTGGGAAGCAGAGGTTGCAGTGAGCTGAGATCGTGCCACTGCTCTCCAGCCTGGACAACACAGCCAGACTCCATTTCAAAAAAAAAAAAAAAAAGATTTGCTTGACTTTGTCTTCTAACCTCTCTGTTGAGCATTTCATTTTGGAACTCAATCTTAATTTCCAAAACTCTTTCCTGTTCTTGGTTGTTTATTTTCATAACATTGTGTGCTCCTGTGTTATGTATGCAGTATTTTCTTGAATTTCCCAAAGGATCCTAATTGCCATTTATTTTATTTTATTTTGGTGTCAGTCTTATCTTCTCAGTTAAGTTTTATTTATTTATTTAAAAAGTCAAAATCATGTATTGAAACCAACATTTTACAGTGAATTCCAGACAAATCAATAATTATATGATTCAAAGCATTATTAGGGAAATTTGCAGTCAGCTGACTTTGTAGGCAAAGAATGTCTATAAATTACAAAGAAAGCAACTTCCTAGGATACTAAGTCAGTGAAAACACTGGCAGAAAAATATTTTTCACTGGCACTTATTTTTGAAGTTAGTTTTAATGACCTCTGCATTCTCTATATTTCTTCTAAGCCCCAGCTTTGTATTTATCTTTATTAATTCAGCATGATTATTTCAACCATTCTTATGCATCCATTTGTGGAGGACACTGTTCCGGATGCTGGGGACACAGCAGGAGTGTGGCCTCTGCTCTTACAGGGCTTCCAATTGTAGCAGGAAAAGTAGACAGCAGAGAGCAAGAGAGCTGAGCAAGGTAGCTCCTGTCTGTAATCCCAGCACTCTGGGAGACCAAGCAAATGGATTTCTTGAGCTCAGGAGTTTGAGACCAGCTTGGGAAACATGGCAAAACTCCATCTCTACAAAAAACAAAAAAAAATTAGCCGGTCATGGTGGCACACACCTGTGGTCCGAGCTACTTTGTGGGGACTGAGGTGGGAGGATTGCTTGAGCCTGGGAGGCAGAGATCTCAGTGAGCGGAGACCGCACCTCTGCATTTCAGCCTGGGTGACACAGCAAGAAACTGCCTCAAAAAAAAAGAAAAAGGAAGGAAGAAGAAAACCAGAGAGTGATGCTCAATGAAGCATTAGAGTAAGATCATGTACAAAAGAGGCACAATGTGGCCATTTTTATTTGTTATTAGGTAAGGCATTGATGTTGAATCTC
The DNA here is from genome assembly GCF_000951035.1 of Colobus angolensis palliatus. Classification (NCBI taxonomy): domain Eukaryota; kingdom Metazoa; phylum Chordata; class Mammalia; order Primates; family Cercopithecidae; genus Colobus; species Colobus angolensis. The sequence continues at coordinate 1,016,448 of NW_012112253.1, forward strand.
AGGTCTGCTCAGTTGACCAGAAGGAGGCAGCCACAGGAAGGCTGGGAAGAGGAGTGTTTATTGAACATACTGAAAATAACAGAGAATGATATGCCCAGCCCTCCCTCCTGTGCCTAGTCTTAGTCATACACTCCAGGCTATGTCAGAGCCTGCTATGGTCAGGGCCCTGGGAAGCCAGGAAAATGTCCTCATGATGCTTCTATTCCAGCGGGGCAAACACAGTACATAAACCTGCACTCTACTGTCAAGAGTGAACAGGGCCATGACAGAAATCAAGCAGGCTGCAGGGATGGAGAGTGACAGGCATAGGGCACTATTGCCTATGATCAGAGATCAGGGGTCCGGGGGGAGGTGGCATTTACAGAGAATGAAGTGAATGGAATCAGGAGGTCAGTCCTGCAAAGGAGCTGGGGAAGTGGTGCTCCTGGCAAGGCATCAGTGAGTGCAAAGGCTGGGCAGCGGGAATGAGATCGGTAGGTTTGAGTGACTGCAAGAAGACCTGTGCAGTTGGGGCAGAGTGAGAGAAGCACCAAATGGGGCTGGAGAGGTGAGCCTTCACAGCAGGAGTGTAGACTTTGTTCCAAGGTTGATGGAAACATCTGAGGAGCAGCATGATCTTGTTTAGGGAATTAGAAGGCTATTGCCAGAGCTCTGGAGAGAAGGCACCAAGGGGGCCAGGATGGTGGGGTAGAGTGGGAAGAAGAGAATGCACTGAGAATAGGTTTCAAAAGAAAGCTATCAGGACTTGTGTGGGTATCCATGCACAAGTATGTAACAAACCACCCTATCACTTGTTGGCTTAAAAGAACAACAAATTATCATTTCCCAGGTTTCTGTGGGTCAGGAATCTAGGCAGGGCCCAGCTGGTGGTTTTTCTTGCAGGAGTAGGCTTTGATATGGGTTAGGTGAGTGAGGAGTAAAGGAAGGAGGGATCAAAGATGTACCCATCACTCAGATTTAGCCAACATTAATATTTTGTCATTTTTGCTTCAAAGAAAATATTTTAAGAAGTCAAACCTTACAGGTACAGCCAGAACCCCTTTGGATCGCTCCCTGATCACTGCTCTCCTTCAACTCCAAGGGTAGCCATTATTCTGAAGTTAGTATGAACCCTTTATGGCTGTATGTGTGTGTTTGTCTGTAAATACATGGTATTGTTTCTGCCTTGCCAGGTGGATCCCCTCTGGGCTACCACTTATTGTATGGGGATTGGCATGAACTCCACAATATCATCCACTGAGGTTAGGGAATAGGCTTTATTAAGAGAAAGAAAATCACAAAGCCTGAATCTGCAAGATGGTGTGACATGTGGCCCCCAGCCTCTCCTTTAACAGAAAGCTATTACAGGGCCTCTACTGGGTAGGGCTGGATGGGGCTGGGTTCTACTCTAGCCAAGGGTCCAGCCTGGGTCTTCCCTCTCAGAGCCTAGCCTGTCAATAGCATGCTAGCTGTGGGTGCTGGCTGCTTACATGGGGCAACTCGGGGTCTGTGGGATGTGCAGTCCTCTATGATGCAGCCACTAGACCCGTGGGAAACTGAGCTTGGGAGCTCTCACTTCAGCTGGGAGAAGGGGGCATCTCTCAGCTGGCTTATTGTCCAGCTGTGGTGGGGATGGGGTAACCAGAGTTCTGTTTTGTCAATCCTGCTCCTTTCAGAACAGTTTCCATACAAAAATGTTGAATTAAATATTTTAATACTGTACCAATCTTTTTGCAGCTTGCTTTTTCAACCAACATAAGTTTGATAATATAAATACATACTATATTTTTCAAGAAGTGGGGTATATCACTTTGCCTATAAAACCATACAGGCCTGGTGCTTTTTAATGGGTAGATTTCTCACTATTGATTCTCTGTCTTTAAAGGCTATAGTTTTATTTAAATGTTCTATTTCTTATTGAGTTATTTTACGCAATACAATTTTTAGATAGTTATCCATTTAATCTAGATTTTCGAATATTTTAGCATGAAGTTCATAATGGTTCAGGATTTTAAAATATATTTTTAAACTATCTTACTAATTTTTAATAGATGAATTACACACAATTTACTTATACACAATTTAAAAGTACAAAAGGGAATACAACGAAAAGTACCCATTCCCGCCCCCCACCCAAACTTAGTCTTCCAATTGTCCTCTCTTCCAAAGAATCAGGGTTAATACTTAGTTCCCCTTTTTTTGGCCTCAGAAACCACCGTTTTTAAGCCTAAATTCAAAATGGCATATTTTTCCCTTTTCATAAGTCTTTTGCTATGTGGAACTTTAAAATATTATATTTTTATCTTAGATTTCTTTTTTTTAAATGTTTATTTATTTATTTATTTACTTACTTAGAGACAGGGTTTCACTCTGTCACCCAAGCAGGAATGAAGTGGCGACCTCTCGGCTCACTACAGCAGCCTTAACAGCCTGGGCTTAAGCGATCCTCCTACCTCATCCCCCTAAGTAGCAGAGACTACAGGCACACACCACCATGCCTGGCTAATTTTTGTTTTTTTTCTAGAGATGGGGTTTCACCATGTTGCCCAGGTTGGTCTCAAACTCCTGAGTTCAAGTGATCCACTTGCATCAGCCTCCCAAAGTGCCGGGATTACAGACGTGAGCCACTGCGCCCGGTCACTTTTTTAAGATTTTTTATTACAGAAACTTTTGAACACAGTATACAAGTAGAGAGAATATTAAGATGGACCCCTTTTTACCCATTACCCAATTTCAGTAATTATCACACATGGGCAATCTTTTTTTAACCCTCTTGTTTTTAGTTGACATGTAATAATTGTGCTTGTCTATGGGATACAGAGTGATATTTGGATATATGTATACAATATGTAATGATCAAATAGGGATAATTAGCATATCCATCACCTCAAATATTTATCATTTCTTGGTGTTGAGAACATGCAAAAGTCACTCTTCTAGCTTTTTGAAAATAGACCACAAACTATTGTTAACTCAATTCCCCCTCCACTGGAACTTACTCCTCCCATGCAGGTAACCCACCTTCTGCCATCCTCCCTCCTTCCCCCACATGACCAATCTGCATCCATGTAAATCCCCTTCTATCTCTTTCCAGATGATTTAGAACCCAATTCCATACTTAGAGCTTAAGAAGTCTAAAAAAGAAAAAAATACATTTAACATACATTTAAATGTATGTTTAAAAATGTATGTTAATGTATGCCCACAATAGCATGCTATTGACAGGCTAGGCTTCTGAGAGGGGAGATCCAGGCTGGACCCTTGGCTGGAGAGGGCTGGGCACAGTGGCTCATGCCTGTAATCCCAGGACTTTGGGAGGCTGAGGTGGGTGGATCACCTGAGGTCAGGAGTTTGGGATCAACCCGCCTAACATGGAGAAACCCCATCTCTACTAAAAATACAAAAAATTAGCCAATTATGGTGGCAGGCACCTGTAATCCCAGCTACTCGGGAGACTGAGACAGGAGAATCGCTTGAACCCAGGAGACAGAGGTTACAGTGAGCCCAGATTGTGCCATTGCACTCCATCCTGGGCAACAAGAGTGAAACTCCATCTCAAAATAAATAAATAAAAATAAATAACAAAAATAAATAAATAAGTCAAAATGTCAAATATCCAGTCAGTGTTCAAATGTCCCGGATTGTCTCTGTTTTTATCGCTGGTTTGTTTGAGTCAGGTTTGTTGAGTCAGTGCCCCTGCATGCTGGGACATGGGACAGTACAGTTCCTAAGTCTCTTAATTTCTATCTTATTCCCCCAATTTCTTTTTCCTTGCAGTTTCATTGTTGATAAAGCCACATTGTTTGTCCTTTGCAATTTTCCACAGTCTGGATTTTGGCAACTGCATTTCTATGTGAGGCCTGACATGTTCCCACCTTCCCTATGTTTTTGTAGATCCAGAGGTCTGATTAGATTTAATAATTGGTTTGGCAAAAATGCCCAATAGATGGTGTATACTTCCTCTTGCATCACTTAGTCACATAATGTCTAACTGCCTCTCTCTGATGTTTAGAGTTTTTTAATGATTTTCAGTGGTGTCAGCACAGTCACTCATTAAAAACGTCCTAATGGTTTTTCGACTTTTCACACAATGGTTTTATCAGTCATTGATGGTTGCTTAGATCAATTATTTAATTCGAGGTTGCAAAGTGGTGTTATTTTAAGTCTATCTTTCCTTCTTCATTTATTAGTTGAAAGGCATCTCTAAAGAAGAAATTTCTTCCATCAACTCTGTGGTACCATGAGTTACAGTTTGTAAAGCAAAGTCAGGGTAAATCGTTGGGTTTTTTCTCTTAGTTTTCTTATTCATTCTCCTGAAAATAAGTCAATTCCCTAGCACCTTTTGAAGGCCGCCAATGAAGGTATTTTTTTTCCCTTGGTATTATTATGAACTCATGGATTTTAATTTATTTGATTCTTGACGCTAAAACTGTTCCCCTTTTGCCAGTAGGCCCCCTGAGTAGCTTCCTCTATCTTTTGGCATGACTCCAGGAGTCTTTGATAACTTCCTTGCTTTCTGATGTGACAGGACGTCCAGGGCCAGGTTGTCCATATACTGCCCCAGATGCACAATGCACTGTTTCTCCAAGAACCCCTGTGTCCTTTGCTGATGATGCCATGATTTTAAGTTCCCTAATGTAGTTTTATCTTTTTGTTCCAGATATTGCTTGTGTGTCCTCACATGTCCTGCTCTCTCTCATTTTTTTGTTGATCAGTCTTTCCATAAGATTGTTTATTTCACTAGTCCTTTATTCTTCTTTTTTTTAAATTTACTCCTCCTTTTTTTCAACTTCTGGACTAGTATCCTGTCACTTCAGAGGATTCATATTTTTGCAACTTGAGAATTATTCTTATTTATTTAAGTATATGCTTCTGAAAGTCTTATTAGATACATTTTGGAAAACTTCAAGAAATATCTTCGATGTCTCTCACTCCTTTATCTCTACTCCCAGCCTCCTTATCTTTTGGTGCTGCATCCTCCTCTTGGTCTTCCAGATTCCTGATTTGTCCTGCAGCAGTGTCTCTGCTCTGCAGCCCACCTACTGTGCTTCACAGTGCAACTCTTCTCATATTAATTTTCAAGAGTTTCAGTTGACTCTTGTTTGTGGATGCTGCATCCTCCCTTTACTCTCCAAGACATTAGTAATATTTATTCTGAGTTCATTCTTGCTCTGCTAACATTAATTCTGCATAGAGAAGGGCCCTGGAGGTGTGGAAAGCTGGAGCCTGAGATTCTGCTTAGGGAAGCTCCCATGCTAACTCCGTCTTTTCCTCCAGGATAAGGATGAACAGTTGCTAATTCCAAGCTGTGTTGTGAACCAGGAGAGACCAAAGCTCCCTCATCTGAGTGACTGTGTGATTTGTGTAGGCTTCCCCTGAGCAGTAATATAAGGATGAAGCAAGATGTGTAGACTCTCTGACCTGGCTAGACCCTGCCTTGCACAGACATTGTCACCATCAGCTGCTCACCTCTTCCTGGGGACTCTGAGGCCCAAGGGGGACAGTGGTGAAATATGACACAGCCTCTCCCCTAGGTGATCAGCCTGCTTCCAATGAGACTGTGCCCTTGGCTATATAAATAGGGAACATAAACCAGCTTATTTTCTTTGTGTGTGTGTGTCTGTGTGTGTCTCTTTGTGTGTGTGTCTGTGTGTCTGCGTATCTATGTGTGCATGTGTGTGTCTGTGTGTGTCTGTATGTGTGTCTATGTGTGTGTCTGTGTGTTTGTGTGTGACTGTGTCTCTGTGTGTGTTCATATGTGTCTGTGTCTGTATGAATGTGTCTGTGTGTGTGTGTCTTTGTGTGTGTGTGTGTGCCTGTGTCTGTGTGTGTCTGTGTCTTTGTGTGTGTCTGTGTCTGTATGAGTGTGTCTGTGTGTCTGTGTGTGTCTTTGTGTGTCTGTGTGTGTGCCTGAGTCTGTGTGTGTCTGTGTATGTGTCTGTGTCTGTGTGTGTGCCTGAGTCTGTGTGTGTCTGTGTCTCTGTGTGTGTCTGTCTGTATGTGTCTGTGTCTGTGTGTGTGTGTCTGTCTCTGTGTGTGTGTGTCTGTGTGTGTGCCTGTGTCTGTGTGTGTGTGTGTCTGTCTCTGTGTGTGTGTGTCTGTGTGTGTGTGTCTGTGTGTGTGCCTGTGTCTGTGTGTGTGTGTGTCTGTCTCTGTGTGTGTGTGTCTGTGTGTGTGCCTGTGTCTGTGTGTGCCTGTGTCTGTGTGTGTCTGTCTCTGTGTGTCTGTCTGTGTGTGTCTGTGTCTGTGTCTGTGTGTGTGTCTATGTCTCTGTGTGTGTGTGTGCCTGTGTCTGTGTATGTGTGTGTCTGTGTCTGTGTGTGTGTCTGTGTCTCTGTATGTGTCTGTGTGTGTCTGTGTCTGTGTGTGTGTCTATGTCTGTGTGTGTGTGTGTGCGCCTGTGTCTGTGTGTGCGCCTGTGTCTGTGTGTGTGTGTGTGTCTATGTCTCTGTGTCTGTGTGTGTGTGTGTGTGGGTGGGTAAGGTGGGATGTCTCTTCCTGCTGACCTGTGGCCTGCCTGTGTGCTGACTTGGTTAGTGGAGTTTGCGCTTCTCTTTACGGTGCTGCTCTTCCTCAAAAGTGTGTGGGTGCCTGGGTGGATGCTGACTGTTCTGTTTGGGATTCCCCGTAGCTGTCTGTGAACACAACATTTGTCACAGTAGCCTGCTAAGAGGAGGGCCAGGGGACTGCAGATGCCTGCCTTGGGGACATCCAGACCATGTCTTCCGGTTAGTAGGCTCCATGGGCCTCCTGGGAGCTGCCCACCACACTTTCTCTTCAGCCCACATTGAGTGTAGACCCATCAGTCCCAGGCTGCCTGGCACAAGCTGGAGAGGGGCCAGATCCACAGGAGTCTGCCCACTATGGCTCCCCACTCCTCCCAGTCACCTTGCTGGTGACCTGGGGACCCTCTTGCTTCCCATGTTCCCCAGCAGCCTCGGAGCACTCCCAAGCCTTCTCAACCTCATGCACAATTGACTCTGGTCTTCTGAGGTTGCTTCTTCCTTTCCCATGCTAATAAGGCTTGTTGATATTTGTAATAATTTCTAAGGATTTGGAGCAGGAGGTGGTGGCTACAGCTGGACTCAGCCTGCTGTCTTGATCTCATCTTCCAGCATCTCCTGGGCATCTCCAAGGTGTGCACTTGCAGGAAATACTGAGTGAGAGTGTCAAGAACCTGGGCTCTACAGTTGGAAGGAACTGGGTGCAAATCCTGATGCCTCCACAGCTAGTCCTATCTGTAACAGGGGCATGGTTAGAATCTGTTTGTGGAATGCTTAGCACCATACTAAGTGCACATGCTAGGTAGACTGTCAAAAAAATGGCCTTTTTTTCTCTTTCTCTGTTGGGCAAATTATGTAGCCTCAGCTGGACTCTATTTCTATTAGTGAAAACGATAATAATATTACAATGATAAAAAAGTAGGGTCCTTACAAAATGGGGAGTCTTGATTTTATTTGGCTCTAAGCTAGAGAAGGCATGGCGTAAAGTGATGGAAGACGTGAATTTAAAATGTGGCTAGTCTTCATTTTCAAATGTGTGTACACTGAAATGTGATGACCCTCAAATCCAATCATCAAAATTAAAACTGTTTAATTAACATTTTAAATAAAAATGTTTTAATTAAAGTCCAAATCTTTCCTTGCTTCATCTTCAGAATGCTTTTTTTTTTCTTTTTTTCCAAATTACAAAACCTGTATGTCTCACTGAAGAAAACTGGTGTGAAGTTTGAAAATTCATGGAGTAAACGGGGCTGACGACGTGGTGCCCAGAGCCCCCTCTGGTTCTGTTGGTAGCAGTCGTGGGTGGTCATCGGGCCTCCCTGCTCACAGTGGGTGGGGGGGGGTGCACTCGCCCAGAGACGGCCTCCATGTCCATGCTGGACTATTCCCAGGGCTCTCCATCTGCCAGCGCTTACTGATCAACCTGTAGTGCTGGACATCCCTTTTCAGTAAGTCTGGAAGGCGCTTTTTTCCCAGTTTTGGCAGAGTAACTCAGAAGTGACTTAATAAAAATATGCACAAACTGTCTTGGTATGTTCCAAATTGGGATCTTATATAATCCTGGGCCTAAGGCAACAGTCTATGTAAAGTGAATTATTTCCCCTTCTTACATCTTCTGACAAGATGACCTGCCTTTCCTTCAAGTATAATTTTAATCTTTTTGTTTTACTCCAAGGGGGTGTAAAAGCTTGCTGAGTCATTGTTTTCTGCCTTTTTAATAAAAATTAAGTTAGTGGTTTAGAGTGGAAATTCTGCCCCCTCCCTTGGTCAAGTCACTGAATCTCTGGGGACCTCTTTCTTTATCTGTAAATGGAGATAATACTAGTACCTGATGGGGTTAAGTGAATTAACCTAAGTGTTTCCTTTGAATTTGTACTCACTGCCTTCACAAAATAATGTTTCTCTTCCCTCTTTCTCCCCCAAATTTCTACAAAACAACACATTTCTATCTTTATTGTTATTGCCATATGATTTCTAAAAATTTAAATAAACAAGCAGTAGCTTTAGGAAGTTACAAAGATACACTATCAGAACCTTACTGAATTGAATCTTAGATAATGTCCCTTTTTATTTGGTTCTTTTTTTTTTAAGCTAAAAATAAGGTTAGTTCCTCCTCGGTTCTTGGCATTTTTGTGATCATTTTTTTGCAAGTGATCGTATCATTTTGTTTTGTTTTGTTTTTTGTTGTTGTTTTTTGTTTTGTTTTTTGAGATGAAGTCTTGCTCTTGTCACCCAGGCTGGAGTGCAATGGTGTAATCTCGGCTCACTGCAACCTTCACCTCCCGGGTTCAAGCAATTCTCCTGCCTCAGCCTCCCAAGTAGCTAGGATTACAGGCACCTGCCAGTATGTCCAGCTAATTTTTGTATTTTTGGTAGAGACAGGATTTCACCAGGTTAGTCAGGCTGGTCTCGAATTCCTGACCTCAGGTAATCTGCCCACCTCGGCCTCCCAAAGTGCTGGGATTACAGGTATGAGCCACCGCGCCAGGTCGTGATCATATCTTTTAAATGTTCAGCCTCCAGCCATTCATAATGAATGCCTTGAACACAGATCAGAGAAAAATCGTGAAGGGGGGCTGTCAGTGAGGTTTGGGTGGGCATGGGATCTCACAGTGGGGCCCCATTCTTGGAGTGTTTATGGTTGCTGAGGAATCATGGAATTTCTTGTTTTAATATCAGGATATTGCTCATGAAAAAAAGGAGGAGACCTATTGTTCAGTCAGAGTTTGTACTAAATGGAAGAAGTTTGCACCCTACACAAGCAGGCTTTTCCATCCAGGAAAAGAGCTGTGAATGCAACAACCACAGCACAGCATTGATCGAACTCAGCTATGCACCAAAAACCCAGCTGCAGAGCAGTGCAGCACCCAGGGAATGTTAACTCTTGCTTCAGACTGAGGATCTTCTCAGAGTTTGTATCTTAGGTCAAAGGGGCGGAGTAGGCAGGCTTTTACTTCTGTTCAGCATTATCTTTTACAAGGATGGGTTTGTGGCATTTGCTTTAACCTTTTGGAGGCTACACTGTCGTCACTCACTGGGTTCACCTCAAATCCTCACATGATATACACCAGCCTACAATTCTACCAGCTACGGAGGACTCCTGATCTTGGCTTTTTTGCTTCTATTTTGTGTGCTTGCTTTTGTGTTTGGAAGGCAGACGGCAGTCCCAGACTTGAGACAACTCAGCTGGAGTCAATTTCTGTTGTTTGAACTTGAGGGTGTATATCTCAGCCTGGAAGACACGCAGAGGAAAAGGAAGAAAACATGACCTCATATTTTTTCCCTTGCCAATATGTTAAAACTTTAGTTGTTTGAAAATGTCAGACGGTCGTATGGTTCAAAAATCCTAAGTATCGATCTACAATTCTGAGATTCTTAAATCCTTCCAGAATTTTTTTATATGTAAAGAAGCAAAACAAAGATAGAGTCTGACTTTTCCCCTCTTTTACACAAAATGTAGCTGATCGCAGATGCTGTTCTTTACCTTGCCTGTTTCTTTCACACATTAAGGGCATCATTGGCCTTCTTTTAGTCAACTGCATAGTATTCTATGACATGGATGCAACTCAGTTATACAGGCAATCTCCTCTTCATGGGTATTTGGGTGATTCCTAATATGTGCTGTAACAAATAATGCTAGATGTTTATTTCCACGTGTAGAAGCGTACCTATACAATACATTCCCAAAGTAATGGGTCAAATGGCATATGCTTCTAAAAATCTGACAGATGTTGCTAAGTAACCCTTCACGAGAGTTTTTACTGTTTATGCCCCCATCCCTGAAAACATGTGTGCTTGTCTGTTTCCCAGAGGCTGACAAGTATTTATTACCAAATGTTTGCTTTTTCCTAATCTGATATGTGAAAAACGGTGTCCCAGCCTAGTTTGAATATGCACTTCTCTTACGATGAGTGTGGTCAAGCATGTTTTAGCATGTGTAAGAGGTAGTTATATTTACTTTTTAAAAAACTATCTCTTCATATTTTTATTTTTATTTTTAGACGGAGTCTTGCTCTGTCACTCAGGCCAGAGTACAATGGCACAATCTCAGCTCACTCCAACCTCTGCCTCCTGGGTTCAAACAATTATCATGCCTCAGCCTCCTGAGTAGCTGGGATTAGACACCCACCACCATGCCCGGCTAATTTTTGTATTTTTAGAAGAAAAGGGGTTTCACCATGTTGGCCAGGCTGGTCTTGAACTTCTGATCTCAGGTGATCCACCTGCCTCAGCTTCCCAAAGTGCTGGGATTATAGGTATGAGCCACTGCGCCCAGCCTTCATATTCTTTATTAATTAATTTTTGAGAAACTCTGATTTGCCTTATCAATTTCTGGGTGCTGTTAGTGTCGGCATAGTATCTGGTCGTTGTTAATCCATAATTAGATGCCCTATCAAGATCTATCTAAGAATGCAGAAAACTAAAATGAAAACTTTGAATATTCAAAGAGGCTATAGAGGAAATGCTCTGCTTTTTTCTCTTAATTATTAAATGAATATGTTAAATATAAAGTATCTAGAGGAAATAGTGATAAATATATCAGGCCTACCTGAAGAAAACCTTAAACTCTTGACATACAGGATATTTGAGTAAGAAAAATAACATAACATATCATCTTCTTGTGCAGGAACACTTAATATTGTAAATATATGAATTCTCACAAATTGAGCCTATCATTTAATGCATTCTCAATTAGAATACAAACAGGATTACTTTTTGGAAGATGAAAAAAGTATAATAAATTTTACTTAGAGAAATAAACCTATGAGAATAGCCAGGAAAGTTCGGGTCGGGGAGGTGATGGTATGAGAGGAGGGCAGGAGACAGTTGCAGCATATGCTAAAATTTACTCCAATGCCACAGTAATGACTGGGATTGGAGACTAGTGAGGGAATGCACAGAGAAAGCAATGGAACAGGAGTGGCAATGTGAAAATAGGCCAAAATGCACACTGATTTTGCCTTGCTAGTTAGAATTAAAATTAGTCCAGGAAAGGTTTATTTGGGAATAGCATAGGGGTAACATATTGCTTTCTCACTCCCACTCCAAAATCAATTTCAGATGGATCAAATGTATGGCATGGATGCAACTCAATTATATAGGCAGTCTCCTTTTCGTGGGCATTTGGGTGATTCCTAATATGTGCTGTAACAAATAACGCTAGATGTCTTAAGCATAAAAATCAACACCACTAAAAGCCTAGGAAAATGATGAAACTAAACAGTTGTGGAGTAAAGGACATTTTTCTAGGCACAGCACAAAACCTAGACATCATAAATTTAGGAGAAGTTGAATGAATGTTGAACAACACACCAATTAGAACTATTCAGTAGCAAAGGCCCTCCTTAAGTGCTAGTCAACAAATAGGTAGAAATTATTTTCATCATAGATTCCAAAGAGCTGTCTTCCTTCATTTGCAAAGAGCATTAACAAATCAATGAGAAAAAGAACATTCTTTTTTTTTTTTTTTAGATGGAGTCTTGCTCTGTCACCAGGCTGGAGTGCAGTGGCACGATCTCAGCTCACTGCAACCTCCACCTCCCAGCTTCAAGCGATTCCCCTGCCTCAGCCTCCCAAGTAGCTGGGATTACAGGCCCGCACCACCATGCCTGGCTAATTTTTTGTATTTTAGTAGAGATGGGGTTTCACCAAGTTGGCCAAGATGGTCTCCATCTCCTGACCTCGTGATCCGCTCACCTTAGCCTCCCAAAGTGCTGGGATTAAAGGTACGAGCCACCACGCCCAGCCTCCAATTTTCAAGTCAAACAAAACACAGGGTTAGGCAGTTTATTTTAGTTAATAGAAAAAAAAAAGAAACAATTGATAAACATAGAAAACACACTATGCCCATTCCTATGGAAAGAAATGCAAATGAAAACCAATTATGAGATATGTTATTCTGTTTTAGAGATTGGAAAAATCAGAAAGTTTGGTATTATTTAATGTAGTAAGACTATCGTTTTTGTTCTACTTTATATATATATATATATTTTATTCTCAATATTCTAACTCAATATTGAAAGAGTTAATAATTGAGGTTATCTTGAAAAGAACTTATTGAACATAAAGTGGCAATATTTATAAAAATTAGGACTGAATATATCCTCTGCTCCTTCCACTGCTGGAGATTTTATAGTTGCTATGTGGGCAGAAATGCATATGCATTTCCCAGGATGTTTATGTCAGCATTGCAGAGACTAAGAAAAAACTTGAAATGCCCTAAATGTTCATCCATGAAGACAGGAAGCTATCATGAAGAAGAATGTGCTAGATCTCCATGTACCTATGCAGAAGAACTTTCAAGCAGGAAAAGCGAGATGCAGAACATGATTATCGTATAATCCATTTGTTAAAAAACAAGAGGAGGAGAAGTGAATATTTATGTGAGATCCAGGGAAACGTGAGCTGCTCCATGACCTTTGTCTGCACAGTGATGTGTTCAAAGGAAACTCCAGCCTGGAATCTTAAAATCAACAAGCAGCTGAAGTCTTTAAGACAGTTGCTTGACAAGGCATCCACGGGAAATTCCACTGAAAGCCCACAGACATGCTGCTGAACTCCTTTGCCCAGCTCTTCCCCAAAAGCTCACAAAATACAGTCTCTGTCATCAATCTTTAATCTCATTATCTCAAGAAAGGCCCCAGGTGCTACCCCCAAAGTCAGCTTGTCTTGTTATGTATGTATGTTTCTGTCTGTGAGTCTGTCTTCCTCCACGTCTGCCCTTTCCAATGCAGACATCTCAGCCCCTCAGCACCCCTTCCCTGGCTGCCCAGCATCAGGAAGGTGCACTTGCACTTGCCTTAGGATACAAGGAGAAGGCAGAGGTGGGGAGATGGCACACCTCCTCATGGGTTTCATCCCCGCCGTTGGAATGTGACTTACGAATGCATGGAGGTCATGAAAGGGATGTAATTTTGCCAAGTATTGGTAAATTCCCCTCCCTATGGGTTGTACCATTTCGCATTCTCTCCAGCAATTAAAGAGCATGTCTGTTTCATCATATTAACCCTTTGTCTATAAGTTGCAAATATTTTTTTCCAAGTCGCCATTTGTTTTTTTACCTTGTTTCTGTGTTTTGAGATGTAGAGTTGGGGTTTTTATCCTTATATGTTTAAATTTTATGTTTGGCCATAAAACAAGCCTCCATAAATGTAAAATAATGGAAATCATACAAAATAGGTTCAGTGACCACAATAGAAAGAAGTTAGAAATCCATAACAGAAAGAAATTTGGGGAATTCACAAATATGTAGAAATTAACACATTATTAAATAACAAATGTGTTAAAGAAGAAATCACAAAAAATTATAATATACTTTGATATGAATCAAAACAAAAATACGTCAGGCTAAAACTTAAGGGGTACAGCTAAAGCAGTGCTTAGAGTAAAATTTACAGTGGCAGCTACTTATATATAAAAAAGAAGAAAGATCTCAAATCAATAGCCTAAATTTACACCTTAAGAAACTAGAAAAAGAATAGACTAAGCCAAAAGCAAGTAGAGGGAAGGAAATAACAAAAATTAGAGTAGAAATAAATAAAATAGAGAATATAAAAGCGGTAGGGAAAATCAGTGAAATCAAAAGTTAGTTCTTTGAAAAAACCAATGATTTTTGTTGACAAACCTTCGGTTATAATGACCTTAAAAATAAAAAGGAGAAGGCTCAAATTACCAAGATCAGGAATGAAAGAGGAACATCGCTGGCAACCTAACAGAAATAAAAAAGATTATAGGAGAATCCTGTGACAATTTTCACCAACAAATTCAATAACCTAGATGAAATGGATAAAATCCTAGAAAGACATAAACTACCTAAACTGACTCAAGAAGAAATAGAAAATCTGAATACACTTAAAACAAGTAGAGAGACTGAATTAGTAATAAATAAACAAATAAATAATTCCCCACAAAGAAAAGCCAGGCCCAGATAGTTTCACTGGCGAATTCTACCAAACATTTAAAAAAGAGTTAACATCAACTTCACAAACTCTTCCAAACAATAAAATATGGAAGAATACTTCCCAGTTCAGTCTATGAAACCAGTATTACCCTGAAGCCAAAACCAGAAAAAGATATCACAGGAAAACTACAGACCACTATCTCTTTCAAATATAGATGCAAAATCTCAATAAGACACTAGCAAGCCAAATTTAGTAACACATAAAAAGGATTATAAACCATGACCAAGTGGAATTTTTCTTAGGATTCCAAGCTTGGTTTAACATCAATCAGTATAATAATCCATATTAATAGAATAAAGAAGAAAAAACATATGATCATCTCAACAGACACAGAAAAATATTTGACAGTATTCACCAACCTTTGATGAAAAACACTCAATAAACTAGTAATAGAAGGAAACGTCCTCAATCTGATAAACTGCATCTGTTAACAACAACAAAAAAAACATAATTAACATCATACTTAATAGGGAAAGACTGACTGCTTTCTCCTTAACAGCAGGAACAAAACAAGGGTGTCCACTCTCACTACTTCTATTCAACACTACACTGGAGGTTCTAGCCAGGGCAAAGGCAAGAAAAAGAAATGAAAGGCATTCAGATTGGAAAGGTAAAACTATATTTTCAGATGACATCATACTGTATGTAGAATATTCTAAGCAATACACAAAAGACAATTAGAACTAATAGTTCAGCAAATTTGTAGGATGCAAGATCAAAATGTAAAAATCAATTGTGGTTATATGAATTATCACTTAATCTGAAAATTTAATTAAGAAAACAATTACATTTACAATAGCATCAAAAAGAATAAAACATTTGGGAGTAAATGTAAGAAAAGAAGTATAAGATTTATACACCAAAAACTGCAAAACATTGTTGAAAGAAGTTAAAGAGAACCTAAATAAATGAAAAAATATTCTGTATTCATGGATTGGAAGACTTAATAATGATAAGATGGCAATACTCCCCAAATTGACTTATGCATTCAATGCAGTCTCTATCAAAATCCTAGCTGAAATTCTACAAAAATGGCAAGATGATTCTAATATTCAAATAAAATGCAAGAGAATGGCTAAACCTATAAAACTCTTAAAAGAGGATTAAATCGTTATGATCTTGGATTAGGCAATAGTTTCTCAGATACTACACCAAAAACACAAGCGACAAAAGGAAAAATGGGTAAGTTGGACTTCATCAATTAAAAACTTTTGTTCTTCAATAGACATAATCAAGAAAGTGAAAAGAACCTATGAAACGGGAGAAAATATTTCCAAATTATTTATCTTATAAAGGACTTGTATCTGATTATATAAAGAACTCTCACAATTCAGCAACAACAAAAAAACCCAATTTAAAAAAGAGCAGACCGGGCGCGGTGGCTCACGCCTGTAATCCCAGCACTTTGGGAGGCTGAGGCAGGTGGATCACGAGGTCAGGAGATGGAGATCACCCTGGCTAACACGGTGAAATCCCGTCTCTACTAAAAATACAAAAAATCAGCCAGGCGTGGTGGCGGGCGCCTATAGTCCCAGTTACTCGGAGGTTGAGGCAGGAGAATGGTGTGAACCCGGGAGGCGGAGGTTGCAGTGAGCCAAGATCATGCCACTGCACTCCAGCCTGGGCGACAGAGCCAGACTCCGTCTCAAAAAAAAAAAAAAAAAGAGCAAAGGGTCTAAATAGACATTTATCCAAAGAAGATGTGAAAATGGCCAATCAACACATGAAAAGATGCTCAACTTCATTAATCATTATGGAAATGCAAAGCAAAACCACAATTAGATACCATTTCACACCCAACAGAACGGATAACAGAAAGACAGACCGAAAATGGCAAGCGGTAGTAAGGATATGGAGAAATTGGAGCCCTCATTCATTGAAGGTGCGACTGGAACATGCTGCAGGCAGTTTGGAAAATGGTTTGGCAGTTTCTCAACATTTTACACATGCAATTACCATATGACCCAGCAATTCTACTCCTAAGTATATACACAAGAGAACTGAGGGCAGATATTCACAGAAAAACTTGCACATAAATGATCACAGTAGCATTATTCCTAATAACCAAAAAGTGAAAAATCCCAAGCACCCATCAGCTGATGAATAAATAAACAAATGTGGTCTATTCATATAGTGGAATATTACGCAGCAATAGCAAGGAAATAAGAGCATTACTAGCAAGTATGAATTAATATTTAATAATTAAATAATAAGGCTGGGCACAGTGGCTCATACCTGTAATCCTAGCACTTTGAGCAGCCGAGGAGGGTGGATCATCTGAGGTCAGGAGTTTGAGACCAGCCTGGCCAACATGATGAAATCCGGTTTCCACTAAAAATTCAAATATCAGCCAGGTGTGTAATCCCAGCTACTTGGGAGTCTGACACAGGAGAATGGCTTGAACCCGGGAGGCAGAGGTTGCAGTGAGCTGAGATCGCACCTTTGCACTCCTGCTTGGGCAACAAGGGTGAAACTCTGTCTCAAAAAATAATAATCATAATCATAATTATAATTAAATAGTAGTATTATTAAGAGTAAGTACTAATATATGCTACAACATGAATAAATCTTGAAAACATACTGAGTGAAAGAACTAAGTCATAAAAACCATATTGTATTATTCCACGTATGTGACATGTTCAGAAGAGGCAAACTGTAGAGATGGAAAGTAGATTAGTGGTTGGCAGGGACCCGGGAGGAGGAAGTGGGAACTGACTGGTATAGGGTATCTTTCCAGGGTAGTACAAATGTTTTAGAATCAGAAAGTGGTGATAGTTACACAACTCTGTGAATATATTCAAACCCACTGAATTGTACACTTTTAAATGGTGAATTTTATGATATGTGAATTATCTCTCAATAAAGCTGTTATCTTTTAAATGTGGCTGATGTATCCATCTTTTATTACTTCTGGGTTGTGAGCCACAGTTAAAGGGATTATACACTCCCAGGCTAAAAAGAAATTTGCCTGTGTTTTTTTTTAATGCTTGTATCATTTTATTTTTTTACTTTATATCTCTAATTCATTTGGAATTATCTTGGTGTTTCACGGGAGGAGTGGATCTGATCCTACATTTTTCTATGTGGCTATCCAGTTGTACAAATACCATTGATTAGCACACTATTCTTTGTGGGGCCCTTCTCACAGGGCCTGACTCCCACCCTGGCCCACTCTTTCCTCTGATGGAGACAGCATTCAATTCTAGCATACCTTTCCCTGGAAATGCTATCAAATTGCTTGTCAGACTTTCAGTGACATCCACATTTTATCACAGTAATCATTCCCATCAATGATTTTTATGGTGATTAACCAGACAATCAGCTGCCTCCAGGTTTTAAGTCTGCATCATAAAGCTTACATCTTACTTGGGAATATTATTGGGCATTCCTTATGCTTTTAAGCAAGATCTTTTAACAAAATCTATTAGCCAAAATTAACTCCAACAAAAAAAGAGAATTTTAGACCAATATCCCTGATGAACATCGATGCAAAAATCCTCAATAAAATACTGGCAAACCGGATTCAGCAGCACATCAAAAA
>NW_012112253.1:1036806-1071025 GCF_000951035.1 Colobus angolensis palliatus
CGTTATGCACATGTACCCTAGAACTTAAAGTATAATAAAAAAAAAATAAAAATAAAAATAAAAAAAATTAACTCCAAGGCCACTCATTTGAATGTTGGCTAATCTCATTAAGCAGAATTTTAATTTTCTTATTTTACAGCTTTATTGAGGTATAATTGATGAATAAAAATTATATATATTTAATGTATACCATGTGATGATTTGATATACATAAATGTTGCAAAATGATTACTGTAATCAGCTTAATGAACACATCTACCACTTCACATAATTACCTTTGTGTGCCTGTGTGTATTAACAACACGTAAGATCTACTCTTTTAGTAAATTTCAAGTGTACAATTCAGTATTATTAACTACATAGTCAAGAGGCTGTACATTAGATCCCCAGAACTTACTCATCTTATAACTAAAAGTTTGTACCCTTTGACCAACACTTCCCTATTTCTCCTATGCCCCAGCTCTTGGCAACCACCGTTCACTCTCGGCTTCTTTAATTTGAACTTTTTAAGATTCCACATATAAGTGAGATCATAGAGTATTTGTCTTCTGTGTCTGGCTTATTAATCACTTAGCATAATGTTCTCCAGGTTCACCCATGTTGCAAATGACAGGATTTACTTCCTTTTAAATGATGAATAGTATTCCATTTTTTGTGTGTGTGTATATATATATATATATGCATATGTGTATAAGCCACATTTTCTGTGTCCGTTCATCTGTCAAAGGACACAGGTTGTTTCCACATCTTGGCTATTGTGAATAATGCTACATACAGTTAATATGGGATTACAGATATCTCTTCAAGATACTGATTTCCTTTCCTGTGGGTAAATACCCAGTAATGGGATTTCTGGATCATATGGTAGTTCTATTTTTAATTTTTTGAGGAGCCTTCATATTTTTTCCCATAATGGCTGCTACCTTACATTCCCATCAACAGTGCATGAGTGGCCCCTTCTCCTCATCAACATGTGTTATCCTTGTCTTTTTTATAACAGTCACCCTAACAGGTGTGAGGTAATAACGCATGGGATTTTTTGTTTGTTTGTTTTGTTGCTGTTGTTGTTGTTGTTGTTGTTTGAGACACAGTCTCGCTCTGTCCTCCAGGCTGGAGTGCAGTGGTGCAATCTTAGCTCACTGCAACCTCCGCCTCCCAGGTTCAAGCAATTTTCTGCCTCAGCCTCCCCAGTACCTGGGTCTACAGGCACATATCACCACACCCAGGTAATTTTTTGTATTTTTAGTAGAGATGGGGTTTCACCAGATTGGCCAGGCTGGTCTCGAACTCCTGAGCTCGTGATCTGCCCGCCTCGGCCTCCCAAAGTGCTAGGGTTACAGGCGTGAGCCACTGCACCCAGCCTAATCCGTGTTTTTAATTTGCATTTCCCTGATGATCAGAGATGCCAACAACCTATTCCTGTACCTTTGGTTATTTGTATGTCTTCTTCGGAATAATGTTTATTCAGGTCCTTTGCCCATTTTAAACAAGTTATTTAGCTTTTTTGCTATTAAGTCGTATGGGTTATTTACACATTTTGAATATTAACTCCTTATCAGATATATGGTTTGCAAATATTTTCTCTCATTCCATAGGTTGCCTTTTCATTCTGTTGATTGTTTCCTTTGCTGTGGTTTTAGTTTGATGTAGTCCCACTTGTTTATTTGCACTTTGGTTGCCTGTACTTTCGGTGTCATATCGGAAAAATAATTGCCAAGACTAATTAATGTCAAGGAGAATTTTTCATATGTTTTCTCCTAGGAGTTTTTTCATTTCTGATGTTTTAAGTCTTTAATTTATTTCTAGTTAATTTCTCTGCATGGTATAAGATATGGGTCCAATTTCATTATCTTGCATGTAGATGTCCAGTTTTTTCAACACTATTTATTGAAAAGACCATTATTTTTCCATTGTGTATTTTAGGTACCATTCTCAAAGATTAGTTATTTGTATATTCATAAATTTATTTCTGGACTCTCCATTCTATTTCATTGGCCTATGTCTCTATTTTTACACATAGACCAATGCATAAAATTAGAACCATACTGTTTTGATTATAATTTGTAATATAGTTTGAAATCAGGAAGCGTGATGCTTCTAGCTGTGTTCTTTCTCAAGATTGCTTGGGCTTATTGGGGGTCTTCTGTGGTTCCATATAAATTGTAGGATTTTTTTTCTATTTTTGTGAAAAATGCCATTGGAATTTTGATAGGAATTGCGTTGAGTCTGTGGATCACTTTGGGTAGTATGGACATTTTAACAGTATTAATGCTTCCAATCCATGGAGATGGGATATCTTCCCATTTATTTGTGTCTTTTTCAATTTCTTTCATCAATGTCTTATAGTTTTTAGCATATAGATCTTTCTGCTCCTTGGTTAAATTTGCTCCTAAGTATTTTCTGTAGCTATTGTAAATGGGATTGTTTTCTTAATTTCTTTTTCTAAAAGCTTATTGTTGGTGCATAGAACTACAATCGATGTTTTGTATGCTGATTTTGTGTCCTGCAACAGTACTGAATTTATTTATTAGTTCTACTCGTTTACTGGTGGAGTCTTTAGGTTTTCTGCATATAAGATCATGTCATCTGCAAACACAG
Source organism: Colobus angolensis palliatus (assembly GCF_000951035.1). Lineage (NCBI taxonomy): Eukaryota > Metazoa > Chordata > Mammalia > Primates > Cercopithecidae > Colobus > Colobus angolensis. Next base: position 1,039,405 of record NW_012112253.1, read on the forward strand.
ACCATTTGACTTCTTTTCTTATTTGGATGCCTTTTATTTCTTTTTCTTGCCTAATTTATCTGGCTAGGAGTTCCAGTAGAAGTGGCAAGAGCAGGCATACTTGTCTTGTTCCTGATCTTGGAGAAAATGCTTTCAGGTTTTCACCATTAAGTATGATCATAGCTGTAGGCTTGTGATATATGGTCTTTATGATGTTAAAGTACATTCCTTCTATACCTAACTTGTTGAAAATTTTTATTTTGAAAGGATGTTGAATCTTGTCTATGCTTTTTCTGCATTCATTGAGTCGTTATATGATTTTTATCATTTATTCTGTTAATGTGGTGTATCATGTCTGTTGATTTGCATATGCTGAACCATCTTTGCTTCCCAGGGATAAACTGAGCTTAATAACAGTGTATGATCCTTTTAATGTGCTGTTGAAATCAGTTTGCCAGTATTCTCTTGAGAATTTTTGCACCTAAGTTCAACAGGGATATTGGTCTGTAATTTTCTTTTCTTATGGTGTTTTTATCTGGCTGTGGTAGGAGGTATTGCTAGTCTTGTAAAACAAGTTTGAAAGTCTTTATTCTCTTCAATATTTGGAAGAGTTTAGGAAGGACTGGCATTCATTCTTCTTTAAACGTTTGGTAGAATTCACTGTGAAGCCATCTATCTGGTTCTGGGCTTTTTATTTTTAGGAGGTTTTTGATTACTTCCTCAGTCTCCTTAATAATTATTGGCCTGTTCAGATTTTCTATTTCTGTATGACTTATTTTTGATAGGTAGTATGTTTCTAGGAATTTATCCATTTCTCCTAGGTTATCTAATTTGTTAGCATATAATTGCTATAGTAGTCTCATAATACTTTGTAGTTCTATTATATCAATTGGAATGCTACTTCTTTCATTTATAATTTTATTTGTTTGAGTTCTCTTTGTTTTTTTTCTTAGTCTAGCTAACGATTTGTCAATTTTTTTTTCAAAAAAAAAACTCTTTCACTTTTCTTTTTTTTTTTTCTTTTTGCTTTTGTTTGAGACAGAGTCTCACTCTGTCACCCCCAGGCTGGAGCACAGTGGCACAATCTTAGCTCACTGCAACCTCCACCTCCCGGGTTCAAGCAATTCTCTGCCTCGGCCTCCTGAGTAGCTGGGATTACAGGTGCCCAACTGTAATCCCTGTATTACAAAAGAAGCCTGGTTAATTTTTGTATTTTTAGTAGAGACAGGGTTTCACCATCTTGACCAGGCTGGTGCTGACCTCCTGACCTCGTGATCCACCCACCTCAGCCTCCCAAAGTGCTGGGATTGCAGGTGTGAGCCACCGTGACCAACCTGATCTTTTCTATTATCTATTTAGCCTCTATTTCATTTATTTCTGTTCTAATATTTATTTTCTTTCTTCTAAGTTTGGGCTTAGTTTGCTCTTTTTCTAGTTCCTTATAGTGTAAAGTTAGTTTGTCTAATTGAGATATTTCTTTTTGCTTAATGTAGGCATTTCTGGCTATCAGCTTTCATCTTAGAACTGCTTTTGCTGTATCCATAAATTTTGGTATGTTGTGTTTCCTTTTCCACTTGTCTCAAGATACTTTCTGATTTCCTTTTTGATTTCTTCTATGACCCATTGGTTGTTCAGGAGTATGTGGTTTAATTCTACATATGTGTGGATTTTTCAATTTTCTTCTTGTTATTGATTTCTAGTTTTACACCATTATGATCAGAAAAGAAACTTGATACTATTTCCATCATCTTAAATATGTTAAGACTTGTTTTATGGCCCAATATATGACATTTCTTGGGGAATGCTCCACGTGTGCTTGAGAAAAAATTATATTCTCTTGCTGTTGAAGGCATTGTTCTGCATAAGTCTGTTAGGTCTATTTGGTCTATAGTGCTATTCAAATTCACTCTTTTCTTATTAATTTTCTGTCTGGATGATCTGTCTATTATTGAAAGTGGGGTTTTGAAGTCCCCTACTATTATTATATTGCTATATATTTCTCCCTTCAGTTCTGTTAATATTTGCTTTACATATTTATATGCTCCAATGTTAGGTACATACATACTTAAAATTAGTACACTCTTTTAATGAATTGACCCCTTTATCATTATATAGTGACCTTCTTTGTCACTTCTGACAGATTTTGACTGAAAGTCTATTTAGTCTGGTATAAGTATAGTCATTCTTTAGCTCTTTTGGTTACTATTTGCATGAAGTATCTTTTTTTATTCCTTCACTTTCCATCTATGTGTATCTTTAAAGCAAAAGTGAATCTCTTATAGGTAGCATGTTGTTGGTTCTTGGATTTTTTTAATCTATTCAGCTACTGTGTGTTTTGATTGGAAAATTCAATCCATTTATATTTAAAGTAGTTATTGATAAGTAAGGATATACTTTTGCCAATTTGTTAATTCTTTTCTGATTGTTCTGTAGTTGGTTGTTGTTGTTGCTGCTGCTGTGCTGCTGTTGTTGTTGTTATTGTTGTTGTTGTTGTTGAGACGGATTCTCCGTTGCCCAGGCTGGAGTACAGTGGCGTGATCTCTGCTCACTGCAACCTCCGCCTCCCGGGTTCAAGTGATTCTCCTGCCTGAGCCTCCCGAGTAGCTGGGATTACAAGCATGCACCACCACACCCGGCTAATATTTGTGTGACAGGGTTTCACCATGTTGGCCAGGCTGGTCTCAAACTCCTGACCTCAAGCGATCCGCCCGCCTCAGCCTCCCAAAAATCTGGGATTACAGACATGAACCCCCGCACCCAGCCTGTTCTGTAGTTCTTTTGTTTTGTTCTTTCTCTCTTTGTATCTTCCTTTTTAATTTGTTGTTTTTCTGTCGTGTATTAAGCAGCATTTTTAAATAAGGGAATTATTGGAATAAACAACTGGGGCCTTTCATTTTGGCATGAACATGTATACTGAATATTTACCAAGCTTCAGCTGTATGCTGGGCAGCATGCAGGTATCTGGCTGTGTCCACTGGCATATACTGTCCTGTCTGGAGTTGATGTTCAGGTGTTTTGGGTACGTCTGTACCTCTGCTCCCCAGCGAGCCCAGCAAGGGTGCTAAAGCAAGGCTTTTGTCTTCCACTTTTTGGCCTCACTAACATCTGACACATAGCTAAGTAAATAAGATTCCAATACCCGCTAACTTATTCATTTGAATACGCATGATTCATCTCAGATGGCTAAGGAATAAGATAGAAACCCCAGACTTCACAGTTTTGAGACAGGGGCCAAATTTCTAACTTAACTTCAAGTAACAATAATAGTAGCTAGCATTTATCTAGAGCCTCTCAGGGTCAGGCAGTGTTCTAAGCACTCCTCGTGTTTTCATCCACTTGATCCTCACAATAACCCCTCTGAAGCAGGTGCCACCAACCTCTCCACTTTTGCAGCAGAGAAGAAGAGGCAGTGGAGAGGACGGAAATGAGCTGGGGCCTGGAGGTGGGCCCAGCAAGCAGGGCGGGGTCAGCATGGCGGTCACACTTCTCCGTTTCTCTCCCGGGCTCTCTGTGCTCTGGGACTTCCTTTGCTGCCAACGTTTTAGGGTCATGTATTTCTGGGCAGTGTGTATGACTAAGGTCTCAGATACTTTTATGACTTGGAAAGCCCCCAAATATTATCTTGAAAGAGTTTACATTTTGACTTGATATGAACCCTACAACTGTTGTGCTGCAGTGACCAGACTTTAGGGCAGGGTTGGAGGGGGATGTGGGGCTGAGTGGCCAAAAGAAAATCATTCTTGGAAAGGAAAATATAGAAGTGCCTGAAGGCATCATTCTCCTCTTTTACTGGGAGAATTCTGTGCCCCTGTGGCCATGCTGTAACTGTAGATGGGCAAAATCATAGACGACTCCCTTATTAATATGCAGAGAGCTCTGGATGATCAACAAATTGAAGTGGAGAGGTTTTCAATGACACAGCCTAGGTAGGCACCCATGGCAGGGAGTAAGCAGAATCCAGCCTGCGGGCAGCACTGGGCAGAGCAGGAGGCTGGCAGACCTACTCTGTGGAGGACAGTCCAGGACCCAGGTTAGACCACGTGCAGGCAGAGAAAGGAGAGGCAGCCCGGTGGGAAATTCTCAAGTCCTTTCTGGGGTGTACCCCTGTGGTTTGAGAAGCATGGAAGACGTAAGGGCTACTTCCAGATAAGGCAGACACAGGAACAAAAGCTAAGGGAACCTTGGTCCATAGAGGAAATGAGAGTGCAGTCTGGCAGCCTCATGGGCACCTGGAGTAGGGAGGAAGGGGCCAGGCCTCCTGGAAATCACCCCATTTGTGTACTTGCCGCTTCTATTTGTGTATGTATTTTTTATTTCTATGCATTGTGCAGTATCTTTTGTATGTGCCATTTTCTTTTACAAGAAGACGATAATATTCAGACATCTTAAATACTTGTCAAACACCATGCTACGTCAAATAGCACAACTGGGACTTGAAACCAAGTCTTCCAACGTACAGAGTACAGTTCTTTCTGTAACTGCGTGTTTTAACACAGTTCTCAGTAGATGACATGATTGGAAAATTCTCGGTGCCTCATCCTAAATGTTCCTTCCAGATTGAGACATTTTCTTCCTTTCTTTCCACCCGTTCTTGTTAGGAGGAAGTTAAATTCAGTTAGGAATATACTTTGTTAACCTGAAAAGCATTGTTTTTTAATATAACAATGTTCTTGTTAGAGTAGTAATAGAGAAATAACTGGAAAATAGAGGAAAGAGTTTCGACAAGTTCACCTTGAATTCCACCATTATAGAAAAGCCAATGTTATCATTTTGGAGGCTTCCTTCTTGTCAGTTTTCCTGTTTGTGTAGTTCTAGTGTCTGTGCATGTTATAATTTTCATAATCACCATTCTTTGCCATACTAAACAGTGCTTCAATCAGCATCTTTTTTTTTTTTTTTTTTTTTTTTTTGCATTGTGCTTTTTAAATGTGTAGAACTCTTCTTTTGGAATCAGTTTCCCAGAAGCACATGGCAATGTCAAAGGGTGTCCTGATCCTCCAGTATTTATAATCACGATCATCTTCCCCAAAATCGGACTAGGACTGACTCTGTGTGACTCTGTGAGTGAGTGTGTGTCTGTGTGTGTGTGTGTGTGCTTATCTTTAAATTCTACCATTTTCTATAGTATTACTGAGTGATTTTTAATTTTCCAGAAGGATGGTTCTTCTTTTTTTATCAGGTCAGTTTTTGTCTATTGGCTCTCCCAAGCCCCTCAAGCATCCCCTTTTGGGTAAAGGGCATGGTTTCTGTTGCGGATGTTTGAAAGTAAACTCTGGAAATACTCTAGCAGCGCACTTGAGCTCTTCCTGTGTGTCTCAGCAAGCTGTGTCCCCAGGGTCTAGCTCAGCATGTAGGAGGTACTAAATATTTGTAGAACAAATGAGCAATAAATAAATGAATTTTTGCAAGAGGAACAAAATCTAGGAAAGAATTCATCTTCGGAGCTTTGTATTTCTGTGTTTATCTTCTTCTGCAGCAGAAAATTCACGGAGGGATTGGTTTCCATTTCCTCTCTGTTTTTTCCATCTAATGAGACAGGGTCATCTCATGTTTTAGTTTCCACGTTTCTGCCACGCATGTTAAGTGCTGAATAAGAGTCTCATGTTTGGCTGTTGTCTTAGTTTGTTTTCTGTTGCTATAACTGGATGCTGGAGACTGGGTAATTTATAAAGAAAATGAATTTGTTTCTTACAGTTCTGGAGGCTGGGAAGTCTATGGGTGAGGGGCTGCATCTGGTGAGGGTGAGGGCTTCTTGCTGGTGGGGACTCACCGTAGAGTCCTGAGGTGGCATCAGACATCACATGGCAAGGGACGTGAGTGTGCTGGCTCAGGTCTCTCTTCCTATTCTTATAAAGCCACCAGTCTCATTACAGGGTCCCCACCCTGATGACCTTATCTAATCTTGATCATGTCCCAAAGGCCTCAACTTCTAATACTATTACAATGGGGATTAAGTTTCAACATGAATTTTGGAGGGGACATTAAAACCATAGCAGTTAGGGGCTGGGTGTGGTGGCTTACACCTGTAATCCCAGCACTTTGGGAGGTCGAGGTGGGCAGATCATGAGGTCAAGAGATGGAGACCATACTGGCCAACATGGTGAAACTCCATCTCTACTAAAAATACAAAAATTAGCTGGGCTGGTGGTGTATGCCTGTAATCCCAGCTACTTGGGAGGCTGAGGCAGGAGAATCCCTTGAATCTGGGAGGTGGAGGTTGTAGTAAGCCAAGGTTGCACCACTGCACTCCAGCCTGACAACAGAACAAGACTCCGTTTAAAAAAAAGAAAAAAAAAGCAGTTGGGAACACACAGGCTAGGAAGCAGAGGTTGAGCTTTGATGGCAGTTGCTGGGGGTCCACATCTCAGCTCTGCTGTTGGGAGCTGTGTGGGGGCAGTTTCTCTAACCACCCAGGGCACTGGTTACCTTGTGGTGAGTGATAATGAGAAGCCCAACCTTGTATGGGTGTTGGGAGGAAGTCAAATGCACGCAGGACACTTTCTACAGCATCCGGCAGGACTCAATAAATGGCACCAATAATCAATACATGAAATATTATTATAAACCATTTTATTTTATCTTTTAACATCTGCGGACACCTGTGCCAATTATTGTTCAATGAGACTTTCTTACTCTCCGTTCTTTTTTCTAGAGCAACTAAGTCAAGATTTGGTAGATTGAGAGCAAAGAGTTGCTTCAGTATAAATAATACCACTGAAGAACAGGTTCACTAAGCCAGGGTGAAACATAGTTAACATTTCGCTGTACATGCTTCATCTTTTAATATTTTTTTTCTTAACTTCAACAGCAATACAAGTTCAGTGCAAGAAAAAAAAAAGATATTGAAAAACACAGAAAAATAGAAATATTTTTAAAATTCCAGGCTGGGCATGGTGGTTCATGCCTGTAATCCCAGCACTTTGGGAGGCCAAGGCGGGTGGATCACTTGAGGTCAGGAGTTTGAGACCAGCCTGGCCAATGTGGTGAAACCCTGTCTCTATTAAAAATACAAAAATCAGCTGGGCGTGGTGGCGGACACCTGTAATCCCAGTTACTTCGGAGGCTGAAGCACAAGAATTTATTGAACCTGGGAGGCAGAGGTTGCAGTGAGCCGAGATCACACCACTGCACTCCGGCCTGGGTGACAGGGTGAGACCTTGTCTTAAATAAATAAATAAATAAAATTTTAAAACTCCAGCCATTTCATCTGCTGAAGGGGACAGCTGCTGTAATTTTTGTGTGTCCTTCAGATCTTCTTTCTAAACAGAGACAGGGAGAGGGAGGAGAAAAGAGCATCAGGTTCAGGTTTTACAAACAAAAATAATAGACTCTATGTATTATCTATACTCATAGACTCATTAGGAACCTTTTTTCAAAGGATATTAATCACAAATAATTGGAGAACCTAGAATAAATTCTTTCAATTTGCTATACATATATATATATATTTTTTGCTTGTTTGTTTGTTTTTTGTTTTTTGTTTTTTGAGACAGAGTTTCGCTCTTATTGCCCAGGCTGGGGTGCAATGGCACGATCTTGGCTCACCGCAACCTCTACCTCCCAGGTTCAAGCAATTCTCCTGCCTCAGCCTCCTGAGTAACTGGGATTACAGGCAAGCACCACCACATCTGGCTAATTTTGTATTTTCAGTAGAGACAGGGTTTCCCCATGTTGGCCAGGCTGGTCTCAAACTCCCGACCTCAGGTAATCTGCCGGCCTCAGCCTCCCAAAGTGCTGAGATTACAGGCATGAGCCACCACGCCCAGCCCATTTTGCATATTTTTAAATGGTGTCCATCTGTGTTCTGTGTTTTTCCTGTGATTTGTCACGGCCTCTATCCTACGTTCTACTTTTAGCTTGATATCTGGTAAGCATTTTTTCACACTTCTCCCTAGTCTTCATTGTCATAGATTCTAATGGCTGCATCCAAGCCCCTTATTCTGAACTACCAGCAGGTACTAACTTAGAAAGCCGAGTAGCAGCGATTCTGTGGGCGCCAGGGTCAGGACTCACTGCTTCCACTCCAGCTGCTCATTGCCAGCACTGTTGTTTTGTGAACCTGTGTCACTGTCTTTGCTTTGTTCCTCTGCAAAATGGCAGCAGAGTCACCCCCTTCCTAGCGCTGCTATGAACGTTCAGTTAAGTGATGTGAGTTCAGTCCCCAGGCCTGTGCTGGCCCTTGGGCACCACCCTGCTCTACACCACACCCTAATTCTTGGCCTGGGCCGATTGTCTGGAGAGCTGCTCTTACCTCGGTTATGGCAGGGCCGTTGCTGAAGTCCTGGCTCAGGAGTGGTCTTTTAGTGTGTGCCATGTCATTTTTGCAGGGAAATGCCTAGAAGAGAAAATCGTGGGAGAACAGGCTGACCTCCCTCTTTTGTTATGTAATACTGTCCCGTTGCTTTCTGAAATGACCATCCGGTTGGCAAGGTCTCCCACCATGGCAAATGGACGAGAGGATGCACCCATTTCCCCACACTGACACCAGCAAGGAATGTTATAAGCCTGTCAATGTTTTACTGTGTCAGGTGGACATAACATAGCATCTTGTGATTAATTATATTTTTATTACTAAAGCAAATAGCACTTTTCCATGCAATTTTCCCCCATGGGACCAACCCGTCTATATGTAAAACCATCCATCTCCCTTTTATTAACAAAATTCCTAGTGATTTGGTGAGGATATCCACAAAAGAGTAATCTATGCCATGAAGCATTTCTGCAATGAGAAATGCTGGCCTGTGAGCCAGAGTTGGTAGTGAGAGCCCGCAGAGCCCGGCCCTGGCTTTTGCTTTCCTGTCTGATGCAGGTGGAGGGCCTGGGTGATGGGTGCAATGGCCCTGAGCACCCGCCATCTGGAGAGGAATTACCACTGCGGATCACCCTGGGGCTGGGTGGCCCTCCCTCCTCTGCACACCCCCAACCTCCACAATTTTCCTGAAGACATCAAGGGTTGGATTTCACTGTAATGTGACCCAGAGATGTAAACGGCTGCTGCTGCTAAAACACTAGAGTGATATCTGGCAAAGAAAGAAGCATCCTTCCTGTGGAAGGCTGGCAAAACTAGGGCAACAGAGGGCGAGCCCCCAAAGTGCCAGGAGGGTGTCACCTCCCAGGAAGGCCAGCCCTCTTTCCCTGGTGCTTTAGCCACATGGGGACTCAGTGGCACAAGAAGGTCGTTAAACAACTATGACCAGGTCAGTAGCGTCCTAAGCTTCGTTTTGCTTGTTCTTCAGCGAGCTGTGGGCTAGTAGATCATTTTCACTTTTTGCTGCTCTATTGACGGAGGCAAATGCAATAAAAAATGTCATGGATGTGCAAATAAAATGGCAGTGTCTTTTCTAAGATTAACAGAGGATGTCACACACTTCGAATTGACTGAAAGCATTTGCCTTTTATTCTAAGTGTTTTCCTTGGCGGAGAGGAGAGAAATACACACACACACACACACACACATACACACGGCCAACATTTAGAACTTACAGAGTTAAAGCCATTTTTTTTATTTCATTTTCTCTGTTGTCCTAGATTTGTAGGAAAAAAGACAGTAAAGAGAGAATTTTATTCCAATTATTGGGGCAGGAGAGATGGCTTAACAATTATTGCTCTGGAACAAAAGGTAAGACTGTCTACTTGGAACATAAGGACAGACAGAACCGGGGATGGACAGACGGGGGCAGTCTCTTTAGAGGTGTACCTGCAGAACAGTGAGCTGCCGGCCATCAGGGACACGGTTTTCACGGCCAGCATTACTCTGTCATATTCATGGAATTCTGTTTTATTATTCTTTCAGAATACTGAAAAAGAAAAATAATTTCTGTTAGATTTTGTAATTAAAATAATTTGTTTTTTCTGAAACATGAATTATGGAAATGATGTTTAAAGACTGAATTATTGGCAGCTAAAATCATTTCTCCTTGAAAGGCTGACTGTGAAACACACAGTATCACTGAAGGTATTTATTTAAAAATAGTATATTAAATTGAAAGCAATTATGAAGAACTAAATGGTTTTCAGGTCCTACAGGTTTTTAAACATTTTATGTTTTTTCTAACCAAATGCTTCTTTACATAGGAACTTTAACTTACCATCTGTGGCCAGCACATTGAAATGCCAGTGCACAGTGAAGACTATCACTTACCAGCAGCCAGAAATATGTTCACTTACAAGCTGAGAGCTCATTGTAAATGTTTCTTGTCATCTTGAATGGCACCATATGTGCTGATTCCATAACCCTGGCTATTCACTGCATTTATAATTTCATCTTCCCTTACCAGTTCCTACTTCTAACCACTGCCTTTAAAAATCAAACTAGCAACACCAACCAAACCTGAAAAAAAAATTTCCCTGGTGCTATTCATTTATACTTCTCCTCCTTTACTTCATTAAATACTTAATTGGAATGTATTCACTTTGCATTAAAGGCAAGTTAGATGCCTAGAAATCTGGAAATTGTCATCACCGTATATGAAAGTAATGACATAAATTATAATTTAGAGAACAAAAAGGATTTTCTAAAATTTGAAACTACATTATAGCAATGTTCTACTATTATTTGCCTACTTGCTCTAGCTACTTTCTTGGGACATTAATGTGTTATTGAAATAGAATGCCCCATTTTATTTTCTAATATGAATTTGAAATCTTTATGAGGAAAATATTTAGAACTGAGATATTTTACTGTATGAAAGAATATAATTATGGACAATAGTTGATGAATAAGCACAAGTAACTGAATAATCTCAAATGGTATAAATGCATTTCCTACATTTTAAGTTTAAATCAAAAGTCGCCAGTTTTCAAATACAAAAGAATAGTATTTTGGAGAAAAAAAATGACTAAATAAATATTATCTCTAGGAAAAGGTGCAGAAGTTCTAAATTTTGATGAAGCCTAATTTAGCAATTTTTCCTTTCCTTGTTATTGTTTTCTGTGATGGTAAGGAGGAGCTTTTGCCTTTATATTTATAGCTGAACTATTTAATTTTTCTCAGTAAGAATGTGTTCTTTTATTACTTTTGTAGTTTCTTTAAAGTTTTGAATGAAACGGTCATATATTCCCATTATGCAGGTCTTGGGAAATAAAGAAGAAAACTCTTTTCTAGTTCTGTCATGAATTCCCCCGTGGCCCATGCATAATACTCATTATGGTCAAAGCATTTTGGTCCTTTTTCTTTCTATTTAAATAAATGTTAACCATTCTCTGTATAATTTCAGGAAATTAAATGAGATTGGCAGATTAAATTAAATGCATATGTATTAACTGGTATCTTTTCCTAATGTCCTTCCAACAACTTGATTGGTTGGACCAGACCCTCAGCCCACAGGGTCAGTGAGAGTGGATATGGTGTCACCCCTGCAACTTAAGAAAGTCAGAGTCAAAACAGATAAACACCACAACATTTTAATAATGTAAAGAGAACTGAGCAGGTTCTAGATTCTTATTACGTCGTTTACTCCACACACAAGGCATGATTGAAAAATTAAGTTAAATCACCCTGTAATCTCACAGGCACCTTATGGCCTACATACGCCCTAAGTTCCACCTTCACAATGTCCCTTAAAAGTTCCACCTTCACAATGTCCCTTAACTTGGGCTTAAAGGTTTAGCTGTTTGTATATATGTTCCTAACGTGGACAAAGGAAGCTACTTCGTACCTGCTTGTGCATTCACACATACACACACCTGTATATGTCTTTTACTGGATAAGCGGGTATTTGTTTAATTCTGAAAGACAAGCAATGACATAATTAAGTGCTCCCATCTGAGGGATGACTGCAGTTGATTCTACTCCTTCTGGGCCCTGCTAATGGCCTTTCTCCCTCTGGCCTGCTCTCAGATATCTCAGGGGCTCTGCCTGTAAATAATTAATGGTGACTCTTAATGTGTGTTGGGAAGTGAAGCTGCCTTATTCACATGTATAACTGCTTACACACCAAGCCTTTTCCCAATTCCTCTTTTCAAAAGCACACAGCCAAGACACAATAATCTCCACTCAGACACAGCAATTCTGTGTTGGCATCTCAGGAATGATACAGATTGTGTGTGATGGTCATCCATTTACTTGGATTTTTAGAATGATTGCCTTTGAAAAGGAGCAAGTCATGGCTTAGCGTGAGTTGTAAAGACCCTGGATTGGTATTAAGGCCTTTGCTCTGTAAGCAGCTTGCCTTTGCCTTTCTACAGAGCAGGATTTTTCAGCTTTGGTGGCAAGAGCTTATACCTTGTGTCATATGGCAAGCCTTGCATTTAGAGTATAGACATTAGGACTCACCTTTTCTCCCAACATTTTGTTACGAAAAATTTCAAACATACACTAAAGTTGAAAGAATTGAACCATCTATAGTCATATGCCTACCACTCAGGTCGCACCATTAATACTTCCAAAATTTCTCTTACTTTTCTATCCAACTGTTCATTCATTTTTAATGCATTTCAAAGCATATTGCAAACATCAGTACACTTCATTCTTAAATACTGTAGCATGCATAGTATGGACTAAGGTTCAGTATTGTTTGTAGTTTTTTTAGGTAAAATATATATAAAGTAAGATACACATATCTTAAATGGACTGCTTGATAAGTTCTGACAAATACAACAACTGTGTAATGAAAACTCCAGTGAGATATAGAACCACCAAACTAATTCCTATGCCCCATCCACGGTGAAACTTGCTGTCTACCCTATGCCCATGATCCACTCTTCTGATTTTTTATTCACTGTATCTTAGAACAGCATATAAATGGAATCATTTTTGTACAAAGTTTCTTTCACTCAGCATCTTTTCTGAGATTGCTATCAGTCTTTTCACAAATCAATCGGTCCTTCCTTTTTATTGTTGAGTAGTTACCGTACCACAGTTGGTTTATTCATTCTCCTGTGGATGGATACTTGGGCTATTTACAGTTTGGAAATATGAAAAAGGCTGCTATGAACATTCTTGGATACCTTTTCGGACATATTTATCTTGGGTAGATAAAAGAATGGAATTTTGTGTCACAGGGTAGGTATACATTTAGTTTTACAAGAAACCACCAGACCTGTTTCCAAAGTGATTGGACCATTTTGCACTCTAACCAATAAGGTATGAACATTCTGGTTGCTCCATTTCCTCATCAAGTAGTGTTGGTCTTACAATTTTAGCTATTCTGGTGAGAGCATAGTGGTATCTCATTGTGGTTTTAATTTGCATATCCCTGATGACTAATGACATTGAGCTTTTTGAATATATTTTGCTGTTCAAATCTTTGCCCTCTCTCTTTTGTTCTCTTTCTCTCTTTCTTTCTTTCTCCCTTCCCTTCCCTTGCTCCTTCCTTCCTTCTTTCCTTCCTTCCTTCGTTCCTTCCTTCCTTCCTTCCTTCTGTTTTGTTTTTTTTGAGGCAGGGTCTTGCTCTGTCACCGAGGCCAGTGGAGTGCAGTGGTGCAATCGCAGCTCATTGAAGCCTTGACCTCCTGGGCTCAAGCCATCCTCCCACTTCTCAGCTTCCTGAGTAACTGGGACTACAGGTGTGCACCACCATGCCCAGCTAATTTTTTAAACTTTTTGTTAGAGACAGGGTCTGTATGTTTCCCACGCTGGTCTCAAACTCCTAGGCTCAATGGATCCACCACCTTGACCTTCCAAAGTGCTGGGATTACTTTGGTGTGAGTCACCATGCCCAGCCTGCTCATTTTCAACTGGATTGTTTGTCTTTTTATTATGGAGTTATGTGAGTTTTTATATTGTAGATACCATTCATTTTCAGATATGTTTTGAAAATATGTTATTGTGGTCTATAATTTGCCTATTTAACTTTAAATGGTGTCTTTTGAGGAGCAGAAGTTTTTAAATTTTGATGAAGCCTAATTTAGCAATTTTTCCTTTCCTGGTTATTGTTTTCTATGTCCCATGTAAGAAACCTTTGCTTACTCTCAAGTCATGAAGATAGTCTCCCATATGATTTCCTAGAAGCTTCATAGTTTTAGCCTTTATGTTTAGGTCCATGATTCGTCTCAATTATTTTTTCTTTTTTTTTAAACTTTTTTTCAAGTTCAGAGGTACATGAGCAGGATGTGCTGGTTTGTTGCATAGGTAAACATGTGCCATGGGGATTTACTGAACAGATCATCCCATCATCCAGGTATTAAGCCCAGCATCCATTAACCATTCTTCCTTTTGCTCTTTCCCCACCCTCTTTCACCACAGGTGCCCAGTGTGTGTTGTTCCCCTCATATGTCCATGTGTTCTCATCAATCAGCTCCCACTTATAAGTGAGAGCATGTGGTATTTGGTTTTCTGTTCCTGTGTTAGTTTGCTGAGGATAATGGCTTCCACCTTCATCCATGTCCCTGCAAAGAGATAATCTTATTCCTTTTTATGACTGCATAGTATCCTATGGTGTATATGTACCACATTTTCTTTTTCTTTCTTTCTTTTTTTTTTTTGAGACAGAGTTTTGCTCTTGTTGACTAGGCTGGATCACAGTGATACTACCTCGGCTCACTACAACCTCTGCCTCCCAGGTTCAAGCGATTCTCCTGCCTCAGCCTTCGTAACAGCTGAGATTACAGGTGCCCACCACCATGCCAGGCTAATTTTTTGTATTTTTAGTAGAGATGGGGTTTCACCATGTTCTCCTGGCTGGTCTTGAACTCCTGGCCTCAGGTGATCCAACTGCCTTGGCCTCCCAAAGTGCTGGGATTATAGGCATGAGCCACGGCACCCAGCCACCACATTTTCTTTATCCGGTCTATCACTGATGGGCATTTGGGTTGATTCTATGACTTTGCTATTGTAAATAGTGCTGTAATGAACATGTGTATGCCATCTCAAGATAATATTTGTGTATGGTGAAAAGTAGGGGTCCGGGCTGCTTTTTATTAAATGAGGGTGTCCAGTTGTTCCAGCACTATTTACTGAAAAGACTTTGCTTTTCCCATTGTACTGCTTTGGCTCCCTTGTCAAAAATCAATTGGATGTACAAGCACAGGTCTATTTTTCAACCCTCTATTCTGTCCCTTGGAGCCATTTGTCTATACCCAGTACCATACTGTCTTGATTACTATAGCTTTATAGTTTGTTTTTTGGAAGGATAATGGCTTCCAACTCCATCCTGCCAAAGTCTTGAAATCAGGTAGTGTACATTCTCCAACTCTCTTCATTTTCAAGATTGGTTTGGCTATTCTAGGTCTTTCAAATTTCCATATAAATTTAAGAATCAGCTTGTCAATTTCTTTCCCCAAAAAATGACCCTATTGGAATCATAGTTGGGATTAAATTGAATCTATAGATAAAATCAAAGAGAACTGACATCTTAACAGGACTAAGTCTTCTAATCCATGAAGATGGATGTCTTCCCACTTATTTAGGTCTTGTTCAATTTCTTTCAGCAATGTTTTATGTTTTCAGCATACAGATCTTGCCAATCTTTTGTTACATTTTTTTCTAAGAATGTAATTTTGTACTATCCTAAACTATGTTTTCAGTTTTTCAAATGTTAGCTGCCATTATGTTATTCATTTTTGTGAGGTGTATGTCTGTGAGCCAACTGTGCTATGCATTTACATTTAAAAAGAAAAACAAGGCCAAGCACAGTGGCTCACGCCTGTAATCCCAGCACTTTGCGAGGCTGAGGTGGGTGGATCACTTGAGGTCGAGAGTTTGAGATTAGCCTGGCCAACATGGCGAAACACTGTCTCTACTAAAAATAGAAAAATTAGCCAGACTTGGTGGCGTGCACCTGTAATCTCAGCTACTCAGGAGGTTGAGACATGAGAATCACTTGAACCTGGGAGGTGGAGATTGCAGTGAGCCGATATCGCACCACTGCACACCAGTCTGGGAGGCAGAGTGAAACTGTGTCTCAAAAAAAAAAAAGAAAAAAGAAGAAAAAAATCAATCCAAAGCCTGTTTTATTCATCCCTTCAGAGAGGCAGCACAAAGATGAGGTGGGTTTAGCCTGAGAGCTGGGAGACCAAACTTCTGTCCCAGTTTGCCTCTACTGGCTGTGTGAACTTGGCCAAGAATGATTGTGTTGAAGTCAAAATAAAAATATAGAGATAAATTTTTATTTTTATTTTTATTTTTTATTTTTTTTATTATACTTTAAGTTCTAGGGTACATGTGCATAACGTGCAGGTTTGTTACATATGTATACTTGTGCAATGTTGGTGTGCTGCACCCATCAACTCGTCAGCACCCATCAATTCATCATTTATATCAGGTATAACTCCCCAATGCAATCCCTCCCCCCTCCCCCCTCCCCATGATAAGCCCAGTGTGTGATGTTCCCCTTCCCGAGTCCAAGTGATCTCATTGTTCAGTTCCCACCTATGAGTGAGAACATGCGGTGTTTGGTTTTCTCTTCTTGTGATAGTTTGCTAAGAATGATGGTTTCCAGCTGCATCCATGTCCCTACAAAGGACGCAAACTCATCCTTTTTTATGGCTGCATAGTATTCCATGGTGTATATGTGCCACATTTTCTTAATCCAGTCTGTCACAGATGGACATTTGGGTTGATTCCAAGTCTTTGCTATTGTGAATAGTGCCGCAATAAACATACGTGTGCATGTGTCTTTGTAGTAGAGTAATTTATAATCCTTTGGGTATATACCCAGTAGTGGGATGGCTGGGTCATATGGTACATCTAGTTCTAGATCCTTGAGGAATCGCCATACTGTTTTCCATAATGGTTGAACTAGTTTACAATCCCACCAACAGTGTAAAAGTGTTCCTATTTCTCCACATCCTCTCCAACACTTGTTGTTTCCTGATTTTTTAATGATGGCCATTCTAACTGGTGTGAGATGGTATCTCATTGTGGTTTTGATTTGCATTTCTCTGATGGCGAGTGATGATGAGCATTTTTTCATGTGTCTGTTGGCTGTATGAATGTCTTCTTTTGAGAAATGTCTGTTCATATCCTTTGCCCACTTTTTGATGGGGTTGTTTGTTTTTTTCTTGTATATTTGTTTGAGTTCTTTGTAGATTCTGGATATTAGCCCTTTGTCAGACGAGTAGATTGCAAAAATTTTCTCCCATTCTGTAGGTTTCCTGTTCACTCTGATGGTAGTTTCTTTTGCTGTGCAGAAGCTCTTTAGTTTAATGAGATCCCATTTGTCAATTTTGGCTTTTGCTGCCGTTGCTTTTGGTGTTTTAGACATGAAGTCCTTGCCCATGCCTATGTCCTGAATGGTACTACCTAGATTTTCTTCTAGGGTTTTTATGGTATTAGGTCTAACATTTAAGTCTCTAATCCATCTTGAATTAATCTTCGTATAAGGCGTAAGGAAAGGATCCAGTTTCAGCTTTCTACTTATGGCTAGCCAATTTTCCCAGCACCATTTATTAAATAGGGAATCCTTTCCCCATTTCTTGTTTCTCTCAGGTTTATCAAAGATCAGACGGCTGTAGATGTGTGGTATTATTTCTGAGGACTCTGTTCTGTTCCATTGGTCTATAGCTCTGTTTTGGTACCAGTACCATGCTGTTTTGGTTACTGTAGCCTTGTAGTATAGTTTGAAGTCAGGTAGCGTGACGCCTCCAACTTTGTCCTTTTGACTTAGGATTGTCTTGGCAATGCGGGCTCTTTTTTGGTTCCATATGAACTTTAAAGCAGTTTTTTCCAATTCTGTGAAGAAACTCATTGGTAGCTTGATGGGGATGGCATTGAATCTATAGATAACCTATTTTTATTTTTTATTTGTACAAATTTGTGGGGTGTATGTGACATTTTGTTATGTGTATATAGTGCATAGTGATCGAGTCAGGGCATTTAGGGTGTCTATCACCTGAATATAGTACATTTTTGTTAACTATAGTCACCCTACTCTGCTATCAAACATTAAATTTATTCCTTCTTACTGTATGCTTGTACCCTTTAACCCACTTTTGTTCATCCTCCCTGCTCCCACACTCACCCTTTCCAGTCTCTGTTATCTGTTTTTCCCATTTTTGCACTCTCTTCCTCCATGTGATCAAATTTTTAGCTCCCACAAATAAGTGAGAACATGCGATATTTGTCTTTTTGTGCCTGCTTATTACACTTAAGATAATGACCTCGGGTTCCATCCATGCTGTTGCAAATGAAAAGAGAATTTTTTTTTTTTTTTTTTTTTAGACAGAGTTTCACTCTGTCACCCAGGCTGGAGTGCAGTGGTGTGATCTCAGCTCACTGCAACCTCAGGCTCCTGGGTTCAAGTGATCCTCATGCCTCAGCCACCTAAGTAGCTGGGATTACCGGTGCACGCCACCACGCCCAGCTAATTTTTGTGTTTTTAATAGATACGGGGTTTCACCATGTTGGCCAGGCTGGTCTCGAACTCCTGACCTCAAGTAATCTGCCTGCCTCAGACTCCCAAAGTGCTGGGATTACAGGCGTGAGCCACCATGCCCAGCCTCAAAAGAATTTTAAAATCTAATGTTTTATTGGGATATAAGAATTGTAATTTGGGATATATATATATATATATATAGAGAGAGAGAGAGAGAGAGAGTTGGTATGTTTGAAGAATAAAGAGAAGGTTGGCAGTTTTGTAATAAAAAGGAGAAATGTTAGGGGTATTTTACAAGAAAATTTATTAGTATTAGCAAGATTTTGGAGAGTTGGCAAGTTATGATGGGTGAGTGACAGTTGTGGGTAAAGCTAGTTTTAGAGTCATTTTAGTAGTTATTAGATAAAACTGGTTTTAGTTGTAGTAGACATTTTTAGTAGTCGGAGTTGTAGAGAATTATATTTTTGGAGTAATGTTATATGCCCAGAGTGCTTTTTCTTCTTGGCTTCTCAGCTCTGTTTTAGTTGGGTGTAAAAACAATAATCCAATTTGCATGATCACCTTTCACAACATATTCTTTCCCTATTTCTGCTGTCACTCCACGCAATCAGAATTTAACTCCTCATCCATTGCGGTCTTTTCTGTAATATCTATGGAGAGAAAGCTTTTTACTGTTGTTCCCTAACCTCTTTGGAAATCTGGTAAAAGTTTTGAATTTTGTCCTCAGAAAAATTAACACACACATATCCAATTGTGTGTACAATTTTAGGATGTTCAGGAAACTTTTGAAGCCTGTTAGCCTTTCCGGGTCCACAGACCCTCACTGTGAACCCCTTCTAAAGTGGAAGCTCAGGGAGGGCAAAAGGCCCCCGTCGTTTCCCTCTGCTCCTTCTGCACCCAGCGAGTGCTCTGCCCATCATGGCCGCTTAGTAAATGACTGTCGCTTTTGCTGAACGGCCTGGGTGCTGGATCGTGGCCTCCCGCAAGGCTGGCCTCTCCTCCCGAGTGGCACCAGGTGCTCAGATGACCTGGAGCAACCCAGTGCTCTGGTGAACCAGCGCGACCCGAGGCCCAGTGTTTCAGGGTTGTCCCAGATTGTTACGCAGCGCGTTTGTGCAAGAGCAGGTCTGGAGTGAGGGCTGCTGATTCTAAATCCCACGCCCTTCGTGGGGTTTTCTAGGCAGGCAAGGAAAGCGTCCAGATCTCCACACCCCCAGGAGTTGGCTTTTCTTCCATCACTAAATACTCTATCCCCTGTGGGCATAGCAGCGGGACAGTTTGGCTGAGACCTCCAGCTCTCTCGCCAAAGCCCCTACTCCTCCGCTTCTGTCGGTGAGGTCAGCCCGGCCGCTCCCCCCGCAGGCAGCTGTCCCCGGTGCCCTGGAAGGGCTCCAGGTGGCAGTCTCACTGCAGAATCCTCCTAGCTGTGGTCGCTGCCCGGTGCCTTCGCAGGCAGCCCGCTTCACACCAGCCCCGGGAGGGCTCTGAGGCAGGGTTGCAGTTCGCGGGGCGGCGAGTGCAGGGAGCATTGTAGGGCCATGCCTTTCTCTTCCTGAAGCCCCCACGATCGTGCAATGGACCGCGCATCCCTCTGCTGTGTTCTACGATGATTCTCAAGAGCACGCAGGCAGTTGACGGTGACGCTGTGTGTGTGCGCTTCCTCCCACGCAGGTGCCGGGGACATGGGCAGCAAAGCGTCCACTCCAGGCGGTGACCCTACAGCGCAGTCCCCTAGGACGGAAGGCATTCGCGCCGCGTACAGGCAGGGAGACCGCTGCGGCGCCCGGGACCTGCTCAAGGAGGCCTGCGACCAGTGCACGTCCCAGCTGGAAAAGGTAGGGGGAGTACCTGCCCCTGCAGCCACCAATGCAGACCTGGGCTGGATGAAGATGACCGCTCAGATGATTTTCTCGTTCTTGTCGTAACTGTAATGAGCGTTCTTACTGTGTTCTGGAAATGCCTCATTTTGCATATAAACTTGTGGGCGCCTTTCCTTTCCAATTGACTTCTCAGTCTGTTATCACCTAAGCAGGCCCCTGCCACCTTTTCATGGGAGGGCTTTGAGGGACAGGAGTGGGGTCACTTAAATGTAAAGAACAAAATGCCACCCAGAGACTTAACCTACTGTATTCTTTTACGCTTTTTGTCGTTATAAAAAGTAGCACATGCTGGAAAAATAAAATGTAGAAAATATATAAAAGTAGGAAAAATGGGACAAAAAAGTAATCAAATTTCTAATACACCCTAAAACCCACTTAACGGTTTTGCTGTATTTTCTTCCAGCCTGTCGATCTGAGCATACATTGTTGTTGTTGTTTCTAATATAGATGCCGCCAGATTGCATATATGGTTATGCAGCTGCTGCTTGTACTTTTATAATATTATTTTAATAATTTTCCAGATGATTAAAAATTCCTTATAGGCGTCTCCTTCAATGGATACATGACATTCCATCTACAGGGAATGTGTTCACCTGGCTATTTATCTTGGTTGGATATGTGGATTGCTTCTCATTTCTTACTAATATAAATGATGCTCTATTGAATGTTTTTGCCGAATTATTTTCTTATCGTAATGTTATTTTCTTAGCATAGATGTGCAAGGATTGAGAATGTGGACATAAGGACTTTTAAAGTTTTGGAATCATGCCAAGCTGTTTTCCAAAAATCTTCTACAGATTAACCCTGCCAGCAACAATTGGAGTGGGCCCTTACCACATTTTTTGCCCTTGTGGGAGCTTCTTATTGGCTATTATCATGAAAATACCTTAAGGATGTTTTATTTGCATTACTTTGATTAGGACAGGTTTAACATGTCTCCATTTAATTGATAGTTAGAATTCATTCAATTCCTAAAACTCCAACCTGTCCTCAGAAGTGTAAGAGATTGGGAGAGGGGCAGTACAGCATGCTTGGGAATTGTTAAGCAGAAGGAAAGCATTTGAAATCCCTCTGATTAGGAATTCATGGTGGATATAGCAAAGAACCATTCTTCTGCACAGGGAGAGCTGCGCTGTGCACATGAGCAGGTCAGAGCTGTGGGCTCTTCGGGTGGACACCAGTGGCCTCAAGCAGGGAAGAGCTGTGCAGCAAACACAGCCTGGCATCCCTGCCAAGTGGCCAAGCAGCCAGAGATAGTGGCTCATTTCAGAGTTGTGCAGATTCAGGGATGTGGCAGCAGCAGGAGATGCTGATGGGGGAAGATGATCATGGAGGGGCCCGAGAGCCAAGGGGGATGTGATTTCGTCCTGAGGGTGGAAAAGCTGTTAAAGAGAGTGGCATCATAATTTGGGAAAGGGCACTCTTGCCAATATTTGAATAAAGGAAAACAGAGTCCTGGGTGTGGGTCTCTTTTCTGTAGCATCATGGGCAGTGGCAATTCAAAATCGAAAAGGTTTCTAGAAAGCTGCCTCTCCGCTGAATACAGCACCGATGAAATCCCAGCTGACTGGACTTTAAGAAGACAGTGAGGAAAAGGATGGATACATCTGTGTTTTCATAAAAATGTAAAATTGTAGTTCCAAAAAATACCATAATTAAGAGTCAAGGATTGATGCAAAAGGAGAAGGTATATGGCTAATATCCTTCATTGACAAAGAGCTTTTATAAGTCAATATGAAATAATAATATAATTTTCAAAAGGACAACAGGACATGAAAGCAGCAAACTAAAGGTAAAGAAAGTAGAAGGGATGAAATTGTAAAAATAACTTGAAAGTTTTGAAATAGAAAGCAAAGTAGAAAGAAGTAGAAATGACCACCAAATCAAAAATTGGTTCTTTGAAGAGATTAATAAAATGGAAAATCTCTAGTGAGAGTAAAAGATGAAAAAGAAGAAATAGATAAATCAGGAATATAAAAGAGACCTTCACGACAGTTTATACAAGCATTAAAAACATAATAACAGAACGTATTATGAGCAACTTTATGTAAAAACACTCAAAAATTTAGATGAAATGCACAAATAAAAATAAAAATTTAACTTTAAAAAGGAACAGAAAGCATGAATAGTCTTTCAACCATGAAGGAAATAAATCAATCATGTAAAACCTTCTGACAAAATAAATTCTAGGTCTACATGGTTTTACTGGTGTGTTCTACCAAATAATATAATCACTTGTCCAGAAAATAGAAAAAGAGGGTACACTCCCCTCCCCTGTTCCTTTGATGAAGCTAACACAACCTCAATACCAAGAGTAGGTGAGAACAGTACCTGGAATGAAAATGACTAAGGATATGAATAGGCAAATAGACGCACGCACACCTGAACGCTATTCAGATGGATGGTACACATATGTAAAGTTATTCAACTTTCTTAAAGTTTATAGAAAGGTAAATTAAACAAAAATGAAACAACATTTTTAAGCTAAACAGATTGACACCTCAAAGTTTGATAAAAATCAGAAGGAAGGCTATGGGAACCTACACACAACATTTATTCAATGCTACTAGGAATATACTAAGAATGTGTGCAACCTCTTTGGAAAGCCATCTGAAAATGCTTATCAAATTTTCAAATTTCATCATCTTTGACCCAGCAAAACTACTGCTAGGAACTTACCCCTACACATTTACTTGAAAAAAAAATTACCAAGGTGTATGTGTAAGGATGTTCACTCAAGTTGTGTTTAAGATAGCACAACCTTGAAAACTGCCTAACTGTTCCATCCACAGGAGAAGGCTGCTACAGAAATCTCAGTCTGTCCAGGTCCTAGAATACCACACAGCACTCCAAAAGGACAAAATAATCTCTAGCAGCTGTTTTGGAAAGAACTCCAGTGTAACTTAATGTAATATGTGCAGAACTTCTGCTTCTGGGAAGATAGAGGGAACATGGAGGTTGTTTACTTTGCCCTCTTCTTCTCACTAAGTGCACTAAAGCTCTAGATGTTACATGTAAAACAAACGTAGGATTCTAAAAGGTGGAGAAAAGAAGGCAGACTAGCTGGTGGTCTCAGTACTCAAGGAAATCACAGTAGTACGTTTTTGGGTTTTATTTTTATCTCATACGTCCCAAACCAGATACTGAGGAAGTTGGCAATCCAGAAGCACAAACTGGCACAGAGAAAAAAAAAAAAAAAAATCCAAGGAAAGCCTGCCCTCTCTAACCAAAGCACCAGGAAAGGCACAACAAAGCCAGGCAGGAAACTTATAGGCAATCACCAACCCCCCTTCAGCCAAACACTGCAGAAATATACTTGCAGCCCGGCCCTACTTCTCACCAGCAAAGGCCAGGTGGAGAGCGTAGAATTCCACCCTTGCCAGGCTGTAACAGGCACCTCAATCATCCCCACCCCAGGGTGTCAGAGAAGGCTATGAGGAGCTGGGGTGCTAATCCCCACCAGGTGGTGACAACATCCCCCCATCACCATCAGTGGACAGCATGTGGGGAACCTGGACTTCTGTCCCCACCCAGCCTGGCAGTAATGAGACATACGTTCCCCATCTAACCAGGGTAGAATTGAAGCAGGCCTGGAGGAGAATCTCAAGTCCCAACTCTGCCCAGCAATAACAAGGAGCCCCTGCTTACTGGGGGTCAACTGATTATAAGTATAGCCCCCGGATTTCTACCCCACCAGGCAGCATTGAGGGGGCATCCCTGTTTACCCACCAGAGCGGCATCAGAGGGGGCCTGCCAAAACACAAGATTGAAGTAAGATCCAGAGTCTTAAAATATAATGCCCCAAATATCCAGGCCATAAAAAAAATTACTTATAATTACCAAGAACCAGAAAGATCGCAAACTCACTGAGACAAGATGACCAAGAGAGGCCAGGAGCAGGATGACTCCAACGTTAGAATTATCTAACAAGGATTTTAAGGCTGTCATCATAAAAATGCTTCTGTGGGCAATTATAAATACACTTGAAACAAATGGAATAATAGAAAGTTTCAGCAAAGAAATAAAAGACACAAGGAGAGCCAAATGAAAATTTTAGAACTTAAAAGTACAATACCTGAAATTAAAAAAAAAAAAAAAACTCAATGAATGGGTTCAACTGTAGAATGGAGAAGAGAGGACAGGGGAAAGAATCAGGGAGAAGGCAGAACAGTAAAAATTACCCACTCTGGAAAAAAAGCCAAAACAAAAGAAAATAGACTGAAAAAATGAACAGAGCCTCATGGACATGTGAGGATTTTAACAGAAGATCTAACATTCATGTCATCAGAATCCCAGGAGAGTAGACAGAAGGCAAGACTGAAGGAGAACGCAAAGAGACAATGGCTGAAAACTTCTCAAACTGGCAGAGGACATAAATGCTCAGATTCAAGAAGTTGAAAACAAACAGGACATACCCAGAGAAATCCATTCCAAGTGCATCATAGTCAAGCTTATTAAAACTAAAGACAAAACAAAATAAAACCTTAAAAGTAGTCAAAGAGAAACTTTGCCTTTAGGGGAAAAACAATCCAAAAGACAAAAATCACCAACATCAGAAGAGAAACACAGAACATCATTACAGATCCTGCAGATATCAAAAAGATAATAAGGGGACATTATGAATAGCTCTAAACACATACATTGGTAACTTAGATGAAATGGACAAATCCTTGAAAAGTAGAAATTACCACAACTTAATAGGAAATACATAATTTGAATAACCTTTTAACTATTAAGAAAATTCAATTCATAATTTCAAACTTCCCCCCAAAATAAATTTACAGATCCAGATGGCTTCACTAGATAATTCTACCTAACATTTAAAGGATTAATACCAATTCTACATAGTCTCTTCTAGAAAATAGAACAGGGAACATTTTTTAACACTTTCATCAAGGCTGTATTACCCTGACACCAAAACCAAAGACAGTGTTAAAAAAAGTATGGACCAATGCCCATTATGAATGTGGATGCAAAAATTCTTCACAAAATATTACCAAGTACAATTCTGCTATATGTAAAAGGAATTATAAGCCATGACCAAGTGGAGTTTATTCCAGAGATGAAAAGTTGGTTCAGTTTCAATCATCAATCAATGTAATCCTCTTTACTAATAAACTAAAAAAAGAAAAGTTACCTTATCATATCAATTGATACAGAAAAAAATTGACAATATTTAATACCATGTTTCTCAAAAACTCTTAGAAAATTAAGAATAGGAGGGAAATTTCTCAATCGGATAAAGAATATCGACAAAAACCTACAACTAACATCATTCTTGTTGTTGAAGACTGTTTTCCCCTAAGATCAGGAATGAGGCAAGAATGTCCACTCTCAATATAATGCTGCAAGTTCTACTCAAGAGCAACTATAATATCATTGAATTTAAAAAATACTATTCAATATATTTAATATATTGCTGGAAATTCTAGCCAATGCAAGAAGGCAAGGAAATGAAATAAAAGGCACACAGATATGAAAGAAATAAACTGTCTCTATTTGTAGATAACATGACAATCTATACAGAAAATCCATAAAAGAAATGATTTATGAAAGAAAAATTGGTAAACTGGACCTCACCAAGAGTAAAAACTTTTCTCTGAGAGATATCTAAGACAGTGATTCTAAAAAAACAAACTACAGACTGAGAGAAATATTTACAAATCACTTATCTGACAAAGGACTCATAGCTAGAATATATAAAGAACTCTCAAAACTCAACATTAAAAAGCAAACAATCCAAATAGAAAATTTATGAGATATGTGAAGAGACATTTCACTGAGGAAGATACATAGATGTCAAATAAGCACATGAAAAGATGTTCAACATCATTAGCCATTAGGAAAATAAAAATTAGAGCAATGATAAGATGTCATTACACAGCTTTATGAACAACAAAAATAAAAAACAGTGACAGTACCAAATTCAGATTGGGATGCAGAGAAGGGGTATCTCTAATGTGTTACCACCAACAATGTAACGTGGTACAATCATGCTGGCAAATAGTTTGTCAGTTTCTTTAAAAAACTAAAAATATACTTATGAACCAGCAATTGAACTCCTGAACATTTAATCTAGAGAGAGGAAACTTACAGGCACACAAAAACTTGCTCACGATGTTTCATACAAACTTTATTTGTAACGACCCAAAACTGGATACAACCACAAAGACTCTCAGTAAGTGAATACTTAAACATACATGGAGTACTACTAAGCTATACAAAGGCACTCTCCTGAAACATGCAACAACTCGGATGGATCTCAGGACATTATGCTGAGTTTAAAAAAAAAAAAAAAGCCAATCTCAAAAGATCATATTCTCTATGATTCCATTTATGTAACATTCTCAAAATGACAAAATTATAGAGGTGGAAAGAGATTAGTGTTTGTCAGGGGTTAGAGATGGTGAAGAGGAAGAGGGTGAGTGAGACTACCATGGGTACATGGCATGACAGAGAACTTTGTGGTGATGGAACAGGTTTGTATCTTGATTGTGGTGGTGGCTACTCAAGTCTACACGTGTGACAAAATGCAGAACATATACACACATTGTACTAACGTCAAGTATCTTGCTACAATTATGTAAGATGTTGCCATTGGGGGAAACTGGATGAAGGATACTAGGGTCCTCTCAGTACCATCTTTGTAACTTCCCATGAATCTCTGATTATTTCAAAGCAAAAAGTTAAAAAAAAAAGTGAAGTATAATTCCACTTTCACAGCACTTAAAAACTGGCAATAGCTAATCTATGATGTTAGAAGTCAGTATAGTGGCTCCTCACCATAGGGCAGTGACTAGAAGGAACAAAGGGGGCTTCTGGGCACAGGTGATGTCCTGGTCTTTGGACTGAGGCCAGTTACATGGGTGTATTCAAATACCTTGCATGAAACTGAACGCTTAAAATATTTGCACTTTTCTGCAGGTGTGCAGGTGTGTTATATTGATGATTAAAAGGTCATAATGAATTAAGTGAAAAAAGTATTCAGTTGTACATGAGATTACCTGTGAGTACTATAAATAAATATGTTCTGGAAGGTGTCCTTTGCAGAGGGCAATTGGGAGGTAAAGACATAGAGAGATGCCTACTTCTTGCTTTACACTCTTCCGTGCTGTTTGAATTTTTTAAAATATTCACTATAGAGACTCCAGCCAGAAAGCCAGCTTTGACCTTTCCCACTGTCTGGGTCCCTCTTGGCCTTGGGCTGGCTCCTATGACATCACTTACCACTGCTAGAGGATGGGGCTTTTAAGCCTCTAACCGACCTAGTCTAGACAGCTGTTAATTGTGTGCAGTGAAGCATTTAATCAATCACTGTGGCTTTTCTCCATAATGCAAATGCTTTCCTGGAATGACAGGGCTACTGGGCCTCACCCTGGGCAGAGTGGCAGGTGGGTGGGCTTTTCTTTTCTGATCGTATTGAATATATGAGTCTACTGTCCTTCACCTGATCCCAGCCCCTTAGACTGTTCCTATCCTCACTTGTCAGGCATAGCTTGCACTGCCAGCCCATTCACTCCACTTACAGAACCTGAGCCTTCCTCCAAGTCCCATGTTTCCAGGAAGTCTTGGATGCAACAGAGACTCTTAGGCTTTAGAGCTAGACACCCCAGTTCAAACCCTGAGCAGTTCTGCTGATGATAAACTCCCTAACCATGGGCAAGCTTTTATTTACTCTTCTGTAACATAGAAATACAGGCACATTCCTGGCATGACTGTTAGGAGGATTGAATGTAGCCATGTGAATAAAGTACTCAGTCCAGAATCTGGTACGTGATGAGAGCTTTGATAAATGTCCATTCCCTTTCCTGGGGGCTCCATTTACCCATTCCTACCCAACTCACCTAAAATGATCTCCAAACACACTTGTGTTATAAACTATTCAGCAAGTCAAATGTGCTTGTTGGGGGCTGTTTATGCATATTCCCTCCTCAAATTAATTGTAAATCTGTGGAGACCAGAAATGGCCCCTGACATCCTCAGTGCCCAGTCCCACCTCTCACACACAGTAGATCCTTAATAAGTGTTGATGGAGGCACTGGTCGTCCCATTCCAGTAGGGGCTCCCCATCTACCTGCTTGAACACACTGATATTCAAGCCCATAGGAGGCAGCCAGATGCCAAAGGACTTGACATTTCAGAAATGCAATCAAACACTTAACATGCCAATCTAGCAGCCATCTGAGCATCCTTTTCTCAGACCCAGAGAGCTCGTGATAAGTCAAGACCACTTTTACACTGGTCTATGATAGCTACTTACTAGCTATGTGGTCTTGGGCAAGCTCTGAAACCTCTCTGAACCTCCACATTCTTGATGATGTATCAATACATGGCCCGCCTCGTAGGACCTTTACATACCAGAAGGACTGGAAATGAGCAGGAACTCAGGTTTGGATCCAGTTTCCACCATATCCTTTCCTTCCTCTGGGCCACCAAGTCAAGAGTCCCTCTGCATGCTGCTGGAGGATCTTTGTCCCTGGATTCAGATCTGTGAAGTCCCCTGGTCTGTCACATTCCATTTATGAATAAATTGCAGAATGGTTCCTCAGAGAGCCTGGTTGCCTTCCCTCTTCCCAGGACTGACTCAACATGTCCCAAGTGGTTACTGAGCTCTGGCTCTATGCCAGAAGGGGCTATGCGCACCATCCCCTTCCTCATGAAGCAGGTAGTTGAGAGCAGCAAATGCGAGCCACATGTATAATATATTTTCTAGTAGCCACATTAAAGCAGTAAACAAGCACACACCTATAATATCAGGTATTCCAGTTGGAGGATCACTTGAGCCCAGAAGGTCGAGACCAGCCCTAGCAACATAGCAAGATCTGGTCTCTACAAAAAAAAAAAAAAAAAAATTAGCCGGTGTGGTGGCACATGCCTGCAGTCCCAGCTACTCAGGAAGCTGAGGCAGGAGGATCACTTTAGTCTGGGAGGTCAAGGCTGCAGTGAACAAGCCTGGGTAACAGAGAGAGACCCTGTCAAAAAAAAAAAGGAGCAAACAGAAACAAACAAATAAAATATTAATATTATTTTATTTAACATGAATATATTAAAATCATTGTTTCAACATGTAATCAACATAAATTATTGATGAGCTAGCTTACCCTTTCTGTACTAGGTCTTTGAATTCACATGTGATTTTATACTCTCCACCTCTCACTTCTGAAGAGCCACATTTCAAGTGCTGCCCAGCCACACTTGGCAGGTGTTGCCATTGTGAACAACACAACTACAGCCCTGCCCTGGGACCTGGTGAAGAGTTTAACATCAGTTCTCTTAGCAGTACCTAATAGAGCCAATCTCACTGAAGCCCTGTTCTGTTTTGGCCAGGGCCAGCTTCTGAGCATCCCAGCGGCCTATGGGGATCTGGAGATGGTCCGCTATCTACTCAGCGAGAGACTGGTGGAGCTGCCCACCGAGCCCATGGATGACAACCCAGCCGTGGTAGCAGCGTATTTTGGGCACACGGCTATTGTGCAGGAATTGCTTGAGTCCTTACCAGGTAAATCACAGGGCACGAGCTCTTAACCATGTCTCATGGCACCTCTTCTTAGGCATCACCCCCAAATGTTTACTTCTTCATGCTTTCACCAATAATGAGATCAAGAAATCCAGGGCAGGCCACTGACACCCAAACAAAGTGAAGCTTGCCTGCTAGCCACATCCCACCTCTCACTCCCGTGAACTCATAAGAGAAAGTCTCAAACACCATATTTCATAAAGAATATAATTAACATTGTTTTTTAAAAAAATAATTAATAGACCTTGGTCTTTTTAGAGAAGTTTTAGATTTATGGAAAAAATTGATTAGAGTGTACAGAGTTCCAGAATTAATAATTTGAAGGTATGTTAACAGAAAACAGGTGATCCCTAATTCACTTACACAAGAATGTCTAGGTAAGAGAGACAGAGTAATCATGCTAGTAACTTGTATTGAGATGGGGATGCATTAGTCTTAGGAGGCAGGTGCTATATTTCAGGGCCATGGTTTTCAGATGAGGAAACCAAAGCTCAGAGAAGTGAGCTCCACCGTACCCCCTCCACACGGTTTTCCCTATAACTCTGTTTTGCATTAGTGTGGTACATTTGTGACAATTGATCAACTAATATTGATACCTGCTTACTAACTAAAGTCCATCGCTTACTTTGCAATTCATTCTTGCTGTTGTACATCCCATCGGTTTTGACAAATGGATAATGACACGTATCCGTCAGTACAGTATTACACAGAACAGTTTCACTGCCCTAAAAATCCTCTGTGCTCCACCCCTCCCCTGGCCCCATCCCTCCCTCCCCTCCCCTGGCCCCTGGCAACTACTGATCTTTTTTAGTATCTTTGCCTTTTCCAGAACATCGCTTTAGTTGGAATCCCACAGTATGTAGACATTTCAAACTCACTTCTTTCCCATAGCAATATGCATTTAAGGTTTCTCCATGCCTTTTTGTGACTTGATAGCTGCATAATATTCCATTGTATTTGTGTACCACACTCTGTTGCTTTTGTAGGAACTATTTTTTTCTCTGGTGAACTCAAGATGTCCCGGCCTCCTGTAATTTCCCCTGGTGGTCTTAGCTCAGAAACACTGCACCAGTCTAGGCAGGCATCGCTACAGCTATAGGTTGAGGCACACCCTAGCAGTGGTCTTTGGGAGTTAGGATTTTGCTTGGGAGCCAGGGCCCACCTCTTGGGTGGGAGAACATGCAGTTGCCCAGAGCCCTGCACCTAGAAGGGCCCATGTTTTGTTTAATACTCTGTACTCACTATCTTAAAATGTTCCATGATTTTTAAACAAGAGGCCCCATTCTTTTCATTCTGCATTGGGCCTCACCCCTTATATAGCAGCCTGTTTGAGAGTTTCCAGCTGTGTGCTTTGATAGATCTGTGCTCAGAGCTGGTTCCAAGCTGGTGTTCCCCTCATGTGTCTGAAGGCAGAATGACATTATGGGCAGAAATCAGGGCAACTTTAGGGCCCATGAGAAGCAGACTAAGACAAGACATAGGAGGGCAGAGAGGAGCTCGGGTGCCCCTAAGGAGCCAAAGGCTGACCTGCCTTTTTTCAGGGAGCCCCAAGATTAGCTCTGTTCTAGCCCTGAAGAGTCTACGCCAGCTGACTCAGTCACCTAATGTTAGCTAATATTTATTGAATACTGCCAAGTGCTGAGCATTTTGTAGAACTTGAGAGACACAGAGAATTTTTTTAAAGATTTTCCCAGACTTTTAGTACCTCCTGGCCAAGCAGGGGAAATTAAGGCAGAAAGGAGTAACGTTGTGCAATGTAATTATGCTGAGGTTGAAGTATTTTTATGCAGAGGTCTGGGAGCACACACCAGGGGGCAGGTTTGTCTGGATGCAGGATGGGGTCTCCCAAGGGAGGCTGACATCTGACCTGGGCTTTGCGGAGTGAATAGGAGTTTACTTGGCAGACAAGTGAGGGAAGGACTTGGGTTGCCTGCTTTTGCAGAACAGGAAGTGTGGCTGAACCTCATCTTGGTTTTCTTTTTTTTTTTTTT
>NW_012112253.1:1076790-1103917 GCF_000951035.1 Colobus angolensis palliatus
TGTCCGGCACTCACAAGTGAGATGACCCCAGTACCTCAGTTCAAAATGCAGAAATCACCGGTCTTCTGTGTCCTTCACGCTGGGAGTTGGAGACTGCAGCTGTTCCTATTCGGCCATCTTGCTCCGCCCCTCTCACCTTGGTTTTCAACTGCTCCCAGGAGCATCCTGTCTTCAGCTCAACTCTGAGCAGAGCTACTGAGGACTGAAGGATTTCAGACCATTGTGGTGGACTTTGCAGAAAGTGCAGAGATGGGAAAAACAGTGTGTACCATCCCTGCACTTCCTCCAAAGGAGTTCCCAAGCTGGAAGGGAAGTCAGCCATGGTCAGGAGTAAGTTAAGACAAGAAGACAAACAAGAGACAGGCCAGACATGGTGGCTCATGCCTGTAATCCCAACACATTGGGAGGCCAAGGCAAGAAGATCACTTGAGCCCACGAGTTCATGACCAGCCTGAGTAACATAGTGAGACCCTGTCTCTACAAAAAAAAAATTTTTTAATTAACCAGACATGGTGGCACATGCCTATATTCCCAGGTACTCGGGAGGCTGAAGTGGGAGAATGACTTGAGCCCAGGAGTCTGAGGCTGCAGTCAGCTGTGATCACATTACTGTACTCCAGGCTGAGATAGAAGGAGACCCTCTCTCAAACAAAAAGCAAAAACACGCAGCAGCTAGAGAACAAAGGAGGGTTTGAGAAGAAGAGGGATGAGAGGTTGATGGGATTTATTCTTTGAAGCACGTTGTTATGTGATTCCTGGTCTCTGAAGCTGAGCAGGGTGGAAGAGGGGCTCCTCTGAGTGTCACTGGCCTTAGGCTGTAGATAATACCTGTAGGGGTTTTGTGTGGTTAAGAGAGCACCCTTTGATTTTAGACAAAGCAAGGTTTAAGTCTTGACCTTGTTATTTACCAACTATGGGACCTTCAGGAAGTTTCCCTGCTGGGTGTGTCCCACAGACCCTGGCTGATGGATGAAATGAGTACTCAGACTCAGGTATACAGTGTAAGAGCAGCTGGGTGACTGCCTGGCTCTAGTGGCCAGAGAGCAGCCTGGAGAAGCTAGAGCTGCTTGCTTTTATTCAATGCAGGCACAATGCCGAAAACCTGGAGCGAACACAACCTGTAGGTAATTAACATTTATTGTTCCCGTTTCAGGGAACGTCAAGTCAGCAGATGATAAAGGTCAGTTCCTGGTCACCACAAGTAAATAAGCCTGTTTAAGATACATTTCCCTACAGTTCTTGCCCTCTGCCTTCAGCTATTCTCCCCCAGGGCTCTGCAGAACCTTCTGAACTTTCAGAAGGTTTGCATCCTTTCACTGTAATTTTTCCCACCACTCTGACCAATCTCCTACATTTCCAAACCTCTCTGAGCTTTGGTTTCCTCACCTTAAAATCATGGTCCTGAAATACAATGCCTGCCTCCAAAGACTGGCACATCCACATCTCAACAGAAGTTACTAGCATGGTTACTGTGTTTCTCTTACCTAGATATTCTTGTGTAAGTGAATTAGGGGTCACTTATTTTCTGTTAACATACCTACAAATCATTAATTCTGATTAACAGTAGAGGGAGAAGAAGGGATATTTACTTGGCACTGGCTCCAGCCTCAGTCCTATGCTACATGCTTTATTTGGTGAATAACAGGGCCGTCCTGACCCTGCTTTCCTGATCAATGTCCTGTTGTGAAGGAGAGGGTCACTCTCTCCTCACTTGGGAGCACTTTGATCCCGAGGACTATGTGCCTCTGGAAATGAGACAGTGTTATGATGCATGTGGGAAGTGTCCATGCAGAAGATGAGGTCATTTTTCCATGGCAACTAGA
This sequence comes from Colobus angolensis palliatus, assembly GCF_000951035.1. Classification (NCBI taxonomy): domain Eukaryota; kingdom Metazoa; phylum Chordata; class Mammalia; order Primates; family Cercopithecidae; genus Colobus; species Colobus angolensis. The sequence goes on from NW_012112253.1 coordinate 1,078,614, forward strand.
CCCAAAAGATATTGCACTATTTTGAACTTGAAGATATTGTAACATTTCAGCCCACACTGTCCCTGTTAATTCAATGTGCTAAGTGTTATTTCATCCTGGAATTAAGTAGGCAGTTCTACTGGGGAGAAATTCTCAGTTTTAGGCCTGACAGATCCATTTCTTTCACCAAAGCTTTTATTATTATTATTCATGAAAGTAATATATGCATATTATAGATAATTTTAAAATGTGGGAAAGTGTTAGTACTCTAATAATACAATGATACAACATAATGAGTTAGGATTTATTGATCCAGGCACTTGACACACATTTTGTGATGTAGTCCTCACATTAAACTTGGGAGGATGAGTATTTTTATTCTGATTTTACCAACAGCCAAACTGAGAGAAAGATTAAGAAATGTGTCCAAAATTACATAGCTAAATTATTTTAACTCTAAAATGCCTGTCTCCAAAGTTCATACTCCTGCATGTAATGTCACTCTAGAGGAGGGGTGAGGGCAGGGGAGAGCCCAGAGATAATACCACAACACTGGGGTAGTTCTTTCTAGTCTTATTTCCACACATTCATTTTTTATTTGGCTAAGACCAAGCTGGATATGCCATTTTTAATCCTACATTTCATTGCTTGGCATTTTCTGACAAGCAGGTGGGGGAATGATGTGTGGAAATGTCATATGCAATTCAGAGGGGCTATTCCAGAAAACACTATCAACTCAACAGAAGCAACTTTCAGCTGGAAACAGGGCAGCTGGATTTTCTTTTTTTAACTTTTACTTTAGGTTCAGGGGTACATGTGCAGGTTTGTTACATGGGTAAACTGCATGTTGCTGGGGTTTTGTATGCAGATTATTTTGTCACCTGGGTAATAAGCGTAGTACCCAATAGGTAGTTTTTGAATCTTCACCCTTTTTCCTCCCTCCACCCTCAAGTAGTCCCCAGTGTCTGTTGTCCCCTTCTTTATGTCCATGTTCATTCAATGTTTAGCTCCCCCTTATAAGTGCAGTATTTGGTTTTCTGTTCCTGTGTTAGTTCATGTAGGATAATCATCTCCAGCTCCATCCATGTTGCTGCAAAGGACATGATCTCATTCTTTTTTATGGCTGTATAGTATTCCATGGTGCAAATGTACCACATTTTATTTGGTCAGTCCATTGTTACTAATGATCTAAGGGAAGAGCAGAGTGGGAGCAAGCAGCACCCTTCAGTGGCACTTTCCCTTTGTCCTGCCATCTCCTTCCAGGTCCCTGCAGTCCCCAGCGGCTGCTGAACTGGATGCTGGCCTTAGCTTGCCAACAAGGGCACCTGGGGGTTGTGAAGCTCCTGGTCCTGACGCATGGGGCTGACCCAGAGAGCTACGCTGTCAGGAAGAATGAGTTCCCAGTCATCGTGCGCTTGCCCCTGTATGCGGCCATCAAGTCAGGTGGGTTTCCCCACTACCCTGAGTCAACCCTGACCATGCAACCCATCTCAGCCTCCAGATGTGGGACTGTGTCTTTATTCTCACTCTTGGCTCTCAAATTACCTCTGTGAGGAGACTTTTGCAATTCCTGTTCTGTGTTTCTTTTTCAAAATATCTGCACCCTTCCTCATTTCCCCCTTACTTGCCCCCGCAAGGGGATTTCAGTGACAGAGACTGACTGTGTCTAATGGGACTGTTGTATGAGGCACTCCAAAGGGCAAAGTCCCACAGAAATTCTCCTACTAACAGGAACTTGATGCATCAAGGGAAGTAAATAGAGAAGTCCAACCAGCACAAATACCTTTTCAGTTTCCATTCCACATATCAGAGTCTGCCCTTCCAACAACTATGACACTTTCTGTACCTGCATGCCTTTAGCTTTCTGGTTTTGTTCCTTTAGGGAATGAAGACATTGCAATATTCCTGCTTCGGCATGGGGCCTATTTCTGTTCCTACATCTTACTGGATAGTCCTGACCCCAGCAAACATCTGCTGAGAAAGTATTTCATTGAAGCCAGTGCCTTGCCCAGCAGTTATCCGGGAAAAACAGTGAGTAGTCACTGCCTGTGGAGTGTGTTTAGTTCCTTTTGTATTGCTGTAACAGAATCCCACCGACTGGATAATTTATAATAAACAGAAATATATTTGGCTTACAGTTCTGGAGACTGAGAAGTCCAAGAGCATAGTGCTGGCGTCTGGTGAGGGCCTTCATGCAGTGATATCCCATGGCAAAAGTGCTGGTATCTGGTGAGGGCCTTCATGCAGTGGTATCCCATGACAGAATGTGAAGGGCAAGAGACCAAGAGACTGAGAGGGAAGAACTCACTTTTATAACAACCCACCCTCAAAATAACATAACAACATTAATCCATTTATGACGGTGGGGCCTTCTTGGCCTAATCACCTCTTAATGGTCCCACCCCTTAATATCTTCACAACAGCAATTATATTTTATCATGAGTTTTGAAGGGAGCATCTGGGCTTCATCCGCCTCCCAAAGTTTTTTTGTTTTTGCTTTTGTTTTCTTGATTTTTTCAAAAATTGGTTAAATGTATTTCTTTTTTAAATTTTTAGGTGTTAAATTTTAAAATTACTAAAGTCATATATGATTGTTATAACAAGTGATCACAATTGAGAGTGGTAATAACAATTATGAATCTTCTGCCCTTGAAGTAAATAATTTAACAACCTGGTAGGGATCGTTTCACATCCTTCTATATGAAATGCTATACAAACATTTATAAACCTATATAGGGTTTAGTTTTAATTTCCCATTTTAATAACAAAAATAGTACTGCATTATTTACATTATCTTCAACTTGGCTTTTTAAATGTAGTACTCTATCATAAACTTCCTCTAGACCAGTTAGTGTGGCTACAACTCATTCTTTTAGGTACATTATTTAAATACATAGAGCCAATGTAGCTTAGTTGACATAGTTCTCCTCCTATTGGTGAACATTTGAAATATTTCTTTTTTTTTTTTTTTCCTCTTGCAATATAGCCTTATTTGCTATAGTATGTTTGCCTATGTAGAGCACAGTCCTAAAAGTGGACTGCTTTGGAAACACTGCCCACAAACACTCTGGTGATTCACACTTTCACCAACAATATATGGGATTCTCTGCCTCCACACCTCAGCCAGCTTTAGGCATCCTGGAGCCTATTAATTTTCATCAGTGTGATAGGCAAAAATAATATCTCCTTATTTTAATTTCCATGTTATATTATTAATCTGCATTCCCTTTATGTGAACTGCCTGTTAATGTTAGTTGATTATTTTTTCTAAAGGATTGTTTGTCTTTTTTTCTCACTTTGGAGGGTTTTTTTTTTTTTTGAACATTAGAGATTTTTAAGACTTTGTTTATCATAAATGTTGCCAATATTTTTCCCAATCCATTATTTTTCTTTTTTTGTTGTCTTTTGTGATAGCAAAGATAAAATAATACATAATTCAATATGTTCATCTTTTCCTTTCTGGTATGTGGTTATGCAAGAAGGCCACTTTCACTCTAATTTTATTTCAGTATTCTCCTGGAGTTCCTTGTAATGTTTTCATTCATTTAGTTTTTAAATTTTAAGCTTTAACCTTTCTGGTATTTATTTGTGTGTATTGTATGAGGGAAGTGGCAGAGGGTGGAGGTGGCTAACTTTTATCTCTTCCAGATAGCCAGTTACTCTAGCACAATTTTTAAAATAAAGTTTTCTTTTTCCTCTGAATTGAAATGTCACCATTGACATTTTCCCCAGTACCTATATCTGTATACATTTTGGGATTCTCAGTACTGGTTCACTGGCCTATTAATCTGTTTCTGGCAAATGTCATATTGTTTTGATTATAGGCACTGCATTTAAGTCTTACAATCTGTTAATGCAAGTTTTCTGTTCATTTGTTTTTTCCAAAGATATCTTGACTGAACTATTATCAGACATTTGTTTTTCTATTTTGTTGATTTCCCGCAGTGACTCTATTTTGTAGCTTTTATGTTCCTTAATGAGATATTTTTCTTTTCTTCCTAAAAGTTCTGGACCTGTCTTGTCTGTTTGTGACTTTTTTTATTGTTTTTGCTACCATTTTAATGAACTATCTATATATTATATATATATTATATAACTCTTTTCCATTTCTATTCCAACCTGATATTACTGGTATGGAGAAAAGTTGTTTTGTTTATTTCTATTTTATCCAGTTCCTTTCCCATCTTCTCTTGTTCACTCTAATGTAGTTTTCACTAGAATTCCTTGATACTTTTGGATATATGATCACATATTCTGCAATTTCAAAACAAGTTTATTTCTTCTAATATTTATACAACTTATTCCATGTCTTATTGTGTATCTTTAGCAATTTCAAAAGTTGAATAATCATGATTCTAGCAGTTATATCTATCTTATTCCTGATTTTAAATGTCTTGGTGTCACCAGTTTATGAGCATTTGCTCTAGACAGTTAGCAAATAGGTTCTTGTTATATTTAGGTAGTTTCCATGTATTCATTTTTGCTTTGAGTTTTTATTAGGAAACATTGCTAAATTTTTCAAATCCCTTTTTGCAGCAATTAGTGTATTCATATAGCTTTTCTACTTTAATTAATTTTTTTTTTTTTTTTTTTGAGGCGGAGTCTCGCTCTGTCGCCCGGACTGGAGTGCAGTGGCCGGATCTCAGCTCACTGCAAGCTCCGCCTTCCGGGTTCACGCCATTCTCCTGCCTCAGCCTCCCAAGTAGCTGGGACCACAGGCGCCGCCACCTCGCCCGGCTAGTTTTTGTATTTTTAGTAGAGACGAGGTTTCACCGTGTTAGCCAGGATGGTCTCGATCTCCTGACCTCGTGATCCGCCCGTCTCGGCCTCCCAAAGTGCTGGGATTACAGGCTTGAGCCACCGCGCCCGGCCTACTTTAATTTATTAATTGAATAAATGATTATGATAGATGTTGACTCAACCTTGAACTCCTACTATAAATGCTAATTGTCTTTTTTTAACTGCTGGATTTGATCTGTTGATATTTTATTTACAGTTTCTGCATCTGTGTTTACAGGTGAATTGATCTATAATTTTCTATTTTTAATGTTTTTATGTGGTTTTATATAAGATGATGCTAGCTTTACAAAATAACCTGGGGAACTTCCCATCTTATTATTAACTGGAGAAGTCTCATAGGAATTATATATTGTTAATGGTTAATTAGATAAAGCAGATCTTTATTTTCTGATTCCTTTTGAAGTCATTTGTCAATTCACATTGTCTACTTTCCCTTATATGCAAATCAGGAAATTATATTTTGGTAGAAAATTATCCATTTCCTTTAGGTTTTTTAATTTGCCGTCATAATGTTGCCTTAACATTTTTCTTATTCTTTTCTTCTATATCTATACTTATATTACTCTTTTCATTTATGCTGTTGAACAATTTTACTTTTTCTCTTTCAAACTTAATCAAATCAGCCAGAGATTTATGTTAAAACACAAGGAACTGTCAAGGAACGTGATAGATTTTTCTAATTACTTGTTTTGTTTGTTATTTCATTAATTTTCACTTCTGTCTGTATTAAAACCCTCTTCATATGGTTGTTTTGGGGTTTTTTGTTTGTTTGTTTATTTTTGTTTTTGTTCTTTGAGATGGAGTTTCGCTCTTGTCACCCAGGCTGGAGAGCAATGGCATGGTCTCAGCTCACTGTAACCTCCGTCTCCCAGGTCCAAGCAATTCCCCTGCCTCAGCCTCCTGAGTAGCAGGGATTATAGGTATGCACCACCATGCCCAGCTAATTTTTGTATTTTTAGTACAGATGGGATTTCACCATGTTGGTCAGGCTAGTCTTGACCTCAGGTGATCCACCTGCCTCGGCCTCCCAAAGTGGTGGGATCACAGGCATGAGCCACTGTGCCCTGCCCATATGTTCTTTTTTGAGTGTTTTGTTGATGGTGTTGAGGTTAAAGCAAGGCCTTGGCATGAGAATTCCTGATTCTCATCTGGACTCCAGGCTTCACTGCTGCAGGGTCTTCCTCTGTGTCTTGGTTTAGTGGGAAAAGCAATAAAATACCTGTCTCAGAGGGATGCTTGACAAATAAATGTAGTAATATTTGTAACATCCTAATAACAATGCCTGGCACATGGCAAATGCCTAAGAGATGTTACCTATTTCTTGAGTTGAATATTTATTTCTTCCTTTCTTTTCTCTAATTTTAGCTTGTTGATTACAGTATTTGAGCCCTTTATGTGCTGCCTATTTGTGCTGGCTTTCTTTATCAGAGTCTGAAATATAGATATAGAGATATACAGATATACAGAGATGTACAAGTGTACATACATCCATCGACACAAATACATGTATTTATTTCCCACTTCTGCTAGTATTTTAAATCTTGTTCTTCTTATGTCTCTACAAGGTTTTGCTTGACATACCTGGTTTCTGGCTTTATGACTCATCAATACCTATTTTGGTTATATCAAATGGCCACCTTAATCCTGTTGATGTCTCTATCCTTGAAATTGAGTTTGTTTTCTCTTCACGTGGCCACTTTGCCCTCTTTTTCTTTGAGTCAACCTTGCATAAGTTTTCCCAGATATTTATGTTCAGGTTTTTGTTTGTCTCTTTACCATAGGTATATTTCTTGTAAACAGCATTTGGGTTTTAATCTCATCTGAGTGTGTTTCTTTTGAAAGAGGAATCCACCCACTTCATATCTGTGTAGAACCTGTCCTATTAGTATATATTTTTCCATCTCTTTAATTTATTACTGTTTCCTTTTTGCCCTTCCCTTATTCCTGCTGGTTTCCCAGTTTCTAAAGAATACTGATATTGTACTTTCTGTATATTTCTACCTTTCATTCCTTGGTTGGTTTTCTCAGTTATAAAATAGGGTTAACAATAATCTTCACCATGGAGGGCAGCTGTGCACTTAGCACAGGCCCTGGCACATAATAAGTGCTCAATAAATATTAGTTATATTGCTCTTAGCCTCACATCACCAAAGGAAATAATGATCATCTAACCCTTACATCTATGTAGTGCTTGTTATTTTTCCAAGCACTTTCTTACTTTATTAGGTCCTCATAAGACCTTAGTAAGAACTGCAGGGAATAGTATCTGTTTTACAGATGAAATTATTGAGGTATAAAGACATTATTTTATTTGTCCAAGGATGACAAATACTAAACAGTATTGATGCTTAGACTCCTGAAAGCAGGGCTTTCCCCAGTTCTCAGTTCCTGAACTATACCGCCTAGGTTTCACATAGACTAATAATTCTCTGCACATCAGAATCCCTGGGAACTTTTTAAAATCCTGATGCTCAGACCACATCCTATACTGATTAAATCCGAATCTGTGGGGTGACAGCTGGCATGAGGAGTTTTAAAAATTCTCCAGATGATTCCAATGTGCACCCAAAGTCAAGAGCCAGTGACTCCGATTTTCTTGGTGTAAGGGTAAAAGCAGAAACGGCTGTTGTCTTCTACCTGTGATCTTTTCTGTGAGGTAACCCTTACACATGCCAAGGTTGGCATAGAGCATGGAGGAAGTGATTACTGCATTTTGTGAATGAAAAGACAAGGGAAAGGCAATGTTGCTTTTCCTCTCATTGGCTCTGTTGCATGGAATCAGAAGAGGAAATGAAATTTCAGCACAACCTGAGTCACAAGGACCCCTTGAGCTTCCCCAAAGCAGACGGTATTTTTAGCATTCAAGTGAATTTCAAAAGCAAGTACTTTGGAGTGGGTGTACCTGGCTGCCCCATCATCTCCAACCTGCAACAGCACATTCCTTCTGTGCTGCTGGCAGAAGAGAGGAGAGACAGGTCCAGGCAGAGGGTTCCAGCAGTCAGGAAGGATGACTCAGGAGCCAGAGGTAAGTGCTCCTACCTTCCTAGGTATCCAGTGGGATTAAACTGAGAGTTTGGGTTGGTTCAGAATATTACACAAGGGTAGGCATTAAAAGGGTGCTTCACGGACATGATACATGGCCTGAAAATTCCTTTGGTGCTGCTGGCACTCACGGCTGTGACCTTGTTGAAGTAACAATTCCGTCAGGGCACACGTGATGGAGATTGTCGCTCCAGCCCTGGTACAACAAGCAGTCACAGGCCACACGATGATGTCTTAGAGAGATCATGCATGTGCCATCGTGTGTTTTGTGTGGTTGAGCTCTGCTTAACCCACCAGCTGGTCAGTATTTTTTAATGTAATTTGCTACCTGCATGGAAGCCACAGCCAATCCAGGTACAGCAACCCCTCTGCATGTTTCTAGGTCAAGCATAGCCCAAATCCACCTCTGCCACCAAAGGGAGAAAGTGCACAGAAACCACATTTGTTTTCCATTGGCAGTGGCTGGCTGCTTGGGTTTTGTTGGTGTTTGGTTGAAGAAGGTTCCAGAGGCCACACTGTATGGTCTGGACTGTTGGAACACACCGTTTAAGGAACAAAAGTGAAGTAAAGTCAGACCTGGCCACACTGTTTGCCTGGCTGGGCAGTGCTCCTCTTAAAGCTGCTGAAGTTGTGCCTGAACATCTAATAAGACAGCCTACGTTCGTGGTGAACATTGTGTCAATGTTTAGCTGTGTTGCCATAAGAAATAGCTTCATGCTTTGATGTTGTCACACCCAGAAAGGAAAAAGAAAACTCAGAAATGCCAGGAAAAGCCTAATCAGATCCCAGAATAACCACGATGTTCGTTCCTGTTCAGCAGTTAGAGAGCCAGGCTGAGGGCTCACTGGGGCTGTTTTAAATGTGGGAAGTAGACCAGACCTGAAATTAACTTTCAAACAACCCAACAGGGAAATTATTAATTTCCTTTTAAAAGTCTCTAATGATTTCAAATCTGGCAGCTAACCTAAAGAGAGAGGGACATTTATTATTACTTTTTGGATCAGTTCCGCCTTATGTAGCTTACAAGTTTCTGGTGCCCCACCCTTCATGTCTGTGTGTCAGTGCCTGAGCGCAAGCAGCCCAGCTGCACATCCTCAGAGTTAAGGCAGGCGCTTTACTGGGGCCATGCAAGCTGCTGATGGAGGCAGCTGAGCCACGGCTGCGTGCTCATGAGAGTGCCTGATGGCCGGGGGCTGGTGGCCTTTCCTGAGGCCTCTGGAGAACATCCCTGTCTTAAGTAGGACCTCATATTTGGTGCAGAGGGTGTTATTCCAGAGTTTTGTGCATTGCAGAGCACTTCCGCACACATCACCACTTCCCTGGTGCCACATACCCTCTTCTCAGCAGGCGGTGCTGCTATAGGACCAGACGTGGGCACTGGCATTCCCAGAATTCAGCCTGACCCAGCAAGGCCCCCATGGTAAGAGCCAGTGCTGGGGCATGGACCCTGACTCCTCTTGGCCTGGCCCTTACAACAATCACTTGTGTGAACAGAAGAGGGGGCCCTTTCCCTACCCTCTGAGAATCACGAAAGCAAACCCTGGACTGTTCCCAGCATCCTTCCACCAGTTCCACTTTTCTTGTGCCCTGGTGAGCAGTTCAGTTCATTGTCCCACACATGCCCATTTTCTCTAGGTTCCAAATACTGAAGCTTCCCCTGTCCTCTTCCTCGCCCATATGCTTTCCCTGTGGAACAGGAGACAAATGTGATGCTATCCATGTGTATGTTAGTGCTTCATAGAACTCGAAAATGGGTAGCCAGGGTCACATGGCAGAGTAGTGAATGGGAACAGCACATGGCTTTTCAGTCCGGTGTTCATGCTGTCCTGCTGGATTTTAAGACATCCTACAAAGCAGCCAGCATATCAATCACTTGTATTTAGATAGCAACAGAGAAAAATGATTAAGCTAGACAGGCAGAAACAGAAAAACTATTATTTGAACTTAAGTGACAAACTAGAAGACGTAATGAGAAAAGAATAAGAAAGAGAATAAGAGTAAGAAACATTACCCAAGGCTGTGAGAACTGTTGGATATCAGTACAGAGATTTAGGTTCATTACGATGCAAATGGATTCTAGACAAGTTAACGTTAAGCTCTGAAAACTCATCAGAATATGCATATCTATAGATATGATTATTAATATATCTATAGATCTTATATCTATAGATACATATATATTTAAAAGTATATTTATCCCAGTTTTAAGAGGGAAATGATTGCCTTTCAATTTCTAAACATATATGAAGATATATGATCAGAAATAACATGAACATTAAAGCAAAATTATTTATACTAAAACATAATTTTAAAAAGAAAAGACATGGAAAATAGTTTGGAAAAAATAACTGACAAACAGTTAAATCCAAAGCAGATCACTGATGCAATTCCATGTCAGTTGATGATTGAATTTAATTTAGCCAAAGTTTATAGATCACCTGCTGGATGCTTGGGACTCAGCAGTGATGGCTAGACTCCTGCCCTGGCTCTCACATCGCTCACAGATTCCACTAAGTAAAAATTTGAGAAAAATGAACAGTTAATTTACATGTAAGAAAACACTGGCAGTAAATCGTGGCATGGAAACATATACAACATTACTGGCAATTACAGAAATTCAAATTAAAACAACTTGCAAGTACTGTCACACACCTATTAAACTAGCAAAAATAAATATACACACTGAGTAAGACATTTGGCAAAGCAGTAGAGCAACGGACACACCAATGTCTTGCTGCTGGCACTGTGAATTTGTTCCATATGTGTGGAAAGTAATTGGCATCATGTGGCAAAAGCTATAAACCTCTTTTCTCCCAGTGAACATGTGGAGAAATTGATTCAAGAAGAATGTCACCCAAACAGATAACCCTAAACTTTGTTTAGTGCTTTGAATAAAACTGACAGGGAGCTCTGAGACACAGAAGGCTGGGGTTGGGGCGAGTGACCACGCCTGAGGGTTAAGGAAGGCCTTCCTGAGGGTTTTTCCTTCAGTATTTCCTTTCTGAATTCAGTATTTCCTTTCTGAAGAATACCTCTAGGACATAATTCAAATGAAATCAATAGTGATTGCCACAAACATGGTCAAAGCACTGCTATTTGTGATAAGAAGACATGGGGGAAAGAAACCAATATGTCTGCTAGGTGTGGTGGCTCACGCCTATAATCCCAGCACATTGGGAGGTCGAGGTGGTGGATCACCTGAGGATAGGAGTTTGAGACCAGCCTGGCCAACATGGTGAAACCCCTGTCTCTACTAAAAATACAAACATTAGCTGGGTGTGGTGGTGCATGCCTATAATCCCAGCTACTATGGGACTGAGACAGGAGAATCACTTGAAACCGGGAGGCAGGGTTGCAGTGAGGCGAGATAGTGCCATTGCATTTCAGCCTGGATGACAGAACAAGACTCTGTCTCAAAATAGAAAGAAAGAAAGAGAGAGAGAGAGGAGAGAGAGAGAGAGAGAGAGAGAGAGAGAGAGAGAGAAAAAGAAAGAAAGAAAGAAAGAAAGAAAGAAAGAAAGAAAGAAAGAAAGAAAGAAAGAAAGAAAGAAAGAAAGAGAAAGGAAGAGAAAGGAAGAAAGGAAGCCAACATATCTGGTGGCAGGCAAAGGCTATACCATCCTTGCTGTACCCGCAAGCAGACCACACCTCGTCAGGTAAAAGTGAGCCTGCCTCCTCAGCACTCAGCACACTGCTGCTCCTTGACCCAGGACACCCTGCAGATCCCCACACAATACCCTCAAGAAGGCCTTCTTTAACCCTCAGGCATGGTCACTCACCCCAATCCCAACCTTCTATGTCTCAGAGCTCCCTGTCAGTTTTATTCAAAGCACTAAACAAAGTTTTGGGTTATCTGTTTGGGTGACATTCTTCTTTAATCAATTTCTCCACATAACTGGAAGCTTCCTCAAAGCAGAAACCTTGGCCAATTTTACTCACCCTATGTTTTCCTCTTGGTGTAGGGCTTGGAACACAATGGATAGGTGAGTAGGTAGAAAATGCATGGGTGGGTGGGTGTGTGGATGGATGGATAGATGGATAGTTGCATGGATAGATAGATGGGTCAGTGGATGGTTGCATGGATGGATAGGAGGATGGTAGATGGATGAATGGATAGACTGATGGGTGGGTTGATGGTTACATGGTTGCATGGATGGATGGATGAATGGATGGATAGATAGATGGGTGGGTAGATGGGTAGGTGGATGATTGCATGGTTGCATGGATGAACAGGTGGGTGGGTGGATAGGTGGATGGATGAATGAACGGGTGGATGGTTGAAATTTTTGTATGCAATATCTTCCCTTCTGTTTACATAGGGCCTCATAGCTTTAAAAAAGTACTTTGCCAAATATTGTATTTTAATCTCTTATACAGCCTGTGAGGTGGAAGTTTTGTCTTTATTTACAAGTTGAGAAAACTGAGGGTTCTCTCAAAAGCAAGTTAAGTATCTTAGTTAACTGCAGACACCATATTTTTATTTCTTGCATTTTTTTCCCCTCTCTCAAATCGCTATTGGCAAAATTCCTAAGTTGGAACTAGTGACAGGAGATTTCTTGTAAGTTTCCTATTTTTAAAAGGAATGACTGAAATAATACAGAAAAACGTACAATGTTGCTTTTTGTTTTAAAAACCTCTCTACCTATTTTTTAAGAATTTTAGCAAAGAAAAAGTGATGAATTTTACTAAACACATCTTTTGGCATTCACTTGCTTAAAAGAAGAGCTCTGTTTCCCTTTCTCTGATAGAGTGTGCTGCACTTCTCCCTAAATTACTGCCACACTGTTGTCTTTGTGTAGGCCCTACCTGGCCAGAGAACTTAAATCTCTGAGTTTAGTTATAGCTGATTAAATATTTTGTTGCAGCTTTGTATCCATGTACTTATATGTAATTGGGCTGGAATTTTAATGGCCCTTACAAAGTAACTGGTTTTGACTCATAAAATGAAATGAGTCCTGTATTAAGGAACCACTTACATAATATAGGGACTATTTGTTATTTGAAATATTTGACTGGGAAAAAATTATATTGAATTAGGAGCCTTTGGGAGTTGATTCTTTATTTTCCTTGTTTGTTTCATACAATGTTTGCTTTTTCTCTAATTGTGTCACTGATAATTTTTATTTTGGTAAGTAAATCTTACATTTCTACTTTCAGATTGTTTGCCTAGAGTCTGGACTTGTAGCCACAGATTGTTACAATGATTGTTTAATACAGATTGTTACATGTTGATTGTTTAATACAGAATGTTACATGTTGATTGTTTAATATATGATCAGAAGTGTATATTGTAAGCTATTTTTGTGCTTAGGTTTCTCACTTATCTGGTTTCTATGGTAATATTTCCTTTCTTTGTTTAAACATATTGGCAGCTAACCACTAATTCTGATATTTACAATATTTTTAATAGACATGCTATTGTCAAAACTGACTTCATTGTTTTCTCTCATTTAGTCTTTTATTTAAGTGGGTAAGCCCCTCTTAGATTAGAAGGAAACTGTCCCCCCATTTTCTTGTCTCTCCTTTCCCTACTTCCTGTGGTAGTTATTCTCAAGTCCTTTCTGAAATTTTCCATTTACACCATAGAGTCCTCACAGGCTTTCCCCAAATTTAATGGCTGATTTTTCTGTCATTGTCATTTCCTTTAAAATTAAATTTCTAATCTATTTATCTCAACAGGAATGCTTTTGGCTTTCTAAGAGTCTGTTCCTTGCCTTTTCTTTTGTAATCTGTGTGATTGTGACCATAATCTGTGTCAATGAAATGTCCCGACCTCTCCTCTCCTCCCTTGACTCATTACCATCTGAATTCCTAGACCTGCTATAACAAAGCACCCAAAACCGGGTGCTTAACACAACAGAAATTTATTCTCTCACACTCCTGGAGGCCAGTAGTTCACGGTCAAGGTGTTGGAAGGGTCAGCTTCTCCTGGAAGCCCTGAGGGAGGGTCTTTCCCTGCCCCTTCCAGCTGCTGCGGACTACTGGTGGTCCCCGACGCTCCTCGGCTTATGGCCACATCTCTCCAGTCATCTGCTAACTTCTCCCTGTGTCTTCACATCGTCTTCCCATTGTCTGCCTCTATGTTCAAATTTCTCCTTTTTCATAAGAACACCAGTCATATTGGATGATAGCCCCCACAATAACCTCATTTTGGCTAGATGACCTCTGTTTTTGATTAAAGTCACATTCCCTGGTACAGGACTTTAGGACTTCAGCATATCTTTTTGTTGGGACACACTGCCACCCATCACACCATCCTTGCCACCTTCGCTTCATTGCCCTTGGCCTGGATCCACCTGCCATGGGCCACCTTAGACACCAGCTAGACGGACAGTCAAGGTACAGTGTCCTTCTCATCCTCCCGTTTTAAATGCCTCCTTTCTCCTTAAGAGTTTGTCTCCACCAGAGTGCAGGGACTTGAGAAGTAGGTGTTTAGAAAACCCACAGTGAGTATTTCTCCTGGGAGCAGAGATGAGGCACAGTTCATTTTGGTTCTGTTGTGGCCTTTACATGCACAAGGACGCTGGGACAGAGCTGCTGTCTCCAGTGTTGCCGATTCTCTGTCACTGAATCCCTGTCGCTCAGGGCCCGTTCTGATGGTCTGGGTTCCCAGAGGACATTTGTAGCCTTGAAATTTACCTTCAGCTTGTGGGCATCAGTGCACAGACCCTCTCTGCAGCCATCATCTCTTCTCTACTGTAATCATTGGCGTCATGCAGATAACCTGGGATAAGCCTTCAGATGTCATTTCTGGGCCTGCTGCTCTGAGCATCTTTGTTTTCAGGGCTTCTTTTGGCATGTTCTCCAGGCCTTTGAGTGAGTCTCTTCATTTCAGATTAGGCTCATTGATTTTTGCAGCTCCTTTGGTTGTTCAGTTGTTCTTGTTGTTACTTCTGTGTATCAGAATGTGGCTTTTGTCTTACTGGCTGGTTCAACAAGAAGGCACTGTCCCAGGAATCTTTTGCTTAACTGCAGAAGGAAAGACTTGGGGTTTGTATGGGCCAAGAATTGACAAGTTCAAGAACTTTTTGTGTATTTCCCCCCATTGTAATATGTGTGTCTTCATTGAATAAATACCTATTACTTGCATTTTATTGCGGCATGCCCTTTTGTCACTGAGCCATATTCTGTGCTCTGAAAGGATCTACAGTTTCTAGGGGGGAAGATTCTTATCCATGAGCCAAAAGCAAAATACTGACCAACTGACAGGAACAAGGAGCTGGAGACATGGGAAGAGCTATGAATTCTGCTTTGTGGGTTCAGTGAGACCTAGTAAGTAGCTAACATTACAACATCACTCTGGCAAAGCTGCTCTTGACCCCACAGAATCATACAGGGGCACACCTGTGTGCATACGTCACCAGGACCAGGAATCCTTTTCTGAGTCTGCACTGGGCTGGGGTGCCAGCCACATCTGCTGAGGCTCAAACCAGGCTAAAAGCTTTGTAGATGCCAACTCTTCACTAAACAATTTTTTTCTTCAACTAATAGGTTTGCACTGATATAAAAACATAAGAGATGTCATTGTGGGGCAGTGTTTCATTCACTGTGGCAATTTTATGGCTGACATCTCCAGGAAGCATCATGTAAAGGTGTCTAGTACTCTCCTGAATGGCAGCTTCCATCACCGGATGAGGAGGCCCTTCTTACACATCAGTCTAGAATCAACCAGTTGCCCTTAAATACACCTAATCCTTCTTGAAAGCCACCCAAGTCACTACTACTGCCATGAAGAACAAGTTTCTGAAATCATAGGACTGCGCCTTCTGGAGAAAGTGGTACTTCCTTTTACTTGGACTGAGATTTAAAGGGCTCATGCTTGAAAAACCAACATGAACACATCCTCCCTCTGTCTGTGATAGAGTGGGTGGAGCTTAACCACTGCTGTGTTGAATTGTTGGCTTCTCCTTAACCAGCTGTTATTGATTTTGTAGTTTAGCCTTCATGGATAGGATTATATAATTGCTGGCTTTGCTCTCTCGGAATCTTGTTTATTGTGATTCTGCCCGGACTAAACACAAATAAATAATGAGGACTAATGAGGGCTCCAGGGCTGGAAGAGCTAGGTTTTCATGTCAAGTGTATGAACATCTTTTTATTTATTTATTTTTTATTTTGAGATGGAATCTGGCTCTGTCACCCAGGTTGGAGTGCAGTGGTGCAATCTCAGCTCACTACAACTTCCACTTCCCAGGTTCAAGTGATTCTTCTGCCTCAGCCACCCAAGCAGCTGGGACTACAGGGTGCACCACCACACCCAGTTAATTTTTCATATTTTTAGTAGAGACAGGGCTTCACCACGTTATCCAGGCTGATCTTGAACTCCTGATCTCAAGTGATCTACCTGCCTCGGCCTCCCAAAGTGCTAGGATTACAGGCATAAGCCACCGCGCCCAGCCCTAGACATCTTTTCTAGCTGTGCATTTTGTCTCATTTCTCTCTGCCACTTTGTGGACACCTGGGCACCCTGTAATGTCTGTGCTTAAAAAAGAAAATAACTTTTGTAAATCAGTTTTTAGACTAGCCCCAGACCAGGTAGAAATTGTACAGGTTTTTCAATGTCCATCCAGCCCAGAAACCATTTCCAAACATGTCTATTTTCCAAGTGTCAATATTTTTGCAGACTTCTGCTTTTTACCACTTCCCTCCCAGCTTGAGTTTATCAGAGGTCCTGCAGAAACACAGTGGGTATATGCCTAGAAAGAGCTCTGGGAATGGGCGACATCTGCTTTCTCCTCTTTCTCATGTTGAGAGGAATCAGTGGTACACACAGCCACTTATTTCTTATTGATGATTTTCTTCTGATAAAGCAATACCCCCAGAGGAAGCACAGGAGGTTTCCCTACAAGTGTTCTTTCTTGGCTGGGTGGTCAGCATCACGTGCTGTTTGAGACCATGAAGGTCAGGAAACCTTTGAGTTAGGGCAGCCAGATGGGCACACATGCACAACCATGCACACCCTGCACAAAGACATGCACACCCCCCACACACATGTAGGCACGCCTCTTCCCTCTGAACCATAAGCTACTTGATTGTCAGTTCTGTCTGCAGCCTCTGCATCTTCATATCCACCGCAGTGCCTGGCAGAATGGTTTACACACAGCAATACTCAAGAAAGTGTTGCTGAACATACGAACACAAGTTCAAGACAGCATCCCTGTTATAGCATAGTAACATGTGCACTTGTTCAGGAGAGGATGGGGATCCCTGACCTGGGGCTTGCAGCAGGAATGGGATTTGGATGAGAGGGAGGGGACTGTGAATTCCAGGAGAGAGTAAATGGAGTAGGGCGCAGAGGTGGAAAGCGTTGTGTTTCTCCTTCATCATGCTCACAGCACACAGTGTGAACAGAGACCAGCCTCATCTGCAGAATCTCGGCCACTTTACTGACCTCACACTACTACCACTGCTTTTTACCACTTCCTTCCTGGCTTGAGTTTATTGGATATCAGTCCTGCAGAAATGCGTGGGCATAAGCCTAGAAAGAGCTCTGGGAACAGGCAACATCTGCTTTCTCCAAGAGGAGAAAGGAGGTCCACTCTAAGAGGTGTATGCAAAGACCTTCTGTATTTGTCTGTTTTTACACTGCTGATAAAGACATACTTGAGACTGGGCAATTTATAAAGAAAAAGAGGTTTAATGGACTCACAATTCCACATGGCTGGGGAGGCCTCGCAATCATGGCAGAAGGTGAAAGGCACGTCTCACATGTCAGCAGGCAAGAGAGAGAATGAGAGCCAGGGGACAGGAGCTTCCCCTCATAAAACCATCAGATCTCCTGAGACTTGTTCACTATCACGAGAACAGTATAGGGGAAACTGCCTCATGATTTAATTATCTTCCACCAGGTGCCCCCCACAACACATAGGAATTATGGGAGCTACCCATAATTCTCTATCTCATTCAAGATGAGATTTGGGTGGGGACACAGCCAAACCGTATCACCCTCTTAGCTCCAGGCCCAGCCCGCCTTGTACTTCCCACGTTGTCCTCCCATCTTGGCCCCTTCGGTCACCATGATAACCCACATTCCAATAGGGAGGCAGGGGAGGTCTGCACCCCCAGAGCACCCGGGCAGCCCCTCGAGCACATGGCTCAGTCAGTTACCAAGAGCAAGGCTACACCCTTGTAGCCCCCAAAACCTTCCTACAAATGTCAATGTTGGGCCTACTTTGTGAGCCCTGCAGTTTATTTATGAACATGCAGTTTCTGCACTTCAATTGGTAGCTTTTCCTTGGCCTTGAATTCCCCTGCTCTGGGAGTGTGCCCCCTCCCCTAATTTCTTTTATCCAGAATAAATTAACCCCACAAATCATTGCCCACAGGAAGGCAAAGGGCATCACTATAAATCAGAGGCTGCTCTGGGTGGGCAGGGACAAGCTATGAAAGGCAGGAAGACATAAAGTTGAAAAAGTGGGTGGGAGCCAACTAGGGGGCTGGGAGGCTGCAAAGGAAGGACTTTGGATGTTCTGCTAAAGGCTGAGTGGGCTAGGGAAAGCTGAAAGGTCTTGAGCAGACTTTGATATTTCAGGATGATTGATCTGGTAAGAAGTGCACAGAGTGGATGGCTTGCAGGTCTTGGTGACTTGAATCTCTTCAGCTCACAAACACTGATTTAGTTTCTGCTGCATAGTGGGTATGAGGTTGAGCTGCAGAGGCAGCCAGGCGGGGCTCTGTACTGTGGAGTGTACAGTCTGGGTTCTGGTTGGCCATGCTGTCTGCCGCAGCAAAAGAAATGTGGGCTGAGTCAGTGCCACACAGATCAGTGGGGAGGTTAACACATGGGATCTCAAGCTGGACAGAGCCCAAGGAAGTGCTCACCTCCACTGCGACTTGCTCAGAGTTCACGTGGAGTTGCTTAAGCAGCCTGAGGCTGAGCCCTTGCTCCTTCTGCAGTTCAGGGCTCCAGCCCCAGCTCAGGGGATGTGGAAGAGGTGTTGAGAGGGAGGCTGCCATTGTAAGAACAGTCACATCTAAGCCCTTCCCCAAGGGATTTGTACCGTAATTGGGGCATGTTATAGTAATACTTTGATTATTTCCTGTTGCTTTGTTTATTTTATGATGGTCCTCAGAGTTTTATTTAAAGATTTTCAATAGACACTTAAGATGTGTTGTCAAAACCAAAACCATAACCAGCCTCCTCTGCATCTTGCCTTTGGCTGCCATTTCATTTTGGGTACAAACCATTCAATATTGAATGACCATAACGGCCGTGCAGAGTGAGTGGAGAGGGTTGGATTGCAATCTTAACACCTTTATTCCATATTCAGCTGTCTGGCCCTTGCCCCTGAGACCCGGGTGTGTCTCTGTGAATCCAGGAAGGAGAGGCATACAGTCCCTGTGGAACCTTTTTTGACTTGGCATTGCGAAGTCCACATGGGTTGACTGTCATGCTTATCCAAAGACTCCTCATGGAAGGCCACTGTACTTTGCAAGATGACCGCCAGAAAATATATTGGGACCAGAATTGACCTAGGCATCATCTAATCCAAGCCACTTATTTAACAGATTAAAACCAATGATAATGGAATGAAGAGTGATACAATCGTGAATTGTGGATTATGGAAAGATTAGGAAAAAAACCCACTGTGCTGTGTTGAATTGGAGGCATCAGAATGCACTCATGTTAAATACAGAGCTGTGTCCCATCAATGGGCTGAGAAGCAGTGACAGTCCAGCAGTGATGAACACACCTCACACCCAGATCTTGGTTTCTAAATACCAATTTTTGCTAAAGGGAATCAAGGTCTGGGCTTAGAAAGTACAAGAGGAGACTGGAAGATCTTGTTTTGCCAGGAAGCAAGGAGGTACCCCAAAACTGATAACTATATGTCACAGGAACACAGGGGGCACTCTCTCACCCAAAATGGAGCTCCCCCGCACAAATTGGGAAGACTTGGGCATCAAAAATTAATGATACTTGGGAAAAAAAGAATCCATGTGTCCATAGTGATACTTAAAGAGGTGAGGGAAGAATGCCAGGTAATATATGTAGAAAGAAAGGTAGCTTTAGCAAAACTTTCTCTTTGCAACCACCATTGTACTAATTGATTCAGGCCAGGATCAGCAAAGGATGCTAAACCCACTGGGCAAAAGGATGTAGAAACACAGAATAGTCACATAATCTCAGAATATCACACCACAGATTGTTTACTAATCATAAAGGGTGTAATGTTAACCTTTACAAAGGAGGGACTGACAGACACCACCTTAACCAAGAGACCAAACAGGGCACCACCTGTAGCAGGAATACCTGACATCAGGTGCTCCGGGTGGGATTCGGTGGGAACCACTCAACTGGACTCTAAGGTTGTTGCCCAAAATATCTAACTTTAATCTAAACTTTGGGAAAAAATTGAGTAAATTCAGATTATGGGATATTCTGTAAGACAGGCAGTGAAACACACCAGCATCTGCCCCCTGATGAAGAGGCTAAAAGTTCCAGGACTTAATGCAATGATGATGTAAAAAAAAAAAAAAAAGACATTAAAAGATGTGGAGACTCTTCTAGATAAAAGAAAAGTAAAGTAACATGACAATGTAACACAGTGTGGGATTGCAATGTCATGCAATTGTGATGGGGTCCCGGATCAGGACACAAAATAGTTATAAACCACATTTCTGGGATAGTTGAGACTATTTGAACATGGGCTGTGAACTTAATATTATATTGATATTACACTTATTGAAAATGATAATTATATGGCTGTTATGTATAAAAATATTATAATTCTTCAGGGATACATGCTGAAGTATTCACAGGTGAAGCAGCACAATAATCATTTACTGGCAAATGGTTCATCAAAATATAAAAAGCGTGTGTATTTATGTGGAGAGAGAGAAGCAAAAGCCCATGTGACAGTGTTTTAACAATCAGTGAGTCGAGGTGGAGAGTGCAATGTGACCTAGTGCAACTTTTCTGAAGTTTAAAAATTTTTCAAAATAAAAAAATGTAGGGAGTAAAACAGTAACAATGAAACAGGCCCAGGACAATTGAGTGACTAGTCTAAAAAAATCAGCTCAGAATCTACTCTCCTGACCTTAGATCCAGTGCTGCCCGTCCGTTTTCATCCATGTGAAGAGAGAGAGAGAGAGAGCGCGCGCGAGAGAGAAAGCGCGCACGAGAGAGGAGAGAGAGAGAGAGAGAGGAGAGAGGAGAGAGGAGAGAGGAGAGAGGAGAGAGACAGGAGAGAGGAGAGAGGAGAGAGGAGAGAGGAGAGAGACAGGAGAGAGGAGAGAGGAGAGAGCTAGAGACAGAGTCCTTCATTCTCCTGGTTCAAAGACGGGAGCTTTGAGAGGGTGTAGACCCAGTCTTTCCAGACTCCTGGAAGTGGGGAAGGGGGATCTAAAGACAGGCGCTCATCGCCATCTAGTGGCCAAATAAGGATGCCTGTCAACTGCCGCCAATTTTTGAGAGGAATTTATCCCACGTTGTTGGGACCTTTCCCGCAGCCTCTGCTTATTACATTTTCCTATTTGCGAAGCACTAATTTTTGTTTATATTTCTGCTCCTCTAATTTTCCAATACGGATTTCCAGTTACTTCGAAGAAACAGACCCAAAAGCAGATTTCCTCTCCCCAGAAACCTGACTGAGCCCAATATTCTTCGATAATCAAGAAGAAAGAGAAAAGTCCCGCTCCGATATATTTCACCAGGTCCCTTTGACCACCTCATGCCAGCAAACCGCTGGCCCTTCTGACTCCCTCTTGTGGAAATAAAGGAAGACCAATGAGCAATGAGAGGAGCAAAGGCAATTTATCTAGCAGGACTTCAACAGCAAGGCCGTCAGCCACCATCACTTGCATGTGGCAGAGACCCACAGGCTGGCAGAGGAGTGGGAGCTTTCTAGTGGGACAAAGGGAAGGCCTCGGTTGCGTTCTGCCTGGAGGCTGTTGGTGTGGGGAAGCTGGGGGGCTCGCTGCAGGCTGGGCATCCTATGGGATTGGTAGGCGAGCAAAGTTGGCTCTCTCGGGTTGGTCCTAAACAGAAAGTGAGGACAAAAATGAGAGAATCTGTCAGTTATTAACCATGTCCTGGCCATTTTAGACTGACTTTTACAGAAATGATGGTTTAGCTTCCTGAGTTGTTACTAGAGATAAGAAGTGGCTCATGCCTGTAATTGCAGCACTTTGGGAGGCCAAGGTGGGTGGATTGCCTGAGGTAAGGAGTTGGAGACCAGCCTGAGTCTGACCAACATGGTGAAACACTGTCTCTACTAAAAATAAAAAAATTAGCCGTGAGTGTTGGTGCACGCCTGTAGTCCCAGCTACTAAGGAGGCTGAGGCAGGAGAATTGCTTGAACCCGGGAAGCAGAGGTTGCAGTGAGCCGAGATTTCACCACTGCACTCCAGTCAGGGCAATAGAACAAGACTGCATCCCAAAAAAAAAAAAAAAAAAAAAAAAAAAAAAAAAAAAGGAAGAAGCAGCAGCAGCTGCTGGCTTCTTGCACCTCTGTCTTACAGGAGACTGGCTTCCTGGGCTATTTACTATCAATAAAGAGGTTGGTTTCCTAGGCAGATCACTGTAGGTTGTGGGTCAGAGTTCTATTTTTTATATATTGTGTGGCCATCGTCTGTTTGTATATCAGGCTCACTCTGGAAGCAGCCCGTCCACCAAGCACCCTGGCGTGGTGCAGGCAGCTGCAGGTGGCAGCTCCTCTAATCACAGGAAAGGGAGCCTTGAAGGGAGGTCGGAGACTTGGGTTTGGGTGTTCAGCCTTATTCTCCAGTCTGGGGGAGGCGCCTGTAAGCTTCAGTGGTCTCCTCTGTACGTGAGCAATTTCTGCTGTGCTTCCTCCCTCCCCGTGAGCCACCTCTTAAGGGGTGGCACTGAGCCCACGCCCACCAGCTCCCTCTGGAGGTTGGAGGGTGACTTGCAGGAGCTGTGCACAGATTGCCTGTAAGATGCAGGTGCAGATGGGAACAGGTAGCTCTTCTGCGCCCAACACCATGGCAGGTGCTGGGGGCCGAGAAGGACACGTGCAGGCCTCTTCAGACACTGGCTGGAGCAAGCACACAGACGTGCACTTGCATTAACCCTTGCTTTATTCCAAGCCCATGTGGGCCCTGAACTCACCCTCCACATGTTCTTTTCCCTTCTCTCCACCACCAGGCGCTCCGTGTGAAATGGTCCCATCTCAGATTGCCCTGGGTAGACCTAGACTGGCTCATAGACATCTCCTGCCAGATCACGGAGCTCGACCTTTCTGCCAACTGCCTGGCGACCCTCCCCTCGGTTATCCCCTGGGGCCTCATCAACCTCCGGAAGCTGAACCTCTCGGACAACCACCTGGGGGAGCTGCCTGGCGTGCAGTCAGCGGATGAAATCATCTGTTCCAGGTGGCTCCCTGGGGTGTGAACGGAGCCGTATGTGACCCCACTGTCACCGTTGTGCTCCTGCACATGCTCCCGGGTTGTATTTTGTGGTTTGGGGGAAAAAATGTTCATTTGTCTGGCCCAAGTTTACACAGCTCACCTGCGGACGTGCAAATGTTTCCCTGAGATGCTCGTCTCGGTCCCGCCCAGGAATCAGATGAGGGCAG
The DNA here is from genome assembly GCF_000951035.1 of Colobus angolensis palliatus. Taxonomy (NCBI): domain Eukaryota; kingdom Metazoa; phylum Chordata; class Mammalia; order Primates; family Cercopithecidae; genus Colobus; species Colobus angolensis. The sequence goes on from NW_012112253.1 coordinate 1,101,977, forward strand.
CCAAACCTTCCCGTGCTGGTGGATGCACTGGGGCTCTGAGGCACCAACTTTTACTCTACCTTCCAGGGAAAGTGGGAAGGGCCTCAGAGAAAAGGTTAACTCTGCAGGACTCAGGCAGCAGGTGGACAGTGTGAGCAGTCCAGGCTTGCTTCTTCTGGAGGCCTTGAGGGGAGACCTGAGCCTTACCCCTGAGCTTGCACGGAAAGAGGAAGGACCTTAGTTGATTTCTGTATTTATTTTATTTATTTATTTTTATTTTTTTGAGATGGAGTTTCACTCTGTTGCCCGGCTGGAGTGCAGTGGCGCGATCTTGGCTCACTGCAACCTCCAACTCACTGGTTCAAGAGATTCTCCTGTCTCAGCCTCCCAAGTAGCTGGGATTACAGGCATGTGACACCACACCCAGCTAATTTTTGTATTTGTAGTAGAGACGGGGTTTCACCATGTTGGCCAGGATGGTCTCGACCTCCTGACCTCATGATCTGCCTGCCTCGGCCTCCCAAAGTGCTGAGATTACAGGCATGAGCCACCGCACCCAGCCTACTTTCTTCAGGACACATAACTGCAAGTCCTCATTCCATAAAGAGGTTGAATTGATTTTTAAAACGAAGGCTCTAAGTGAAGTCAGAGTCAAGAATGTTGGAAAGAGCTTGGGGTAGGAAGTAACCCATGGGACTCAAGTGAGAACGGGAAGGAAGCCTGCACAGCAGAACTTAATGAGCAAGTGCCGTCCAAGTGGGGCCCTTCACCTGGGCCAGATGGACAGGTCCAGAAGGTTAAAAGCCCGGCTCTGTGGTCTCAGCAGCTTTCAGGGAACCCACTCATTTTGCTATTACATGCATGCGAAGGATTAGAATCCCTGTTGGTCAGCGGGGCCAGGGCCCACCAATGAGAGATTTGTCTTTACCTACACAGGACACAGTAAGATTTCTTCAAATGAATTAAAAATTATATGCACTAAATTTTCAATGCACACTCTTTAACCTTGCACAGGGAGAAAAAGAAAAAAAAAGTCATCCCTTGGTTTATAGAAAAATATGTAAATTTCGTGTTTTCTCTCTTTCTTCTGATACCTGCCTTCCTTCTTCTCCATCCCAGGCTACTTGAAATTGACATTTCCAGCAACAAGTTGTCTCACCTCCCTCCTGGATTCTTGCACCTCTCAAAACTTCAAAAACTGACAGCTTCAAAAAATTGTTTAGAAAAATTGTTTGAAGAAGAAAATGGTATGTTTTCTCATCAATGACCTGAGTGAATTAGTCATTTTCTTCTTGGTTAGGGATATTTTTACCAATTCATACGTTGTGTCTTTTTTTTAAAGCCACTAACTGGATCGGTTTACGAAAGCTACAGGAACTTGATATATCTGACAATAAATTGACAGAACTCCCTGCCCTGTTCCTTCACTCTTTCAAGTCCCTCAATTCTCTGAATGTCTCCAGAAACAACCTGAAGGTGTTTCCAGATCCCTGGGCCTGCCCTTTGGTGAGTATCACACCAAAAGTCATGAAAGCCACAGTCAACTCTGCATCTCAGCTAGCCTCAGAGAGCCCTCAGGTGCATTACGTCAGTTCATCCGCTCCGCAGCGAAGCCAGGTAGCAGCACCTGGTTCCCACATTGTAGCACATCACACAGCATACAGTGAGGCTAAGTGTCCTAGGCAAGTGACTCACCTGAAAGCCAGCCTGCCTGGCTCTGGGTTCAAGAGCCACCCAGCAACACCCACAGAACTTTACTCAGGGACAGCTTGTACCCTGGCACTGGGCTAGTCATGCCTGAAAAAGGAGGGTTCAGTTTTTTTGGGACAACTATCACATGAGAGTAAGAAATCAGACTGGGCAGGATGACTCACGCCTGTAATCCCAGCACTTTGGGAGGCGGGTGGATCACGAGGTCAGGAGATCAAGACCATCCTGGCCAGCATAGTGAAACTCCATCTC